>NC_057389.1:11304266-11674296 GCF_019320065.1 Cervus canadensis
GATATTCAAGTTGGATTTAGAAAAGGCAGAGGAACCAGAGATCAAATTGCCAACATCCACTGGATCATAGAAAAAGCAAGAGAATTCCATAAAAACATCTACTTCTGCTTCTTTGACTATGATAAAGCCTTTGAATGTGTGAATCACAACCAAGTGGAAAATTCTTCAAGGGATGGGAATACCAGACCACCTTACCTGCCTCCTGCGAAATCTGTATGTAGGTCAAGAAGCAACAGTTAGAACCAGACATAGAACAATGGACCGGTTCCAAATTGGGAAAGGAGTAGGTCAAGGCTGTATGATGTCACCCTGCTTATTTAACTTATATGCAGAGTCCATCATGTGAAATGTTGGGCTGGATGAAGCACAAGCTGGAATCAAGATTGCTGGGAGGAATATCAATAACCTCAGATATTCAGATGACACCACCCTTATGGCAGAAAGCAAAGAAGAACTAAAGAACTTTTTGATGAAGGGGAAAGAGGAGAGTGAAAAAGTTGACTTAAAATTCAACATCATGGCATCTGGTCCCATCACTTCATGGCAAATAGATGGGGAAATAATGGAAACAGTGAGAGACTTTCTTTACTTGGGCTCCAAAATCACTGCAGATAGTGATTGCAACCATGAAATTAGAAGATGCTTGCTCCTTGAAAGAAAAACTCTGACAAACATAGACAGCATATTAAAAAGCAAAGACATTACTTTGCCTACAAAGGTGGGTCTAGTCAAAGCTACAGTTTTTCCAGTGGTCATGTATGGATGTGAGAGCTGGATCTTAAATAAGGCTGAGTGCTGAAGAACTGATGCTTTTGAACTGTGGTGTTGTAGAAGACTCCTGAGAGTCCCTTGGACTGCAAGGAGATAAAACCAGTCAACCCTAAAGGAAATCAAGCTGGAATATTCATTGGAAGGACTGATGATGAAGTCCCATGCTTTGGCCACCTGATGTGAAGACCTGACACATTAGACAAAACCCTGATGCTGGGAAAGATTGAAGGCAGGAGGAGAAGGGGATGAAAGAGGATGGGATGGTTGGTTGGCATCAGAGACTCAATGGACATGAGCTTGAGCAAGCTCATGGAGATGGTGAAGGACAGGGAAGCCTGGCATGCTGCAGTCCACGGGGTTGCAAAGAGTTGGACATGATTGAGTGACTGAACAACAATAATGTAAGTACTAGTCACTTACATAGTTTTGAAAGGCCAGTCAAACAACTGTGAAGGCATTCAGTGACACCCTTCCTCTCCTGAAGATCTTTTTGCAGACATCTTGTGTTCTCCTTGTAATCATATGCAACTCATACCATAGTCTTCATATTAGTGTCATTCATTAAGTTGTATATATCAAAATTTGCCCTAGAAGTTGTTTAAAGTATGAATTCATGAGGATCTAGTTTACAATTACATAATTATAATTCCTGAGAATGAATTCTGACAATACTTCAGTTAATGACCACTAACTTTACATATATATGCATATATATATTCTGATATATTTCTTATGTGTATTGTAAATTTTGTATAGGATTTTTTTTTAATTATTAAAGTACAGTTGAGTTGATTTATAGTGTTGTGTTATACTTTCAGGTGTATAGCAAAGTGATTCAGTATACATGTATTTTTTCTTTTTTGGATTTTTTCTCAAATAGATTATCACAGAATATTATATAGAGTTACCTGTGCTATACAGTAGGTCCTCATAAGTCATCTTTCTTTTGTACAGTAGGTTGTGTTCATCCCAACCTCCTGATTTATCCCAAGTCTTTCCCCTTTGATAATCATAAATTTCTTCTCTGTATCTGTGAGTCTGTTTCTGTTTGGTGGATAAGTTCATTTGTATTACTTTTTTAGATTCCACATATAAGTGATATCATATGCTATTTGTCTTTGTCTGGCTTACTTCACTCAGTATGACAATCTCTGGGTCCATCCATGTCGCTGAAATGGCATTATTTCATTCTTTTTTATATGGTACATTGTATATATGTACCACATCTTCTTTATCTGTCCCTCTATTGATAGACATTTAGGTTGCTTGTATTTCCTGGCTATTGTAAATAGTTCGCAGTGAAGAGTGAGGTGCATGCATCCTTTTGGATATGGTTTCTCTGGATGTATGCCCAGGAATAGGATTGGTGGATCACATGGTAGTTCTATTTAAGTTTTTTAAGGGACCCCCCCATACTGTTCTCCATAGTGGTTGTACCAGTTTACATTCCCACCAATAGTGAAGGAGGGGTCCCCTTTCTCCATACTCCTTCGCTAGAGTATCATTTGCATTTTTCTTTATTTTTTTATTTTTTTTATTAGTTGGAGGCTAATTACTTCACAACATTTCAGTGGGTTTTGTCATACATTGATATGAATCAGCCATAGATTTACACGTATTCCCCATCCCGATCCCCCCTCCCACCTCCCTCTCCACCCGATTCCTCTGGGTCTTCCCAGTGCACCAGGCCCGAGCACTTGTCTCATGCATCCCACCTGGGCTGGTGATCTGTTTCACCATAGATAATATACATGCTGTTCTTTCGAAACATCCCACCCTCACCCTTCTCCCACAGAGTTCAAAAGTCTGTTCTGTACTTCTGTGTCTCTTTTTCTGTTTTGCATATAGGGTTATCGTTACCATCTTTCTAAATTCCATATATATGTGTTAGTATGCTGTAATGTTCTTTATCTTTCTGGCTTACTTCACTCTGTATAAGGGGCTCCAGTTTCATCCGTCTCATTAGGACTGATTCAAATGAATTCTTTTTAACGGCTGAGTAATATTCCATGGTGTATATGTACCACAGCTTCCTTATCCATTCATCTGCTGATGGGCATCTAGGTTGCTTCCATGTCCTGGCTATTATAAACATGCTACGATGAACATTGGGGTGCACGTGTCTCTTTCCGATCTGGTTTCCTCAGTGTGTATGCCCAGAAGTGGGATTGCTGGGTCATATGGCAGTTCTATTTCCAGTTTTTTAAGAAATCTCCACACTGTTTTCCATAGCGGCTGTACTAGTTTGCATTCCCACCAACAGTGTAAGAGGGTTCCCTTTTCTCCACACCCTCTCCAGCATTTATTGCTTGTAGACTTTTGGATAGCAGCCATCCTGACTGGCGTGTAATGGTACCTCATTGTGGTTTTGATTTGCATTTCTCTGATAATGAGTGATGTTGAGCATCTTTTCATGTGTTTGTTAGCCATCTGAATGTCTTCTTTGGAGAAATGTCTGTTTAGTTCTTTGGCCCATTTTTTGATTGGGTCATTTATTTTTCTGGAATTGAGCTTCAGGAGCTGCTTGTATATTTTTGAGATTAATCCTTTGTCTGTTTCTTCATTTGCTATTATTTTCTCCCAATCTGAGGGCTGTCTTTTCACCTTACTTATAGTTCATTTGCATTTTTGATGACTGCCAGGGCTTCCCTAGTGGCTCAGACGGTAAAGCGTCTGTCGCAATGCAGGAGACTGGGGTTCGATCCCTGGGTTGGGAAGATCTCCTGGAGAAGGAAATGGCAGCCCACTCCAGTATTCTCCCCTGGAAAATTCCATGGACAGTGCTTGCATCCATGGGGTAGCAAAGAGTCGGACACGACTGAGCGACTCACTTTAACTTTCATTCTGGCCAATGTGAGCTGATAGGTCATTGAAGTTTTGATTTACATTTCCCTGATGTTAGTGACTTTTCATGTGCTTTTTGGTCATCTACATGTCTTCTCAGGAGAACAGTCTGTAAGTTAAGTATGGACATTAATACAACATTTATATAAATTGCCTCATGTATGTTACAGCCCATTACCCAACTAGACTGCTAGGATCTTGCAGGAGAGAGTATGGTTTATGCTACTAAAATATCTAACCTAACCAACATTTCAATTCTGTTTTATCTTAATAATTTTTCTTAATCTTCTAATGCACTTTTTCTTAATAATGAACTATATTTACCCTCCCATTTCTCTGTCCAGTTTCTCCCAAGGTGACATTCATATATATAGAGATGAGATCTCTACAGCCAAAGTATACTGTCTCCTTAAGTAGTGGTTTTCTAGGCAAATTTTCAAGGGGAAGAAAGCAACAGCTGTTGATCATCACTCTCAGAATATTTACACAGTTGATATTCAGAGTTATTTGGAGGTCCTGCACTAAGAAAACAAAATGAAGGATCTAGCACTATGACTGAAGTATAATGGATAAAAGGCTATTTTTGATACTATTGGTACAGAAGAAAGTAAGCTCTAAATTGTCTTTAAGGTTTTGAAGAGCTCTTTTTCCATGAATGATCAAATGGGCAAGTCTGCCCCAGAGAAGTTTGCAGACCCTCATTCCTTTATGGTTGGAGTTAAACCACGAAATCACTTTAAAGTGGTTAAAATCACTTTCAATAACAAACAGCAACATGAATATTAAGGTCAGATATTTAATAGTACATCACAGGCCCGGACTTGTTGAGTCCTCTATGCACTACAAATGCACTACAACATTTAATTCTGATACTATGCGGTAGGCACTATTATAGCTTTTATATTATGAATGTTTGTTCATATGTAATAATGATGTTAATTTTATAAGCCTAATTGGTTATAAATGATAGATGTTTCTGAACTCGTTCTATAAGCATTCACTGAGCCCTTTATAAGTAATACACAGAAATAGTGATTATAAAGCACCAAGGCAGCCTGAAGTATGTTCAATACCTTTATCTCATAAATCAGCCTGTGTTTACAAAAGAAGAGCAGCAGGGTGACACTTGTTGGTAAGTGTGGCTCAGTTCCTCTGCTCTAGTCATTTAGGGAAAAAGTGAGAACTCAGAACTGACATAAACAGTGAACACAATATCCTGTGTCAATACAAAAAAATTACAGATTAAATGGTTGGAATATGTAAACCTTCATCAAAATAATCTGAGTGGGGTAATTGGAGAAATTGGGTGGGTATTTAGGTGAAACAATATTCGCCATGATTTATTAATTGTTGAAGTTGGATGCTTGGTGTATGTATATAATTTTTCATAATAAAGTATTAAAAATTAGAAAAAAGATCAATATGTGATCTAAAACTCTAATGAGTTCATAAGTGACCAAATAGTTGTTTTGTCTTAACGTTGTAGTTCAATTTAGCAAATGCATGAATTCCTCTTCCTCATCCAAGATGCAATTAACCATCCATGAAATTGTACAATTTTCCATTTGCCTTTGCCCACCTATAATAATTGTGGCTAACAGCCATCTAAATTATTCATTTTATATGGCAAACAAGTGATTATTCTTAAAACAGATCCCGTGCTCTTTTAAATTACTTTTCTTCATTCTCCAGTTGGCCCAGACCATTACTGAGTTAAATGTTTCTTAATGAAGAACACTGCCTCACTGAACTTTGCTATGTCTGCAGATCAAAGGAATAATTTGAAATTCCTAAAGTCCAGAACTGTATCTCAAAATGAGATTGCAAAATGCTAAAGTTTTTTTGTTTTTAATCTGTTCACTAATGGCCTTTTTCTGAAGTGCCTTTTCATTTTCTTTAGAAATAATACACTCAGAGGATATACTTAAAATCTATAAACCTGGATACAGATAGTCTGTGTGGGCTGATTATTCTAGGAAGTTAATTTTATCAATTAAGACATATAAAACTTGTAAAGTGAGTAGAAATGAATAGAAACAGGCTGTATGAGGGCAGAGGGGCAAAAATAAGGCTTAGAATAATGTTTCTATTTCCTTCTTCCACCACCCCTGAGCACTTCCTTAGAGAAGAAGCTACTGATCAAATTGCTTGAGTCCAAGGCATTGATAGGGTTATACTTTTTAGAAGATGAGATCATTGTGCTAAATCTGTTGTTCTTCCTCCATTCTTTTTTGATTTTCCACTTCCTTTGTGTACCATCCACTTTGATATAGCTAAGATTTGCCAAAGTTGGCTGTACATATCTGATGATCTCACTTGCCCTGCTACTTTGATTCCTGTTAGGGAGGCAGATGAAGAAAATAAAGCCAAAGTTTAAGAAGCCAGGAAAGTAAGGTTTTCCATTAAACTATATACTGCATCACAGTTTCTACAAGACTTTGTTTCATGGTATGGATTTAGCCTATTAGCTAATACCCTGAAATTTTAATTTGTATATTGTTTCTTTTCTGTACCCATCTCTTCATGGTGTGTGTGTGTGTGTGTGTGTTTTCAAGTGAGGGCCATCAAAGGTGATTGGTGAGATATTCCCAGTATCCTGGGTCAAATAGCAAAACTACTAGCAGAAAAGCTTAATTATAAAGACTGAACATGCACACTTAGCAGTGGCATTATTTTAACAGTGTATTATATTTTTGGTTTAAGAGCTGAAGACTTGGTTTATTTTATGAAATTATTTCAGCGAGCAAATAATTATTTTTAAACTTGTGGGCCTGACTCAATGGCTGTGTAAACCATTGGTGCAAACATACCAAATGAGAACTTGAGAGTTACAAAATCCAGAAACATTTACTTTTATATCACCTGTGTTTGCTTGAGCTTCTGGTTGACACAGCATGTCTCTAAGATATGGAAATCCCTTCTCCTCCTTTGCTCCCTTCAGGTGCCAGGAATTGATTTTTGCAGCCAGCAGGAGCATCATATCCAGCTGTGTCTTTTTTCATTTTTGCCTTTCCCCTGACTTTACCTTATAGTTAGTCAGAAAGCAATCACATAACCCCAACAGTGTCAAAATTGTAGTATTCTAAATGTCTCAGCTATGTACTTCCAAACTTCCAAAAACACCCTATTTTTATGACCATGGACCCATATATGCCTAATTGTGCCTTCATACAGAGACACTCATTTAGCTAAACTATTATGTACTGTAATCAAAAAGTAATTATTTTAATGAAAAAATTATTTACTACAGTGATAAATTTATTCATATAATACTTAAAATATGAAGTAAAATTAAACATGCACAATATATTGTAACTCATGAATATAATAAATTACCTTTCTTTGAGTATACAACTTTTAAGTGAGAACTTTTCCCTCTGCTTTGATAGTGTAGGTAATGGATTTAAACTTTCTGTAAATGAATAAATATGAAGGTCTGGTCAAATATTAAGTTTGATTTCCAAACTTAAAGTTTTTATTTCATAAACTTTTTTACTTATTGTTAACTGTTACAACTTCCTGAGAAAATAGACTTGAAATGAACACTTTATCAACTTATGTGGATAACAGTACAGGCATACCTCATATGTATTATAGGTTTATTACCAGACCACCACAATAAAGCAAATACATGTTAAAGAAAGTCACACAAATTTTTGGTTTCCCAGTGTGTATGAAAATTAAGTTTACAATATGACATAGTCTATTAAGTGTGAAAAAGCATTATATCTAAAAAAGTACATACCTTAATTAGAAAATACCTTGTTGCTAACAAATGCTGTCATCTAGCCTTCGATGAATCAGAGTGTAATAAAACAGTTTGTATGCCTATACTGAAAATCTAGTGGTTGACAAATGCATTGGAGTGTGGAAGGTACTTTGTGGACTTATCTGGGGATGGTATATATTCTAGGAATGGGAATATAACTATCCCCATTTTAGCTGTCCCCAGATTTTAGCTATTTCAAGTGTACCAAGACCATGTATAAATGAACTGTACCTAGTGGAGGCTGTAAATGCATGGCAAAGGGAGCCACAGCCACTAATTCCAGTGCCTCAAAATATGGCAATAAATCTTTGTCTCTAAATCTACTACTCTTGATGAAAGTGAAAAAGGAGAGTAAAAAAAGTTGGCTTAAAGCTCAACATTCAGAAAACTAAGATCTTGGCATCTAGTCCCATCACTTCATGGAAAATAGATGGGGAAACAGTGGAAACAGTGGCTGACTATTTTTCTGGGCTCCAAAATCAGTGCAGATGGTGATTGCAGCCATGAAATTAAAAGACGCTTACTCTTTGGAAGGAAAGTTGTGACCAACCTAGACAGAATATTAAAAAGCAAAGACATTACTTGGCCAACAAAGGTCCATCTAGTCAAGGTTATGGTTTTTCCAGTAGTCATGTATGGATGAGAGTTGGACTATAAAGAGAGCTGAGTGCCGAAGAATTGATGCTTTTGAACTGTGGTGTTGGAGAAGACTCTTGAGAGTCCCTTGGACCGCAAGGAGATCCAACCAGTCCATCCTAAAGGAAATCAGTCCTAAATATTCATTGGAAGGACTGAAGTTGAAGCTGAAACTCCAATTCTTTGGCTACCTGATGTGAAGAACTGACTCATTTGAAAAGACCCTAATGCTGGGAAAGATTGAAGGTGGGAGGAGAAGGGGTCAACAGAGGATGAAATGGCTGGATGGCATCACAGACTCAATGGACATGAGTTTGGGTAAACTCTGGGAGTTGATGATGGACAGGGAGGCCTGGCATGCTGCAGTCCATGGGGTCATAAAGAGTCAGACATGACTGAACAACTGAACTGAACTGAAACCTATTACAATTTCTGAGTAGGATTTTACGCTTCCTGCTTATGTATCTTCAGTTTACAAATAAACCCTGAGAAAGCCCAAAGTTTGCACTTTATAATTGTGATATATCCCGTTTTGTAAATGACGGCAAGTTTTTTTGGAAAACTTGTAGAGACCAGCTCTATAGAGGTAAAGGTAAGTGTATATTTCAGAGCAATTCCATCAGTAAATATTGTGTTGATACCAACATTTTATTGTAATTTATTTATTTGATCAGTTTTCCACTTAAAATCTTTTGAAGTGTGGACTATAGAGATAGTCCACAATTAAATACTGATTTCTCAGCAAACCATTTTCTGTTCTCCACAATATAGGTCCAACCTGTATTAAATCCTTATATCCTTCTTTTCCTTTATTTGCAAGTGCTTTTCATCATATCATTTCCATAAACTTTTCCATTTTTGTTTCAAGGCCCACTTCAAGTGCTTTATTCTTCAAAAAGCTGTTTTTCTCTCTGACTCTGTAATTGGATTTTATCTTTCCTTTTCCCGGAAGCACCAGGGGATATTTATCTTCTCAAATGACATTTTAAGTCAGTTTGCTCAATGGTCACAGGATTACTTGGGTATTCCACAGACAAAGTGTCTACACCCAAGGGCATATTCTAGCCTCAGAGCACACCTGGCTTTGTCATGGAATACTGGGGTTTTTCGTTTTGTAGGTGTTATGGAAAGTAAGAGAACTATGGTGTACTGAGTACTTACACAAAGCAGCTGGGCACTTGGTTTTATCACTGGGAAATATTCAAGTTGTTTTTATTCTTCTAGTGTTTCATAGCTTTAATTAAAACAACCAGTGTGTTTGTGATAAGAACTGATCCATATTGCCAGGAAACATCTGTCAGAGAAGTGATACTTGAAGGTGTACCTCATATCCATTCATTTGCGTGTTACCCTGCCTGTGTCAGCCAGGAAATCTATTATAAATCTAACATTAAAGCATTAAACAAAATGACAGCTGTGAGCTATAATAGGAAAAAAAAAAACCAAAAACCCTTGTTGTTGGTTATTTTTCTAATAGCATTAAAACTAGTTGCCTGCCTGGTGCTTGAGAAAGTGCTGCTGTCTCAGAGGATTTTCTTTTATTCTGTTGTGATGGATGTCGGCTCCTACAGCTTTCATTGGATCAAGCCATTCACTTCCAGTCTAACATCTTTCCATTTCTTCCACTCACAGGTTCCAGAACCATCTCCTTAAAATATGTATTGATCATGCTCTTTCTCTGTTCAAGTGGCTTCTCATGAATTTTAGAATGAATTCCACTTCCTTACCAGTGCATTTAAGAATCTCTATGATCTAAATCTAACCTAGCTCTTTATCATTATTTCTCTCCTACAATCAGTCTTTGCGGAACAGATTTATCCCTTATCAAAAATCTTTTGAAGCTGTATCAGTCAGGGATTAGTCCAAGAGATAGAAAAAATCCAATCCTAGAAAAATCTCTAGGTATTTTAACAAGAAAGATATTTGGTACAGGGAATTAAGTGACTCCACAAGTGGTAGAAATGCTGAAGGCCAAGCCAGTTTCCATCTCAGGGTCCAGGATCGTTTCCGCAGTGAAGAAATGATTCACTGTGACAACCACTTCCTCTGAAGCCATCCTGGAAGCTAAGGCCAGAATCAAACGTCCCCACCAGAAGTGACATCTGACTTTCAGAATACTGAAAGATAGATTATGGAACAGAACTACAGAGAAACACCACCAATTTTGGACTGAAAATGGTCTCTGCCATATTTCTGCCTTTTGATCATGCTTTTCATCATCACTCTGGGGAACACCATTTCCTCCTTGGGGAGGGTATACAAAGACACTGGGAGACACTGTCCTTTGGAGCTTTTCTTTCCTAATGTATCAGCATTTGATTGAGTGAGGTTCTCAAATGTTTATCATACAATGTCATTACTTAGAAACTGAGAAAGTGTTCTCTGGTAAAACATTTAGAACACAGATAAAGATAGCTTGAGATTGAGAGTTCAAATATCTGACAATCTGAATTTATCTTAAAGGATTTAATTTCTATTCCCAATACAGAGCAATATAGGAAAGATCATTTGTAGTTGGCCACTTTATACATGTCATCTCTTAATCTTTTCAGCCATTTTCCATCCACTGCCTTTCTAGGCATCTTTATTTCAACTTAATAGACAAAAAAAAAAAAATTAATCTCAGAAGGTAAAAAGATTTTCCCAAGTTTAAACAGAAAGGCGTATTCCAAGTTAATTATGACTGCGATCAATACTCTCTCTTCTGTAAACTAAAGCTCATTTTTTAATGTTTATATTTATGTCAGTAAAGACATTAAAAACTTATTGTGATTTTGCATTGTTTAAAACTGAGGAGGGAAGGTAAATGGAAATAAACATGGTTCAGTGAAACTCCATACAAAGGTAATTCTAACTATATATTATTGTGAAAGAACAATTTACATTATTTAAGTGGTGGAGAAAGGATTATTTGGCAAGTATTCAAGTAACTCATGGGGAAAAACAATATATTTCACATTGTGGACATTTATTGTTACCATGCGTATGTTTTTCTCCTTAATAATTGTATGTTCCCTCTTGTCACATCTGCACAAGACAGAATAATTAACATACATTGGCTGCATTGTGGAAGGGACATTTGGTTTTAATTAATACTGGACCATAAGAAAGGCAATTTGCTTTATATTACCATTCATTATTTGATGAACACATATCACATAGTCTCAAGTGTGTGGAGTGTTAGAAAGGCAACCATGTGAATGTGAGACCGCTTCTCTCTCTGGAGTTACACAAAGCTCACCTAACAACACACAAATCTTTTTCCGCAGAATAATTCCTTTGTTCTCTTTCATGTTTCAGAGAAGTGTGTAGCATTTACTGTAAAATGATTTACAACCAGAAGTTGGTTGTATGGAGATTATTCCAAAGGTGAACTGAACAATCAGCAAAGCCCCTGGCGCTGATATGGCAAGAGCAGTAATCCAGAACTCACTGGAAACTAAAATCACAATGTATATTCATTTTAAACTATAACTTGAAGATTGAGACTGATATCTCTGACTTGTCTAATATATTTTCATGAAAAAGTTTGTCTTATAATTGAGTGAAGTGTCTATTAAACTTATTTCATATATAACAGGAACACATTTAGATTAGCAGTGTGGTAAACCCTTAACCTTATTCTTTCATCAGGAGGATACTGACCATGTGTATCAGTTAGCTTTTTTTTTTCAAATTACAAATGGCTCCAAATCTTAGTGGTTTAACTCATGAGTCTCTTTTTTTTTTTTTTTAATTTTTTTAAATTTTTTAAATTTTTTTTATTAGTTGGAGGCTAATTACTTCACATCATTTCAGTGGGTTTTGTCATACATTGACATGAATCAGCCATGGAGTTACACGTATTCCCCATTCCGATCCCCCCTCTCACCTCCCTCTTCACCCGATTCCTCTGAGTCTTCCCAGTGCACCAGGCCCGAGCACTTGTCTCATGTATCCCACCTGGGCTGGTGATCTGTTTCACCATAGATAGTATACATGCTGTTCTTTCAAAACATCCCACCCTCACCTTCTCCTACAGAGTTCAAAAGTCTGTTCTGTACTTCTGTATCTCTTTTTCTGTTTTGCATATAGGGTTATCGTTACCATCTTTCTCATGAGTCTCTGATTGCAGTTGGGCTGGCCTTATCTGGGCAGTTCTTGTGTTGGTGGGCTCACTCATGTGTCTGAGCTCAACAGTATTGTCAGCTGGAAAGTGGCTAAGTGGAATTAGCCAGTGGTATACCTGGGAGGATGTATCTGCTCTCTGCTCTTTCTCATTCTTCAGCAGGCAAGCTGGAACTTATTTACATGACAACTAAGAAGGATTTCAATAAAGAGAGGGGAAGGGACTCTGGACTCAAGCCCTACACTCAGAATTGGCAAGCTGTCACGTATACTACACTCTATTGGCCAACCAGGTCACACAGACAGCCTGTATTCAAGAAATGGTTTAAAAAAAAAAATCACTCCTTGATAGAAATAAATGTAAAGCAACATTTAAAGGGTGTGAGCATAAGGAGGACTGAGAGATTGTAGCCAGTTTTTCAACCTTCTCTTCTACATCAGGAAACAAATTTTGTGGGTGAGGTTGTTCCTTGATAATGCAGTGTCCTAGGAAAAAAGTAGGCTTCAGAGGTGTGATGTGTATAAACTACTCTTCCAATCTTCCCCAAACTTATTCACTGTCACCTCTGGCTCAACTAAGCGTCTCCTGTGACTCCTCATGAGATTCATCCCGTGCACTTTAGACAGCTGTTCAGCAATTATGCTTCTGTGAGTTTAACTTATTGTAACATCCAAATCTTATACATAAATATTTCTACGTATGGCCTTTCTGCTCTCCAAAAGTTGATTCCCCAAGAATCTGAGGAATCCAGATTACTCTGTTTCTCATATAGTGTTTTCATGTAGTACAGCCATCCCGTGGTACCCACACGGGATTGGTTCCAGAATCCCCTCCACTCCTTGGTGACCAAACTCCTTGGAGACCAAACTCTGAGGATGCTCCATCCCATATAGAAAATGGCATCGTTGTGCTTATAACCTACACAAAGCCTCCTGTATACTTAAAATCATTTCTGGGTTACTTATATTATCTAAAACAATGTAAATGCTGTGGAAAGAGCTGAAAATACAATGTAAATGCTACATAAATTGTTGCTTTTGTGTACAAATTCAAGTTTTGCTTTTCTGAAGTTTATGGATCTTTAAAAAAAAATATTTTCAATCCATGGTTGGTTGAAACCATGGATACAGAATCCATAGATATGGAGGGCCAACTGTGTTCTGTGTTTCTCACTTCTATAGTATTATTCTCAAATTTACTTCTTGTTTTTAGATACAGTCTCTATATCTGAGTTCTTCCGTGCACAAGACTCATTGCCTAGAAAATGTATGCTCTGATAAAATAAACTTAATCTTTATATGCATTTGGATATAGAAATTACCAGTATCACATATATTTTAAGTGTTTGCTGATAGTAAGGATTTTATCTACCTAATCTTCCTATCACCATTTTAATACTATGTAGGGCATGGATAACATTGTTTCCTTTGTATCATTTATACAGTTTGCTACTCTAGGTATCTAATTATTATTGAGGCTAAGTTAATGTATGATGTCTCTCTTCCTCTGTCTATATGTTTGTATGTATATGTGTGTGTAAATATGTAAATATACATATACAGTATACATACACATATATATGTGTACATGTGTATATAAAGGTGAATATAGATAGATGGTTATATAGATTAGATCAAAAATTGACACTTGAATTGTCCATTTGAATTGAGATACAATAACTAACATTCTTAAAATGTCAGTACATTCATAGACTCAGATAAGGCATTCTATTTTTCCTCTTTTCATACCTTGATATGTTCCGGATGAAAACTTATCAGTTATATGTATGCGCACGATTGTTTCCATGGTGAAATTTTAAAAATTATTTTTGACAAGAGTGACAGTAGGATTTACGTTCTGAAATAGTAAGGTTATAAAGGACAATGAGGGGCTTCTCTGGAGGCTCAGTGGTAAAGAATCCGCCTGCCAATACAGGAGACATGGGCTCGATCCCTGGGTTGGGAAGACCCCCTGAAAAAGGAAATAGCAACCCACCCCGTATTCTTGCCTGGGAAATCCCATGGACAGAGGAGCCTGGCAAGCTACAGTCCTTGGGGTTGCAAAAGAGTCAGACAATTAAAGTAGTAAGACTTTTGAACAAAAATGTACTGGTTTAAGTTTCCAAATACTTAATTTTCAGTACACAAAATGAGAGCTAAAGTTATATTCCGCTAGATTCTGCCATGAAAAAATATTAGATAACAGAATATAGTTATATAATAGTCATCACTTTATTATGCTTCAGTGCAATAGGAATCAAACTCTTAAATCCTTTGACTATCTGAGAGATTAATTTTTTTTTTTAAATCAGAGGGAGCCCCTTTGTTTATCTTGATGTTTGGTAGTTACACATCTTACCAAACTTAATCTGTAACCTTTGCCACCTTGAGTTATACTGGTAAGAGTAGCTGTTAGGAGCTAAAGATCTTGTGTTACTTGATCTTGGGGTTAAAACCTTATTTTCTGCTAGTTACATATTGTTTTTGATATTAAAATAAATTATGCTATTTAGTGCCCAGTTTTCTCACCTGTGAAATATGAGTAAGAATCACACTAATTTTTCTGGTATGGTTAAGTTAAAAAATGCATGCATTGTAAACATGATGAAAAGAAAATATTCAACTAAGGATGTTGATACAAAAATGAGATGAACTCCCCTAAGTTTCCTACTCCCAATGTGTGTTTGTTGTAAGAAAAGTGAATTTTTCTTAGGCTTGTTTTATTTGTGAAATTGGAGATTAAAAATAACTACTTTGCGGTATTATACATCTTCATTAACAATATGTATGCATGAGCATAGAATTGTTTGTAGCAAATCCACATTCAGTAAATGTAGCTTCCTTCTCAAAATATCTTAAGGCTCAAATGACATTAGCAGGGTATATAGTAAGAACAGGGTCAAGTGTCTACAAGCTGCCTATGGCATGCACTATATCCATTGTGTCACAAAGGCCATGAGAGTTGAAACATGATACACCAGCTAGAGTCACACACATGGAGAACACTGGTAGGGATGTATTCTATTTAAAAATGAAAAAATCAAAGGTCATACATTTTGGCATACCCCAGGGTGTCCAGTTTGGTCTTCTGATCTCAAAGCTCATGAAATTTTCTCTTTGGAACAAGATAAACAAAGTGTGCACACACACACACTCCTTAATTAAAACACTTTTGTTTGAAACAGACTTTAACACTAAACAGAACCCTTTGTTTAAATTAACCTCTTAGGACCACCAATCTCTATGTCATATTGTTAATCTTTCACCTATCAGTATAAGACAAATAATTAGAATGTTTTAAAATAAACACATTTCAAGTAGGCTTTAGACATTATTAAATTAAAACATCTACCACAGTGTTTACAAATTCAAATAAAATGGAAACTACTATAACTCCCAAATGATAGCCCTTTTATAGAGCATTTATGAGATTTAATGCATACTTCGACACACTCAAGTTATTATTTTAAATTACATTTTAATAATAAGCCCTGTTAGGCACTTGATTCTAAGTCTAATATGAAAGAGTTTGTCCTTTCTGTTTTTAAAAATTACTTTTGCTTCTACTTTGTTTAATTAGTATTATAATTCACAAGACAAACAGTGCTTATAAAAAGCATGCATTGAAAACCTCAGCTCCTCTAGGCCTACCGAGCAGCCTTCCGTTTTCATCCATCCCTGACAGTGCGAATCTCTGTCTCCATAACAGGGGGCTCTCACATCACCATGCCCTCCTCTGTTTTTTCCGCTTCCCCCAGCAGCTTTCTGGCTCCAGCCAGAGCGAAAGGGTTACGCCACCTATAACCAGTTCCCAGGCAGCTTCCTTGGCTCCATGTTGTCATTACGGCCTGAAGGCAGTAGCAGTAAAATCCCTCCCGCCGGGCACCCCAACTGTCAGCAGCCTTCTGTTGGCCAGACTGCAAATGCTAGACCCGTACCAAGCACTCTCAACCATGAGACACAAGGGCCATAAATGCATACATACATACATACATAAAAAGAAGCTTTGATCCATGGTTTGAAAGGGAAGGCTGAAATGCAGGATGGCTTCTTCATTATGGAAATCCACAGGTAACATCTGAGGATAAGGTGTTTCACAGATTACTGTGTTTTAAGCGAAAATGACAATGACTCAAGATTTATCATAGCACAACTCAGAACATGCATGACCACAGGTTCCTAAGTCAGAAGTAAGAAGTAGATCATACTCAAAAGGAAATGTGAATGATCGGCTTGCAATACAGGAGAAAAGTAGCTCATTAAATTTTGTTCAAATGTCAGAGAATATGTTGAGTGAAGAAGGAAGACTCTGAGGAATGGACTTCCAAGTGGGTAGACTGCCAGCTTCTCCTGTGTCATGGTATATAAACGGAAGCTGTCTGCAAAACGATAGTGTCTTAGGAGGGTTTTCATTCACTCATGCTTGAAGTGATCAGAGCTTCAGGTTCAGGGGCTTACTCACGTATTACCATGAACAGAACAGGGGAAGCTATCTTTACTGTATAGCTGGACATTCTTGCAAGAGAATGTAGAACACTGATATTAATCTACAAAACACAGCTCAAAGATGTTTTAGGGGGAGACTCACTAAAGTCAGAACACTAGATCTCACCTGTGCCTCCTTTGAAGGTGTTCTGGAGAAGAAATCATGAAATGGTTAAGTTCAGCACTGGCTGAAGAAGTGGATAGCATTATGAAAGTGAAAGTCACTCAGTCATGTCTGACTCTTTGCAACCCCATGGACTACACCATCTATGGAATTCTAAATTGTGTTAACTTTTGAAATTAAGAAAGCTAACCGAGGGAGACTAAGTATAATCACACAGTCAATAAACATCATCTGATTCTTAGATTTGCTTACTTCTTAGAGATATAACACCAGGATGCTACCTTTTACTTTTCTGCAAAAAAAAAAAAAAAAAAAGATATATATAGTTGATTTATTGAAATCTTTAATTACATATTTTTGCTAATGTCTAATTCCTAATTGATAATGATGCCTAGCAAATAGAACAACTTATGTTTTAACTTCCAGAAGAGAAAATGAGTAACATTTTAATATTTAATTAGCAAGTCAATATGATACTTTACATTTGCTATCTTCTTTGGCTCTTAAAAAACTCTCCCAAGATGAAAATCATCCCCACTTTACAGCTAACAGAGATTTAGAAAATTTAAGTCACTTGTTCAAGAGGATGTGTCTATAACTGGGAGTCTAGGATTGTTTCCTAGCTGTCATGAGTCAGAAATTAGTGATCTGATGTCTTGCAGCCTTCTTAAGATAGACATTTAAAATTGTTAGTTTGGTTATTTGAAGTCATACTTTCAAAATATGGTGACAATAGTTACAGCTAAAATTCAAAGAGCATTACGACAGCCAGTAGATTGATGAAGATTCATTTTTAAAAATTGTGTATGTAGGTAACTTATGAAACTACTTCCAGCTTCATGAAAGGCAAGATAATTGGTTCCATTTCTTTTGGGTACAGTGCAAAAATAATAAAAAGGTGCTTTATAAGGCCCCTTATTTTCTTTTGTATATGAAATAGAATATCTTGTTTCTTAAGCTCAAGAAGATGGAGTTGAGGTTAGCAGGGCAGCAGCAGAGACAAGGAACCCTATTCAGTTTTCCAGAACCTTTCTAAGAATGGTTAAACACATGAAATTGTTAAATAAAGATAAAATGGATGAAGGTTAAATGGATGAAGGTTAGTATTAAAAGAAACCTTCCCAATGATGAATATTAGTTGTTCATTTTCAACTAAAAGTTCAAGCTAACCTAAATAGAAACATTTTTTTCCGAAGGAGACATTCAGATGGCCAGTAGGCACATAAAACTGATGTTCAATATTGCTATTTATTAGCAAAGCACAAATTAATACTGCAGTGAGGTACCACCTCCCTGAGGTCAGAATGGCTACAATTTAAGTGTAAGTAACAAATGCTGGAGAGGGTGTGAAGAAAAGGGATATTCTTACGCCGTTGGTGAGAATGCAAATTGGTGCAACCACTGTGGAAAACGATACGGAGGTTCCTCAGAAAACTACAAGTAGACCTGCTGTTTGACCCTCCACTCCCTCTCGTGGGCATGTACCCAGACACAAGCGGCCGTCGAAAAGGTGCTTGCACGCCTCTGTCCCAGCAGCAAGATTCACCATCTCCAAGACGTGGAAACCACCCACATGTCCATCGATAGAGGAACGGATAGAGAAGATCTGATACGTATACATAATCGAATCTTGTTCAAGCGGAATGTTACTCAGCCATAAGAAAGAAGGAAATAACGCTATCTGCAGGACCTAGTGGTTATCATACTAAGTGAAGTGAGTCAGAGATGCCTTACGACAACACTTATATGTGGAATCTAAAATATGGCACAGATGAACTTACCTTGGACACGCAACTCTAAGGATATTTTTAGAATGGTAATTGTGGTTCACCAATTCATTTTTTTAAGTTACTATATACATTGAAATAACTGAAAAAAAAACCTTTTTCATAAAATGAGTCTCTTCTTTAATCACTGAGGTTGAATCCAGCCACAAGGTGCTGTGAAGAATTTTGTTCTTATACTTCCTATGTATTAATAGTTAAATGAATCTAATAGTGGGTTTTGATTTCAACTGTCGATTTGGAATGTAGGGTATAGATAGCAAAATATCACATGGTGAAAAATAAGGCAAAGAGTTCATATATCCATTTGATAGCACTTAGGGTTTTATGTCTTTCAGTGTGAAAAGTAACTTATTCTATTAACAGAGTTCACAACCCCTGAATCATCTGTCAGCTTTCAGCTCAAATCTTCTCATTGAGGGAAGACTATCATATTATTCTATAGGTTTTGAGAGATTTCTTCAAATTATAATTATGACGGTCTAAATCTTGGGACATGGGAGACTAAGCAATTTCATGGATCAATGAACTCTGCACATAAAATCCATTTTTTAAAATTACCCTCTTGAGGCTTCTTTTTAAAAAGTTTATAAAACCGTGTCTACATACATCTGTTGGAAAAAATGAATAGTTTCTGCCAACCATATTCTGTAACTTTGACACATTTTGAAAAATCCTTATATTCTTTATTTCTGTATTACCTTCAATTTATTTGACCTTCCCCCCATGCCAGTGGGAATGAATTGTTATTTTTTTATTCCAATGGAATGTTATTAGCACTTCTATTTGTATTTATGTCGATGTGCTATAATCATTTGTGCATGTCACTTGTTTTACAAAGGCGAACTTGTAGAGGGCAAGGGCATTATGTCGCCATTGTTTTTTCAAGTATTCATTTCATTTACAAGCTGAACTGTGCCTCAGTCAATGAATGTTTTTCAAGCAATTTTCCTGAAGTAGTTTTTAATCCATAATAGGGAGCTTACTTTATTTTTGTTGAGTGGACTGGATGCCTTTGTTCCTTTATTATCTTATTTTTAATCTTTATTTTATATTGGGGTATAGCTGGTTCACAATGTGTTAGATTCAGGGGTACAGCAAAGGGATTCGGTTACACATGTTCAGGTATATATTCTTTATTTCAAATTCTTTTCCCATTTAGATTATTACAGAGTATTGAGGAGAGGTCCCTGTTCTATATAGGAGATCTATGTTGATTATCGATTTTTAATTAAGTAACAGAGTTTACATGTCAGTCCCAAACTCCCAATATGTTCAATCCCCCCATCCTTCCTCCCTGGTCATCATAAGTTCATTCTCTAAGTCTGTGGGTCTGTGAAGGGTTTGTTTCTTATTGAACAAAATATTAGAAAATTAGAGAACAGTCGACTACAGTAGGTATAAGTTTTAGAGACAATTTTCTTCTAAGGGAACAATCTTCTAGCCTATCCTATAAGATGCTATCTTCACATACTCTTTCTTTCCTTGAAATTTGTGTCCTTTCAATTCTATGGCAAATCATTATTTGCATAAATTATGTTCATTTTCTTCTTTCTTAATAATGCTAACCCATTTGGGGTGGGGGAACAACTGTGTCTGGATAAGTTTCCTGATATCCCAACTTTTCTTGCTTAGTGCTGCATAACTGACATTGGGATATAAGCAGCAATTGTTAGCTAGGGCTCTAGAAATCACTTTCAAAAAGACAAAACCAGCTTTGGTGTTTGTACTTTTTATAGTTAAAGATATTTGAATAGGAAAATGAAAACCCGCATTGTGAAGCTGTCATATCATCCCTGAACTGCTCTATATGTTTATTTGGTAAGCTAAGTAAATCCAGTTGGGTTAAACATGATTCTAGTTCATGAAAATAAACCAAGACGAAATGTTTTAGTGAATAGTGCATTTTATAGAATGAGATACTGCAAAATCCATTTTGTAATTTTTAAAAGAAAAATCTTATTTCTAAGTGATTTCAGCTTGATTCAGTAAAGATAGCATTAAGAAGACAGAGAAATATTTTCAGTGGTGTTTTTATGATATTTGATAATAAGAAAAGCTTATCTTATATTTTGATAACATTATTCATAATAATAGGACTCAAAAGTAGCATTGGATATATATTAGAACACTTAAAATGAATATATAGATGTTTAATTTATTGAAATAATCCAACATAGCTAATATCAAAAGAATAAGTTAGGGGACTTTATTTAATAGAAAAGAACCAATAGAGCACTAATCGCCATCATACAATTAAATTGTGTAAGATATTACTTACAATGGAGAAGCTATTCCAAAATCAATAGGAGACAAACTATTGTGTAATACATGAGGCAATTTTCAGGCCATACAAATGAAAAAGGAACCCATGGAAATATCATACTAGATATTGTCTGAAACATGGATGGTGAGGTGAGTCTCTAAAACATCCAAGGAAGATGCATCTTCATATATCGTAAAATATTCCCTATTATGAAAGTTTCACAACCATTTTCTGAAGTCTGTCCAGCACTTAAAAATTAATAAAAGTCTATTTATTTGCTCTAGCAGAATACTTGCCATATTGTTTGAACCCATTGTCCTATAGGAAATATGAACAACCAGTTTTGTTCTCAGGATAAACCAATTTGAAAATCATAGCAAATTATTGACGTCTTGATTATATTTTTTCAAGATTACACAAATCTGAATATTTTCTATAAAAACTGTGTTATTCTATTAGCTGTCAGTGTTCCTCCAAAAAACTTTCTAAACATGAGACTAATAAGGGACCATAAAACTTTGAGTATTGTAATTTTAGGTTTAAGCATAACATACTATCACCAAGCTATCATCAATAACTAGTCTCTAGCTTCTGTGTGTATTGTCTAATGAAGGATTATGTATTTATCTCAATTATAAATGAATGAAATAAACCTTTTGTCTATTAGTTCCTAGATCCTGTTTTTACTCACTTTTTTTACTTGATAACCTCCACCTATTCAAAGAGTTGTTATGCTCCCTCTGAAGATATCTTACTGTTCTTTTAGGCTAAATGTCAACCACTTGAAGTAATTCTAAAAATAAGAGTGTTTTTCAATGTAACAGTAGCCCTTTTGAAATCAACATGCATTATGAAACTTTCTCTCTCTCTCTCTCTCTCTTTTTTTTCTTTTTTAGTATGTCCACTTCCACCTCCACAACTAGAAAATTGCATGCTTACAGTTGATTGCTTGAACCCAAATATGGTGTTTGACCTGAACCACACTTTTGTTTTTTGACAACTCCAAATCTTTCCTCTTGCCAGCACATGAAAAGCCTTCAATAGACATTGCAGAGGTGAATACATGAAGGAAATTAGTTTTTCATGACCATATACAGATAAAATGATGTTGGCTTCCCAAACTCTTTCTAAAGAGAATAATATTTTAAATTATTCATTATATAACTCTCCTTAAGAATAATCCTAAGGTGATCTCTCTGTATTTTGGAGGATATAATTTGTTTTAATCAGGATTATTTTCCTTCCTCTCCAGTCTTCATTCAGCTCTTCTACTCCCTATTTCCCTCTTAGTTCATTGTCATCAGTCCAGGGATCTTATCTGTACATATAACAGTCCTGTGGGAATGTAACATGCCCAAGTCCAAGTATTAAAATCCATGTGTCCCTCTTACTGCTGAACAACCATTGACAGGAGAATGTTGGATTCCACCAAAAAAAGATTCCCCACATCCAAGGGCAAAGAAGCCCCAGCAAGATGGTAGGAGGGGTGAAATCATGTTTAGAATCAAACCCCATACACACCAGAGACACTCAGAGGAATTGAACAAACCTGGTGTGCACCAGGACCCAGAGACCCCACAGAGACTGAGCCAGAACTGTGTTTGAGCGTCTCCTGGGAGGTCCGGGTCAGTAGTGGACTACCGCAGGGGCTGGGGCTCTGGGTGTGGCATAAGCCCTCTTGGAGGAGGTCGCCATTAACCAACCACAGAGCTGCCAGAACTTACACAGGACTGGGGAACAGACTGTTGGAGGGCACAAACAAAACCTCATGTGCACCAGGACCCAGGAGAAAGGAGCAGTGACCCCACAGAAAGCTGACCCAGACTTGCCCAAGAGGGTCCTGGGGTCTCTGGCAGCAGCGTGGGTCAGCGGTGGCCTGCTGCAAGGTCTTGGGCACTCAGGGCAGCAGAGCGTGCATGGGACCTTTTGAAGGAGGTCACTGTTACCTTCATTACCTCCACCATAGTTTGGCCTCAGGTCACATAACAGGGAGGGATGGAGTCCCACCCATCAACAGAAAATGGGATTAAAGATTTACTGAACATGGCCCTGCCCATCAGAACAAGACCTAATTTCCCCCTATTCAATCTCTCCCATCAGGAAGCTTCCATGAGCTTCTTATCCTTATCCATCACAGCCAACAGAATGAAAACCAGGATCACAGAAAACTGATCAAACTGATCACATGGACCACAGCCTTGTCTAACTCAATGAAACTATGAGACATGCCGTGTAGGGCACACAATACAGATGGGTCATGGTGGAGAGTTCTGACAAGATGTGGTCAACTGGAGAAGGGAAAGGCAAACCACTTCAGTATTCTTGCCTTGAGGACCCCATGAACAGTATGAAAAGGCAAAAAGATAGGACACTGAAAAAGGAACTCCCCAGGTTGGTAGGTGCCCAATATGCTACTGGAGATCAGTGGAGAAATAACTCCAGAAAGAATGAAGGGATGGAGCCAAAGTAAAAGCAATACCCAGTTGTGGATGTGACTGGTGAGGAAGTAAAGTCTAATGCTGTAAAGAACAATATTGCATCAAGGCAAATTGGAAGTGGTCAAGTAGGAGATGGCAAGAGTGTACATCGACATTTTAGGAATCAGTGAACTAAGATGGACTGGAATGGGTGAATTTAACTCAGGTGACCATTATGTCTACTACTGTGGGTAAGAATCCCTTAAAAGAAATGGAGTAGCCATCGTAGTCAACAAAAGAATCTGAAAAGCAGTACTTGGATGCAATCTCAAAAATGACAGAATGATCTTGGTTCATTTTCAAGGCACACCATTCAATATCAGAGTAATACAAGACTATGTCCCAAGTAGTAATGCTGAAGAAGCTGAAGGTGAATAGTTCTATGAAACCTACAAGATCTTCTAGAACTAACACCCAAAAAAGAGATGTCTTTTTCATTATAGGGGACTGGAATGCAAAAGTAGGAAGTCAATAAATACTTTGAGCAACAGGCAAATTTGACATTGGAGTACAAAATGAAGCAAATCAAATGCTAACAGAGTTTTGTCAAGAGAACACACTGGTCATAGCTAACACCTTGTTCCAACAACACAAGAGATGACTCTACACATGGACATCACCAGATGGTCAATACTAAAATCAGATTGATCTATCTTCTTTGCAGTCAAAGATGGAGAAGCTCTATACAGTCATCAAAAATAAGACTGGGTGCTGGCAGTGGCTCAGATAAGAATTCCTTATTGCCAAATACAGACTTAAATTGAAGAAAGTAGGGAAAACCACTAGACCATTCAGGTCTGATCTAAATCAAATCCCTTTATAGAGTGGAAGGTAACACATAGATTCAAGGGATTAGATCTGATAGACAGGGTGCCTGAAGAACTGTGGATGGAGGTTCATGACATTGTACAGGACGTTGCACAGTGATCAATACCATCCTGAAGAAAAAGAAATGCAAGAAGACAAAATGGTTGTCTGAGGAGGCCTTACAAATAACTGTGAAAATAAGAGAAGCTAAAGCAAAGGAGAAAAGGAAATACATGCCCATCTGAATGCAGAGTTCCAAAGAATAGCCAGGAGAGATAAGAAAGCCTTCCTCAGTGATCAGTGCAAAGAAATGGAGGAAAAAACAAAATGGAAAAGAATAAAGATCTCTTTAAGAAAATTCAAGATACCAAGGGAACATTCCATGCAAAGATGGGCTTGATAAAGGACAAAAATGGTATGGACCTAACAGTAGCAGAAGATATTAAGAATAGGGGGCAAGAATAAACAGAACTATACAAAAAAGATCTTCATGATCCAGATAACCATGATGGTGTAATCACTCACCTAGAGCCAGACATCCTGGAATGTGAAGGCAAGTTGGCCTTAGGAAGCATCATTATGAACAAAGCTAGTGGAGGTGATGGAATTCCAGTTGAGCTACTTCAAATCCTAAAAGATGATGCTGTGAAAGGACTGCCTTCAATATGTTAGCAAATTTGGAAAATTCAGTAATGGCCACAAGACTGGAAAGCATCAGTGTTCATTCCAATCCCAAACAAAGGAAATGCCAAAGAATGCTCAAACTACTGCACAATTGCACTCATCTCACACACTAGCAAAATAATGCTCAAATTTCTCCAAGTCAGACTTCAATATTACCTGAACGAGAACTTCCAGATGTTCAAGCTGGATTTAGAAAAGGCAGAGGAACCAGAGATCAAATTGCCAACATCCGCTGTATCATCAAAAAAAAAAGAGAGTTAAAAAAAAAAAATACATCTATTTCTGCTTTATTGACTACGTCAAAGTCTTTGACTGTGTGGATCACAACAAACTATAGAAAACTCATAAAGATATGGGAATAAAAGACCATCTAACCTGCCTCCTGAGAAATCTGTATGCATGTCAAGAAGCAACAGATATAACTGGACATGAAAGAACAGACTGGTTCCAAATAGGGAAGGGAGTATGTCAAGTCTGTATACTGTCACCTGCTTATTCAACTTATATGCAGAGTACATCATGTGAAATGCCGGGCTGGATGATTCACAAGCTGGAATCAAGATTGCTGGGAGAAATATCAATAACCTCAGATATGCAGATGACCTCAACCTAATAGCAGAAAGTGAAGAAGAACTAAAGAGTCTCTGATGAAAGTGAAAGAGGAGAGTGAAAAAGTTGGCTTAAAGCACAACATTCAGAAAACTAAGATCATGGCATCTGGTCCCAACACTTCATGGTAAATAGATGGGAAAACAGTGGAAACAGTGGCAGAATTTATTTTCTTGGGCTCCAAAATCCCTGCAGATGGTGACTGCAGCCATGAAATAAAAAGACGTTTACTCCTTGGAAGAAAAGTTATGACCAACTTAGACAGCATATTAAAAAGCAGAGTCATCACTTTGCCAACAAAGGTCCATCTAGCCAAGGCTATGGTTTTTCTAGTAGCTATGTATGGATGTGAGAGTTGGACTATAAAGAAAGCTTGGTGTGGAAGAATTGATGCTTTTGACCTGTGGCGTTGAAGAAGATTCTTGAGAGTCCCTTGGACTACAAAGAGATCCAACCAGTCCTTCCTAAGGGAAATCAGTCCTGCCTATTCGTTGGAACGACTGATGCTGAAGTTGAAACTCCAACACTTTGGCCACCTGATGTGAAGAGCTGACTCATTGGAAAAGACCCTGATTCTGGGAAAGATTGAAGGCAGGAGGAGAAGGGGACGACAGAGGATGAGATGGTTCAATGGCAACACCGACTCAAAGGACATGAGTTTGAGTAAACTCCGGGAGTTGGTGATGAAGAGAGAGGCCTGGCGTGCTGCAGTCCATGGGGCCTCAAATAGTTGGACACAACTGAGGGACTGGACTGAACTGTCCCTTTTTAAGGCCTTCTATTCTCCCTGGGTCTCAAGCTCTATCAAGTACGGCTTGTTATCCCCTTTACAGCTTTTTGAATATTCTGGACCCAATAATCAGAGTGAAATGGGAGCTGAGGAACTAGTTATGTTTCTCTTTTTTATTTAATTATGTTTGCTTCTATTGCAACATTTGTCCCAAGCTGCAGACAAATGAATTCCTTATGTTTCTGCTTTCCAGGAGGATAGCTTATCATACATTTCAATATTCCCACTAGGTTTTTATGTCAATTACAGTTTCAGATGGAGTATGATGATCAGTCTCTGAGGTTTGACAGTACCTCATGCATAGTATAGCTAAGCTACTTTTCATGAAATATCATATAATGTATGGCTTGCTTGTCTTTCACACTTATGGCTTGTGGGCTCCAGAAACACATAAACGTATCTCTATATTCCCAGTGCTTAGAATTTAGAGCTGATCCTTAATAAATTAGTTTTGACTGCCCAAATGAATTAAATGATTATGTATTATAATAAAGAGTTGGGGTAGACATCATTGATAAAATTAATGGTTTATCTTCTTTTGCACAAAGGTTTTGCTTGCTTTTAGTTAGCATGAGTTCTTCATTTAGCTCATTATCATATTTTAATTCATCCATATCATATTTAAGAAATAACCTTTACATTTTGTAGAATAGAAATTTGTGGATTTAAATATTCACTTTTTAGAGCTATGACAAGTTCTCCCTGAATTAATCCTGAGAGATTTTGAATATCTTAGTTTCATTTTATCAAATTATGATTTAAATTATTAGCTGTGTATATTTACAGTTATATGAGTCTTACTGAATCAATACTCTCTTTCACTACTGTGAGTATCATGACTGCCATTAAAAGATGAATGGAGGTCTCATATTAATATCATGATATTAATTTTTATTTTAAGAAGAACCATCTAACAGTTTTATAATAAAATCTCCAGATAATCACAAGGCCCTCTGTACTCTGTCCTGAGTTGAGGAATGTTCCCCCCAAGTTTTTTATCTCAGTAATTGCATCATTAAGTTGCTGGCTCAAACTTAACTTGTCATTCTGTGTTTTTATAAATGGCCCTTGGGATGTACTTTTGCAATTTTCTGAGGTACATGAGTAGAAGCTTCCAAAAACCATAAAGAATCTGCATGGCTTATTATCTGTAAAGATCAAGAATGAAAAATTACTAAGATACACAAATTATTTTCAGCTTTTTGTGACTATAGATCTAAAAAACATATTTTAATTCCTAAGATTTAATTTTTTCCAGAGTATAATAAGCAAAATGAAATAATGCAGATTGATTCTAAAATTCAATTGTGCTGCAGATTAAAAAAAAAGAAGGTCCATGGGATTTTTTTATTTCTAGCCTCTTTAAATATTTATAGGTATATACTTGATTATTATCATTGGCAAAGCAAGATATCTTGATATCCTGAAGCTTTGACTGAATTCACCGAGTTTCTGCCTTGCTACATTTGGAAATCAGTATCCAAGAATTGATAGAGAGAGGTACCGTGGGCTCTTGATAGAATGATTTTCATGAGCTCAAAGGGCTTGGAGAACTACTGGAGTACCAAGAACTCTTGAACACTTGGTTTACTTGTTGACCACAGGGGCTTTTCTCCTGCCATTGGCAGCCCTTGAGAAAGTCAATAATACCTTAAGAGAGAGACTGTAGGAGACTGAAATCATACATTAGATTAAGAAGAGCTGATGCAAATAGATCATTTGCATGTCTAATTCCTTATCCAACTCTGAGCACAGTGTTCTATCTAGCAGAAATGAGTGATCAAGTTTGAAGACAATTGAACATTTTCTGCTGCTGGAAGAAATGATCAATTCATGGGATAACGTACCACCAACTGTGTTCCTATTTTGAGATTTTCACAGTTATAAGAGATACATTAATTTTAGGCAGATTTCTAAATAACAGCTGCCTCTGTAGCAACTCTCCACAAGTGTGACATCACAGCTCTTGCTGCATGTCTATAACTTAAAGTTTGAAAAAGCAATGCATGCTATTTTCTTTTTGTTGTTGTTGTTGTTGTTAATGATCACATCAGGATAACTGTTTTAATTTACCTGATCTCCATTGAGAAATTATGTGTGTGTGTGTGTATACATACTTCCCAGGTGGCTCAGTGGTAAAGAATCTGCCTGCCAATTCAGGAGGTGCAGGAGATGCAGGTTTGATCCCTGGGTTAGGAAGAGAAGGGAATGCAAAGTCCATGGGGTCGCAAAGAGTCGGACACGACTGAGCGACTGAACTGAACTGAACTGAACTGCGCTGTTGATTTGCAGTTTCCTCCAGAGCTTCCTGCCTGTAATCTGAGACTGACCCCATTCACAGAGGGCAGGGAGAGATCTAAGAAATAGATCTTAGATCTATTAGATCTTAGAAATGGAGGGCACATCACTCTACATTGGAAGGTGGCAGGTTTAATAAACAAGATAAATTTTTGTACAACAAGTATGTTTCTGCACCTGCCCATCAGAACCTTGGAAGTTTGCACAGAGGTCTTACCTGGGTTTAGTTATGTATGCAGTCCAGACCATTTCATCACCACATTGTTATCTCAAGGCTGTGTCCTTGAGATAGCTTCTGGGAATGAGCAAGGCAAGTTGAATGCACAGTCCAAGGACAGAGGAGGGTGTGATGAGCCTCCAGGTGTCTGGGTGCAGCTTGTGGGCCAGACTAGAGACTTTCCTGGCTCTTTGATGACTTTCCACAATAAGCATCTGCATCACAAGAGTGTTGTGGAATTAGATAAGAAAGGTAGCACGCTTTATGTATTTATTTACTTTTAATTGCAGGATGATTGCTATACAATGTTGTGTTGGTTTCTGCCATACAACAGAGTGAATCAGCCAGAGTGTACATCTGTCTTCTCCCACACCTCAAGGTTGTCACAGAGCACCAGGCTGAGTTCCCCGTGTTATATAGCATCTTCCCACTAGCTGTCTCTTTTACACTAGTAGTGTGTACATATCAATGCTACTCTCTCAATGTGTCCTTCCCTCTGGGCTCCCCTGGTGGCTCAGCTGGTTAAGAATCCGCCTGCAATGCAGGAGGCCCCATTTTGATTCCTGGGTTGGGAAGATCCCATGGAGAAGGGGTACGCTACCCACTCCAGTATTCTTGGGCATCCCTGTTGTCTCAGCTGGTAAAGAATCACCTGCAATGCAGGAGACCTGGGTTCAATCCCTGGGTTGGGAAGATCCCCTGGGGAAGGGAATGGCTACCCACTCCAGTACCCCTGCCTGGAAAATCCCGCTGACAGAGGAGCCTGGTAGGCTGCAGTCCATGGGGTGGTAAAGAGTCGGACATGACTGAGCGACTTTCACTCACTCCTTCCCCTGCTGTGTCCACAAGTCCGTTCTCTATCTGCATCTCTTTTCCTGCCCTACTCCATTTTTCTAGATGCCATATATTTGTGTAATATTAATATGCATTCCATTAATATACCTAGCAATCCTATTAACTGGGCATATACCCTGAGAAAACCATAATTCAAAAAGACACTTGTGTCACAGTGTTCAGTGAAGCTCTATTTACAATAGTCAGGCGGTAGAAGAAACCTAGATGTTCATTGACAGATGAATGGATAAAGAGGTTGTGGTTCATTTATATGATGGACTATTACTCAGCCATAAAAGGGAATGAATTTGAGTCAGTTGGAGTGAGGTGGGTGAATCTAGAGTCTGTTACGCAGAGTGAAGTAAGCACTATTTATTGAAGAGACTGTACATGCTAAGTAACTGTGCTTTTGCATATGAACTAGCTCATTCTTATAACCTCCACATTCAACAAGTACTATAGTAACTCACTTTTGTAAACAAAGAAGCCAAAGATCAGAGTTTTAAAGTGTTTGTTCATGGTCATATGCTAGGAAGTAGCAGAAAAAAAGTATGTTAATTGCTCAGTTGTGTCTGACTCTTTGTGACCCCATGGACTGTAGTCCACCAGGCTCCCTGTCCATGGAACTCTCCAGGCAAGAATACTGGAGTGGGTAACCATTCGCTTTTCTGGGGGATCTTCCCCACCCAGGGATTGTACCTGCATCTCCTGCATCTTCTGAATTGCAGACGAATTCGTTCACCATCTGAGACACCAGGGAAGCCCAGGGAGTAGCAGAAGTAGGATTTAAATCTGGGTCTTTGAGGCTCTAAAGGTAACATTCTTCATCACTATGCAGGGAACTATACAGTTTGATGAGGGCTTACTGTGTCACAGTTATTGTTAAACACCAAGAATAAAAGCTGCCTTCCATTAGGAGAAAGAGTAACAGCATCCTTGTTGACAGCAGGGAGAATGAAGGGCTGACTTTTCGGGCTGGGACCAGTTATAGAGACCATTGGATTCCTTGTCTGAGAGATTATGACTCAGGAAAAGAGATTAAAAGTGTAATTTTAATTTGTTTTGCTGTATAAGTTTTAATGTAACAATCAGATCTTCTTTGGGAGTGCGTGATTCTGTGACCCCATGGACTTTAGCCCGCCAGGCTCCTCCGTCCATGGGATTCTCCAGGCAAGAATACTGGAGTGGGTTGCCATTTCCTTCTCCAGGGGATCTTTCTGACCCAGGGGTTGAACTCAGGTCTCCAACATTGCAGGCAGATACTTCACTGTCTGAGCTACCAGGGAAGCCCTCTTCTTTGGGAAAGTGCCTGTTATTTAATAATAACTAATAATAATAGTCTTCATCAACCACGTTAGAAGAAAGACTGAATTATATATTTTTAATTTCTACATTGACAATGGTATTACAAGTTGTTTTCATTTGACATGGTGATCAGAATTAATAAAATAAAAATGTAAGAAAAAATGTATTATAGAAGTGGTGAAACAGTTATTTGATAAAAATATTGTATTTTTCTGGATTCTGAATCCTGCAGTATTTGTAGTTTTCTGAAATTTGCTATTTGTTGTGATTTATATAGTCACTTTTGGACTTAGCAGTGATAATTATGCTTTCTTTCTTTTACAAAGGGCACATCAAATTTTCTACACTTCACAACCTGGATATGCATCTAATTTTCCTCTAAAGCAGTCTGTCCTAGTATATCACACAGTATTTCATGAACATGTTTTCTCAGGGAAATGGGTAGCTTATAAAAAGTAAATGGAAAAGGTTTCTGAGATTTCAGTAGGGCTTTGTCAACATTATAATGTTTATAAAGCTGTTAGAGGGCAAACATAATTTTAGGATCAATGAAAGTGGGTCTGAAGAATAACAGATGGTGGTGGGGATGGCATGCAGGTGCTAAGTACTTGGGGATGGTGTGACATAGTGCTACCCGAGGCTGATGTATAATGTGAGGTCTGAAGCCTGCACTCCAGATCTAAGATGAAAGGGTGAGTCCATAAGAGGGACAGAATAGGAAGATGAGGGGGAAAATCAAAACAATTATATTATTTTAGTGTATTTGGCAGTTTAACACTGGCAGTGGAATTTGTTGCATAGAATGATCCCTTTGTGGCTTTTTTTCAAAAATGAACCCAATTGCATTACAAATAAATGAAGACTTCCCAGAAGTTTAGTCTGGTAAGGAAAGCAGTTTGTATCAGGAAAAACTTGTAAACAAAAAGATCACTTTCACATGTTAATACTACATCTGTCTTTAAAACTCAGTGATTTCCCAGTTTAGAATTTCCCTGTGTTTCATTTTGTTTCCATTCTGAGACAGTGCAAGGTGTAACATACGAAGGGGCTCAAAGGTAATACCACTCTGGACAGGAGTCTATTTGGTCACGAGGAAAACCAATACAACATTATAATGTAATAATAATGACCACAGCAAGAGAGAAAACTTGGCAGAAAATGAAAGGATTCTGAGAAAACTCATAATAATTATATTTAAATAAAATTAAACATCCACAAGTTAAATTGTTTAAAGAACAGAATTTATTGTTTCACTGTCCCTGATATCATAGTGGCAAATAGTCATTGTCAATTTTTGAAATATATAAAATTTGAAAGCAAGTTCAAAAGTCATCCCATGTTTGTTTCATGTACAGAACATCTTCATATCTTACTCGTGCTTTAATAATTTAGTTTTTATATTAATTGGGAAAAAATACTGGTTTTAACAAATAGCGCTAAAAATCTAAAATCTTAATCTATGGATAAATTGATGATTTATCTCATTAGCACATAATTTTACAATAGATTTTTCTTAGTCAAGGAAAGTCTTGCTTGATCTGAAGATCATCTATTATTCTCAAACTCATATCTGATTCTGAGCATTATTTTAAGGATCTTAGCAAATCTCGTGTTGCCTATTGGATATAGCACTTGCAGTTCTATGTGAGGATTTAGTCACTAAGTCCTGTCTGACTCATTACAACCCCAGGGACCGTAGCCCGCCAGGTTCCTCCGTCCATGGGATTTCCCAAGCAGGAATACTGGAGTGGGTAGCCATTCTCCTCTCCAGGGGATGCTCCTGACCCTGGGATCAAACCTGGGTCTCCTGCATTGCAGGCAGTCTCTTGCATGATTGTAGGCAGGTTCATTACCAGCTGAGCAACTAGGGAAGCCCTGCAGTACCATGTAGTTGTATAAATCAGCATGTACAGTACATGCATAGTACATGTACTATTACATGTATGCTAAGTCACTTCAGTCATGTCAGACTCTTTGTGACCCCATGGACTGTAGTCCACCAGGCTCCTCTGTCCATGGCATTCTCCAGGCAAGAATACTGGAGTGGGTTACCATGCTGTCCTCCAGGGGATCTTCCTGACCCAGGGATCAAACCCATAACTCTGACATCTCCTGTATTGCAGGTGGGTTCTTTAGTACCACCTGGGAAGCCCAATAAAACAACTACCAGTGAATTATTAATGAATATGTTTAATGAATAAGCCTAGAGCATTATTGGTGAGTCTCTATATATTTATATGTGTATAACTCAAAACACTGTAGATGTTAAAGCATATTCCTAACACTGGACATCGAAAAATGAAAACATGTAAAAAGTAAATTCATATTTATTTACATTTGCAATGATTTATGTATTGATAACAAAGAAGCAACAGTATGATTGCTTCATGGTAGCCTAGCCTATGTGCTAACAAATGAATTGTTATATATTTTTCAGGGCACATGGTATTCATCATACAGTGTTGGAAACATTGTTCCTTTTTGAAAAAACATTTACCTGTGACAATAAGTTGATAGGTAATTTCTCCAATTACCAGAAAGAGAAATACTATATGGTAATATAATCCTTTGAAAGCAAAATTTTGAAACAATAAGAAAACTGGCATGTTATTAATTTTTCATTAAATATCACTCGTGTTTTTCCTATAGAAGGATAGGCTATTCACTTCAATACAAGTCTTACATACGATGTTCCACCTGATGAATACTTAGGAAATGATGTTAATGACACAAAAATGGCTCATTCAGTTCTCGTGGGACAGTTATTACATTTTCACACAAAGATGCACACTTACACAGTAGATAAGTTTATAAATGGATGACATGATGATGATCCACTATTTGGCTTTTTGGGTGGCTCAAACAGTATTAAATCTGCCTTGAATGCAAGAGACCTGGGTTTGATCCCTGGGATGAGAAGATCCCCTGGAGAAGGGAATGGCAACCCAGGCCAGTATTCTTGCCTGGAGAATTCCATGGGCAGAGGAGCCAGGCAGGGCTACAGTCCATGGGGTCGCAAGGAGTCGGACACAGTGGAGTGCTAACACACACACAAATGCAAGTGGAACATCGTAAAGTTATTCATCCTCGTTGTCTTCAGCTTGAGTAGGCTTCGGAAGGGAAAGAAGGCGTTGGTCTTGCTGCCTCAAAGGTGGCAGAGATGGAAGAGGTGGAGGAAGGTAGGAGGAGAGGCGGGAACACGTGGTATAATTTATGGAAATGCATCATGATTTCTGCCTGACTTCTATTGCTCTTTCACTTTCTCTAGAAGTATTTCTATGTGGTACCAATCCTTCTTCCACCATGTGCTTTATTTAGTTGCAGTGTCTGTACCATAGAAGAGCCATGCTCATGTCTTTGTCCGTAGTTGCTAAGTCATGTCCACCTCTTTATGACCGCATGCAGCCCATCAGGCTCCTCTGTCCATGGGATTTCCCAGGCAAGAGTACTGGAGTCAATAACCATTCTCTTCTCCAGGGGATCTTCCTGACCCAGGGGTCAAACCTGTGACTCCTGGGTCAGCTGCATTGACAGGCAGGTTCTTTACCCCTAGCACCACCTGGGAAGCCCGAGTCTTGTCCCAAAAGAAGTCAAAAGCAGTCTTGAATAATTGGACCCCTTCTACCAGATGGTCTAATGTCTGTGTGCTTCTTGGCACTGCTGCTTCAACATATTCTTCCTCCTTGTCTGGCACTGGTGGAGAAACCTTCATCTTCATCAAGTCTCGTTTTGTTAATTCCCCTGGTGTGGGGTCTATCAGCTCTTGAATTCCTCCAATATCTTATCGTAACCCATCTCCCCACATCTTTTTTATTGCCAAATATCCACAGAATCTTTCAAGATTTCCTTGATTGGCCCTGGCATAAATCCAGATGCACAACATCTGGACACATTTTCCTTTAGCAAGAATTCATTGTTTCAGGCTCTATGGCTTTCACAGATTTTGCTGTAACAACTGCGATGCCTTCAATGATATGATCCTTCCAGGCTTTCATGATGTTTTCTCTTCTCTTCCATACCATCGGCAATCCTTTCCACAGGATACTGTGCGTAGTGAGACTTAGAGGTCCTTTTGATCTCCTGATCTAAAGGAAATTAGAGACATTTGTTTGTGGGCAAATAGACCACTTTGAGACCTTTGGTGTTGAGATGGGGTTCTGGGTGGCCAGGGGCATTGTGCCCATATCAAAAGAACTTTAAAAGGCCATTCCTTAGTAACTGACAAGGTACTTCCTGGCTTCAGGGGAAAAGCTTTGATGTAAGTAACCAATTCAGAAACTGGTTGCAACAATAATCTTGTTGTCCAGGACTTCCTGTTGTACAACCAAACCCTGGCAGCTGAGGTTTATCTTTTTCCTTCAAGATTTATGGTCTAGCTGCTTTATAGTTGGAGAAGGAAATGGCAACCCACCCCTGTATTCTTGCCTGGAAAATCCTGTGGACAGAGGAGCCTGGCAGGCTACAATCCATGGGGTCACAAGAGTTGGACACAATTTAGCGACTAAACCATCACCACCTGCTTTATAGTTAAGGGCAGTCCTGATCATAAACCTGACTTTGCACAAAACAGTAGTGTGAGTCTGTCCCTTTCTACCTTAAATCCTAGTGCTCACTTCTCTTCCTTATTAGTAAATGTCCTTTGTGGCTTTATTTTTTAGAAGAGGGCATTTGAATTTATGTTAAAAGCCTGTTCAGGCAAATATCCTTTTCTTCAACGATTTTCTTAATGACATGGGAACTCATATGCTGACTTTTGGTCAGCAGAAGCTGCATCTCCTGTTCGCTTAACATTTTTAAAGCCTAACCTCTTTCTAAAATTTTCAAACCACCCTTTACTTGAATTTAATTCTCCAACTTTAGATCCTTCAACTTCTTTTTGCTTAAAGTTGTCATATAATGCCTTTGTTTTTTCTCAAATCATATTGGAATCTATAGGTATGCCTTTCTTATAGTAGTCCTACACCCATAATTACTGCATTTTCAATATGAGTTAAAACATATTTTGTAAAAAGTGCTAGGTTTTCCTGCCTGCTGGCATGACTGCAATGACAGCTTCATGAATTTCCTTTTCTCTTTTTACAGTGGTCTTCACATTAGATTCATTTATCTTGAAGTGTGGGCAACTGCAGCTGTAAGCCTCAATCTGTGCTATCCATCAAGCAATTCACCTTTTTCTTGTAATGTTGTTACTTTTCTCTGCTTCTCAGGAGTGCTTCAGCATCACTACTGGCATTTCATATGGATCCCATGATTTTATTCAAGATATTGCACTAAACATGATGAAAAATATGTAAGGACCACAAAATATCATTTTTTATGCAATTTACTGCAGAGGTGAACTGCTCACTTGGAGATGGTTAGTGTCACCTGGCATTTTACGCTGATAGTCCCAGCTCAGCACAGTGGCAACAGGAGGTGGCTGAGAAATGATTCCCATAGTACAGTATGTACTGTAGTTAATTTTATGAGGTTATGATTTAGAACTGATCTTTATATTCATGTACATTTTTTCACTATAAATGGTATGGTCTGTAAGTGCTAACATGTGTAACTTTTGATAAACTTTAACTTTTATAATAGATTTGTATGTTTTATGGTACTAAAATAGACTAGTATATACACATATTTTATGCATTCATGACTTACCCAATTTTTTGATTTTTTTTTTTTTTTCTGTATTTCCAGGCTATGTTCTCTGATTGTGAGGTTTTTCAAATTATCACAAATCTCCATTTTTTCCCACTATATTTACTGAAATAAAAATTCACGTGTATGTGGACCCACACAGTCTAACCCACGTTATTCAAGGGGCAGCTATACAGGAAAGATGTTTGCCAATCAAAAATCAGCCTTAGTGGTAGGAACTGTTAGGAAAAAATGTAAACTGTGACAACCAAGAGGGGAAAAGCCTTGTCTAAAGGGTATAGCCTTTGTTAATCTCCTTGCACGTGGAGTTTGGGTGTAGACCTTCCAGTTTGTCAAGAAAGACTGGAAATATTAAAATTTAAATAAGATTTTATCATTGGTAAAATCAGTTCAAATAATTGCCACCCAGCAGATCAAACAAAAGAGGACTCAGTGAATCTCTAAGTCACTGATCATTGATTGGCAACCACCAAAACTGATCTTTAAGAAGCAAAGAATCAAAATATCCCTAAATCATGATCATGGATGGCTGTTAAAATTTGCTTGTACTATGCAGCTACGGTAATGTTTGCTAGTGCTTTAAGCATAGGAAATAAAGCTTTCTGATTCCATTTTAATATCCAACCAGTAAAACCAAAAATAATAAGAAAGGAAGAGCCTTGCCCCATCCTGCCTGAAGTTTTTCTACTTGTCTTTATTATTTCAAGCTGATGTGATTCCTATGCTTTTGATTATTAAAATACTGTTATCACAATTTCACTATCCTAATCAGCTCAGCTTATAGAAGCATGATATGTAGGAGGGTAAAAGTTTGTTAATAATCAAAGGGAATTCTGGAATCTAAATCCAGTGCTTAATTTGTTCTTGTTCAAGGTTCAACAGTTTTTGTTTTTGTTTTTGTGAGCAAGGACCCCTAAATCAGGGCTAAAATGAATAGATGCGTTCTTTAGAGTTCAGTCATTTTGGCAAGATTTCTCTCTCTTCCTAACTCTATCCCAGTAGTCTATTTAAACATCAGAGTTGTGTGTCACAACTCAAAAAGTAAAGATTGAAAGTCCCCTCAAGACAGGAGATGATCATGACAATACGGTTGGAAATGGCTCCCTGTTGGCAATCATAGTAAAGAATCTGCCTGCCAATGCAGATGTAAGGGGTGCAGGTTGGAGCCCTGGGTCAGGAAGGTCCCCTAGAGGAGGGCATGGTAACCCACCGCAGTATCCTTGCTTGGGGAATCCGCATGGACAGAGGAGCCTTTAAAGCTACAGACCATAGGGTTGCAAGGAGTCAGACAGGATTGGTGTGACTTAGCACGCACCATGGCTCCCTACTAAACATACCTTTTTCTATCCTTTGTTCCCTCATTCACAACCATTTTGGCAAGAGATTTCTTACTGTAAATTACTAGCTCCATCTTCTGTGACTCTAGAGGGCAAACTATTTTTCCTACCAAGAGAAAACACAAACTGCTTGGCAATGTGATTTTCAGCAATGCAGTAAGGTTTATAAAGAACAAATTTGCTGGTCTCCAAGCAATTAATATTCAGATTGGCTGTAGAAATGAGTGGTGAAATATTAATTCAATAGGCTTGTTTTGAATTGTTAAGGGGCAAAATTCATTTTACAGTGGCAGCATTTCATTTGTTTTGGTTTCAAATCCATTATTCTATTGAATCAGCTTTTATCCATGTGAATACTGATTTGGGTTTTGTTCTTTAAAAAGAGAGAAAGAAAATTTCTTTCAAAAAGAAAACAAATAAGCATAAAACTAAGCAAATTCCAGGGCAAAAGTCATTTATACTCTCATTGGAAAATACTTTGTAAATGAAAACATAGTATTTATAATGCCTGTAGAAGAAAACATTTGTAAAAATTATGTGTTTGCCATACCTTAACACTTTGGGGGGGTCGGTTTATGGATATTTCTCAGAAGGTCCCAGCTGTACAGTTCTTCTGTAAACTGTTGGTAATTAACAGACTGTCAACAAGGCCTGTGAAATGTCCATGTCTCTAGTTCCTGTGAGTACCACCCAATATAATCCTTCTATTTCAGAGACCCAGATACCTCCTCCAAAAAGAGCTTTGTTTATCTGCCTACATCCTGGCATCTGATTTCATCAGCACTTGTAAAATTATTTTTGGAATATAATTTACAAATACTTTTTTTTTGCTTTTGATTGCAAACATTTATCCATAGAAATAATGTTCTTTTAAAAATGAGTGTTTATGTATAATGTAGCCTTATATTTATGACAAAACATGAATATATTTATAACCACAAGAATAAAAGAGGCATCTTTCTCAGAATTCTATGCCACTTGCTTTCCTCCCATGTTGATTCTTCCTGACCCACCTGAGGGTACAGAGATATGATAGCGGATAGCTGTAGTCCTAAAGTGCCTCCAGGGGCTGGACTATCATCTGCTAGTGACTATTGCAGGAGAATCTAAGGGGTCATTTTGCCCTGCTCAGCTTCTCAACCATACAAGAGTTTACAGTGCAGACTTTTGACCGTATCTCTTAATATGGCCCAGCTCTGCATGTTAGCAAGCATGCTTGGGTTTGCATGCCATTATTTAAACATTAAAATAGATCACAATGTGTATAATACTGCTTGATAGAGAGAGGATCTTTTTAAAAGGAAGAAAGACAAGTGGGAAAGAAGGAAGGAAGGAAAAGAGGGAAGGAGAGCAGGAGGCAGCCCAGGTCATTTTGACGTCTTTGAAGTCTTGCCCCTTATATTAATCCTTTGTTGGATATTTTGTTTGGTACTGGATTTTTGGTTTTTATTTCTTTGGTTTCATACCCCAGGCATTGGGGTATTTCATACCCCATGCCTTCTATTTTGAATTGATACGTATGTCCCTAAATGTTGTATCTAATTATCTGGAGGAGTTCCTTCCCAAGATACTACCTTTCAGAAATATCATCCAGCTATTAACTCAAAGCAACATATCATGAGAATATGTTAGGTTCTTCCCTTGTGTTCTAAACAGGTTTTCAAGAAATCATACATGGCCTTGAGCCTTTTCCTCCCTATCCAGGGATGGAGATCTTGATACTTTCCTAAGAAACAATAAGAAAAATCAAAGTATAAATTAAATTTCAGTTTAAAAAGTTATCATTGTATTTGAAAAAATAAAGCACACAGAAAATTTAAGTTTTATCAATTTTTAAATAGGAAGGAAATTGAAACCACTTTATGTTGTGTAAGCAAAGAAAAATTTCGTTCCATCAAGTGAGAGCTTATTCTTTAGGAATTCAAGATATAAATGTTGAGAAACAAGAAACAATGGAGCCCGATTATAAATGCAACCATCATCTCATTGCATTACTGATCTTTGCCTAAAGTATCAATTATTCCAGGAACTATAGAAACATCTGATTGGGTAGATTCACAAGACAAGTATGTATAGATAAAATAATAGAAATCAGTTAAACATCAACATGGTTCCAATTTCATTACATTTTCTGAGTATGGACTGCAATGCAAAGTGAGCAGCCTGTGATATGATGAGGTCATCTCTTTCAAAACACACAATAAAGCAATGGGATATAACTCAAAATGTGAACACAATAACACAATTACATCCCCAGGATATCTTCAAAGCTTGGCATGCACAGAAATGCTTCTGTTACCTAGGAAGGTGATTAGTATATTTCACATTAAAAATTAACCTCCACAGTTTCCTCACTTCAGAGATAAGCAGTGAAATTATTTGAAGTAAATATTATACTCAGAAATAAAAGAGCATAGTGAGGCAGCATAGAAGGCTGCAGGGGTTGCACAAGAATTTGAGAACAACTTCAGTGTAAGATTATTAAATATGTACTTAATTGATTTGATGGCAGAGGATATACCTTCTCATTAAATTGAACTTTGACTCACATATACAATAAAGTGACAATCCCGCAGAAATTACTTCATTAATAGCCTGGAATTCTCCTCTTAAGAAACATGAGCTCTCCTTATCTTCTCCTCGCAATGTCATTTTACTGGATACAGTTGCCTTAGATTAAGTAATCTAAGGACAAAAATTGAGAAAATTGTCAGTCTCCTCTTGTCCCCTTCTTACAACTCTTTCCATCTTATTTAGACCATTGCTCAGGTCTCTAGGCTGTAAAGCACTCTTGGGGGAGGAGTAGACTACCATATGAACAAAAGTGTTTTTCTGAAGGAAAAATCCCTGAATTATGTAAGAAATTTTCCTACTTGTGGTATCTTTTTACTGAAGAATATAATTTACAAAGAATTGAAATATGATGGGTTAGTTCTTTTTTTTTTAATGGGTTAGTTCTTTTAGTATATTATATCCACAAACATTTCTCCATTTCCATTGCTCTAGATAACTTGAAACATTATATAACAGCTGTTATTAAGGAATTAAAGTTAAAAAAAAAAAGAATTAAAGTATCCTCAAATAGATTGTACCCATGGATTTGGGGGATCTAGGATTAAAGGAGTCATGTAATTTTCTTGTTAGAGAAAGGGTAGATTATTAACAGACTATAATTTCGAAGTCTGCTTTAATATATACATTTAGAATGACTTTATCTGGAACAACTGAAAAGTTGTACCCTTTGAAAAACTCATTCCCTCTGCCCACCTGGTCTCTAACAACTTTAATTCTCCTCTCTCTTTCTGTGTGTGACTATTTTAGAGACCTCATACAAAGGGGATTGTGAAGTATTTGTCCTGTGACTGGCTAATTTCAGATAGCAGAATGCCCCCCAGTTTCATTCATATGTATCATTTGGCAGAATTTTCTTCTTTAAGGCAGAATAATATTCCATGATATGTATATAACTTATTTCCTTGATTTCATTGAGATATAATTTACATCTAGCACCATGCATCATGAAATGACTATCCCAATAAGTGTAGTGAATATCCATCATCTTATATAAAACTTTTTTCCTTGTGATGAGGACTCTTAGCATATAATCTGTTTAACAGCTTTCATATATAACATGCAGCAGTGCTAATTATATTTATCCTGTTGTACATTCCTAGTACTTACTTACCTTATGCCTGGAAGTTTGTACCTTTTGATTGCCTTCATCTGACTTCCCCTCCACCTACACATCTCATGACCACAAACCTGATCTTTTCCTGTGAGTTTATTTGCTTGTTTTTGGAGTATAATTAACCTACAACACTATGCTAACTCCTGTTATACAACATAATGTTTCAATATTTCTGTATATTTCAAAATGATAACCAAAACGTCTAGTTAAATATGTCAGTGTATAAAGATATTACATAGTTATTAACTATACTCCCCACACTGTACAGTTTGTATTGTGACTTGCTTATTTTGCTACTATAAGTTTGTACCTCTTAATGTTCTTCACATAATTTTTTCCTTCACCCACTTCCTTCCCCTCTGGCAGCCACCTGTTTGATCTCTGCATCTATAACTCTATTTCTCTTTGTTATGTTTGTTCCTTTTGTTTCAGATTCCATGTATACATGAAGTCATATGGTGTTTTCCCTCCTCTGTCTGACTGACTTCACTTAGCATAATGCCCTCTATATCCATTGATACTGTTACAGTTCCCATTCTAATAAATGATTATATATATCATCTGTATATATTTATATATTCATCATTATATAATGGATCATATACATATCACATCTTTATCCATTCATCTATTAATGGGCACTTAGGCTAATTCTATGTCTCAGATGTTGTAAACAGAGCTGTATTGAACTTGGGAGTGAAGATACATCACAGTGTCTGTAGTTAACAAAAACATATTGTACACCTAAAATTTTGTTAGGAGGGTAGATCTCAAATCAAGTGTTCTTACCACAAAGCAAACAAACAAACACAAACAAAGAGACAAGAAGAAACTTTTGGAAGGGTGGATATATTTATTAACTTAATTGATGTGATGGTTTTATGAGTATTTGTATATGTTTCAACCCATCAAAATGGATACATGTGCAGTCTTTTATATTAGATTACATTTCAATAAGGATAGTGAAAATAAATGAACTATGAACTGAGGTTCACAACATTGTATAGGAGGTGATGACTCAAACCATCCCAAAGAAAAAGATATGCAGGAAGCAAAATGGTTGTCTAAGGAGGCCTTACAGATAGCTGGGAAAAGAAGAGAAGTAAAAAGCAAAGGGAAAGATAGTCTCAACTGAATGCAGAGTTCCAGAGAATAGTAAGGAGGCATAAGAAAGCCTTCTTAAGTGGACAATGCAAAGAAAAAGGAAAGCTATAGAATGAGAAAGATTAGAGATCTCTTCCAGAAAATTAGAGTTACCAAAGGAATATTTCATGCAAAGATGGACAAAAAAAGGACAGAAATGGTATGGACCTAACAGAAGCAGAGTAGATTAACTGGAGGTAGAAAGAACACACAGAAGAACTGTACAAAAAATGTCTTAATGACATGGATAACCATGATGGTATGATTACTCACCTAGAGCCAGAAACCCTGAAGTGTGACATCAAGTGGGCCTTAGGTAGCATTACTACAAACAAAGCTAGTGGAGGTGATGGAATTCCAGTAGACCTATTTCAAATCCTAAAAGATGATGCTGTGAAAGTGCTGCATTTAGTATGCTAGCAAACTTGGAAAACTCAACAGTGGCCACAGGACTGGAAAAGGTCAATTTTAGTTCCAATCCCAAAAAAGAGCAATGCCAAAGAATGTTCAAACTACCACACAATTATACTCATTTCACATGCTAGCAAGGTAATGCTCAAAATCCTTCAAGCAAGGCTTCAATAGTATGTGAACCAAGAGCTTCCAGATGTACAAGTTGAATTCAGAAAAGGCAGAGGACCCAGAGATCAAATTGCCAACTTTCACTGGATCATAGAAAAAACAAAATAATTCAAGAAAAACATCTACTTCTGCTTCATTGACTATGTTAAAACTTTTGACTGTGTGGATCACAACATACTATGGAAAATTTTCAAGAGATGGGAATACCTGACCTGACTCCTGAGAAACCTGTATGGAGGTAAAAAGCAACAGTTAGGACTGGACATGGAACAACAGACTGGTTCCAAATAGGGAAAGGAGTAAAACTGTATATTGTCATCCTGCTTATTTAACTTATATGCAGAGTACATCTTGTGAAATGCCGAGGTGGGTGAAGCACAAATTGGAATCAAGATTGACAGGCGTAATATCAATAACCTCAGATATGCAGATGATACCACTTTAACGGCAGAAAGTGAAGAGGAACTAAAGAGCCTCTTGATGAAGGTGAAAGAGGAGAGTGAAAAAGCTGTCTTAAAACTCAGCATTCAGAAAACTAAGATCATGGCATCTCGTTCTATTACTTCATGACAAATAGATGGGGAAAAACAGTGGCAGATTTTATTTTCTTGGGCTCCAAAATCAACTTTGCTGTGAACCTCAGACGGCTCAACTGGTGAAGAATCTACCTGCAATGCAGAAGACCCCAGTTCGACCCCTGGGTTGGGAAGATCTCCTGGAGAAGGAAATGGATACCCACTCCAGTCTTCTTGCCTGGAGAATTCCATGGATAGAGAAGCCTGGCAGGTTACAGTCCATGAGGTTGCAAAGAGTCAGACACGACTTTCACTTCACTTCATTTTAGACTGCTCTTAAAAAACTGTATTAATTAAAGAAAAACATTTCTACGTCCATAGAGCTTACATGAGATGGGGGAAACAAGGTAAAAAAGGTGAAAGAGATAATTTTAGACACTGAGAAATGTTAGGAAGAGTGTGCTAGTTTAGCTCAAAGAACACATTTGCTAGGTGGTGATGTTAGTTGTTCCTAAGAAATGAGGTCCTAGGAAAATCCAAACTTGTGACTACTTAGAGAGTATCACTGCAGGCAGGGAAATCAGGAATTGCAAAGGTTCTAGTGGGAATGAACAGAAATAATGATTCTTGTGCAAAAAAATCTAAAGAAATTTAAAGTATTGTCCTTTATCTGAAATAGGACATTTCTGCAGCTTATGCTATTTCTGATAACAGTTTCCAAATAGTAATGTAATAGATATTACTTTAAGAGTAAACTATTGTGGAGGCAATTCAATTTATTGGTTCACTTCATTTGGTGATATTGGCAAGCTCAGTTATTGTAACTGCTAAGGGAGTATTAAGAGAGGAATATTATCTGACTCACTGGAGATCAAATTAAGGTATATGGAAAATTGGTGAAAGAGAAAAACATCACTTTGGTTGTACTTATATTTTAACTTTTGTTACTTTTATTTGTATTGTCTATTTTAGCTCATTATTCTCTGAAAATATGTTACAGATGCAGTGTGAGAGTTAATCAAGTTTTATAGACTCAGATATTTTATTACTGAATGGAATTATATTCAAAATTTTCTAGCGTGGAATTTTGGGTTCACAGCTTTCTTAAATGAAATACAGAGCTGTCTTGAATCTCCAGCAGGAAAATTTGAGAAATAGATAGACGACAGCAGGTGTTTACTACCTGAGTGGTTAAATAGATATTTGTAGACCAATTTTCTCTTCATTGTACATCATCAGTAACTTAAAAGGTGTGGCCATCAATTAATTCAAATTGCACGTCAGTTTGAGCAAAATATTATTTTGTCAGCTTCTAACACTGACATCTAAAATGTGGAACTGTGTTTTAAAGAAACTGAGGTGGAATTTAAGGCTATTTTAAGATATTGTAAATAGGAAGCACTTCTTTTAAATAGAATATTTTTAAAAAGAAATTCTGATTTTTGAAAATTTTAAATGGGTTTTTCTCAAGTAAAGGCAATAAATTAAATATGTAGTCTGATTATGTTCTTTTTTAATGTATTAAATTGTAAGCATATACTTAAACAATATGTCACATGCATTTATATATGTGTATATATTTACATTGTACACATTCTATGAATACGTTTTAAATGTTAATTGAATATGAATCTTTTTATTCATATTTATTTATTTTTAAAATCCAGTATAATGCAAAGCCTGCCACTGAAAATGTCTTAATTATTTCACTAGAAATTACCTGGTGATATAATGAATAACTGAATTATATACCGAATTTCAAATGGGTGCAAAAATAAAAGATTTCTAGAATAAAAAGTATGTTGTTCTTTATTTTTAATTAGTATTTAAATCTGGAACATAAAATCTGAGATGTATATAGAAAGTGTGATTTTTACATATACTCATCATTAGGCCCTGTATTTTTTTTTAATCTTTGTTATTTGAATTTTATTATAATTACAAAAATTTCTAAATACTTATAATAGTAAGCTAATATGATAATACAGATGAACGGAGGAACATAAGTGTATCATTTCAATACATGAGAATGGTAATAATGTCTCACAGTTGTATAGTGAATTTGATTTCATAAAATCTACTATTTTAATTTATATGCTTTTTGTTTCTAGTACCCAGTGGTTCAGAAATTATATTTTACTCCCATAATTCATGTATAAGAATAGAGTGTGAAAGAGAAAGACACATGACTAAAACTTTCAGAAAATACTGAAATCCATAAACGATTTATTAAAATAAAATTATAGTATTATGATCATTTCATTAAAAGAAATGAATGAAGAAGAGATTGTTGACCAGGTTATAGGGAACTAATTAACTGGTCAAAATTTCTGATTTTTATTCAGATTAAATATCAATACTATTTCTTCATATTGTGAAAGTTTTTAATCTTCTGTATAAAAGATATTTCTTTCATCTGTGAGAAATGTCCGTGTCTTTGTGACATTCCTTGTCTCTGCTCAGTGATTTTCTGGTAGTCCCATTATAGATTTTTCAATGATCCAACAGATGTTGGCAATTTGATCTCTGGTTCCTCTGACTTTTCTAAAGCCAGCTTGAACATCTGGAAGTTCACGGTTCACATACTGTTGAAGCCTGGCTTGGATAATTTTGAGCATTACTTTACTAGCATGTGAGATGAGTGCAATTGTGCAGTAGTTTGAACATTCTTTGGCATTGCTTTTCTTTGGGATTGGAAGGAAAACTGACCTTTTCCAGTCCTATGGCGACTGCTGAATTTGCTGGCATATTGAGTGCAGCACTTACACAGAATCAACCTTTAGGATTTGAAATAGCTCAACTGGAATTCCATCACATCCACTAGTTTTGTTTGTAGTGATGCTTCCTAAGGTCCACTTGATTTCCCACTCCAGGATGTCTGGCTCTAGGTGAGTGATCACACCATCGTGATTATCTGGGTCGTGAAGATTTTTTTAGTACAGTTCTTCTGTGTATTCTTGACACTTCTTCTTAATACCTTCTGCTTCTGTTAGGTCCCTACCATTTCTGTCCTTTATTGAGCCCATCTTTGCATGAAATGTTCCCTTGGTATCTCTAATTTTCTTGAAGAGATCTTAGTCTTTCCCATTCTGTTGTTTTCCTCTATTTCTTTGCATTGATCACTAAGGAAGGCTTTCTTATCTCTCCTTACTATTCTTTGGAACTCTGCACTCAGATGGGTATATTTCTCCTTTGCCTTTCACTTTTCTTTTCAAAGCTATTTGTAAGGCCTCCTCAGATAACCATTTTGCCTTCTTACATTTCTTTTTCTTGAGGATATCTTGATCACTGCCTCCTGTACAATGTCATGAACCTCCGCCTGTAGTTCTTCAGGCACACTGTCTATCAGATCTAATCCCTTGAATATATCTCTCACTTCTACTGTATAATTGTAAGGGATTGATTTAGGTCATACCTGAGTGGTCTAGTGGTTTTCCCTACTTTCTTCAGTTGCATCTGAATTTGGCGATAAGGAGTTCATAATCTGAACCACAGTCAGCTCCCAGTCTTGTTTTTCTGACTGTAGAGAGCTTCTCCATCTTTGGTTGCAAAGAATATAATCAATCTGATTTCGGTATTGGCCATCTGGTGATGTCCATGTGTAGAGTCTTCTATTGTGTTGTTGGAAGAGGGTGTTTGCTATGACCAGTGTGCTCTCTTGACAAAACTCTGTTAATCTTTGCTGCTTCATTCTATTCTCCAAGGCCAAATTCGCGTGTTACTCCAGGTCTATCTTGACTTCTACTTTTGCATTCCATTCCCCTTTAATGAAAAGTACATATTTTTGGGTGTTAGTTCTAGAAGATCTTGCAGGTCTTCACAGAACTGTTCAAATTCAGTTTCTTCAGCATTCCTGGTTGGGGCATAAATTTGGATTACTGTGATGTTGAATGGTTTGCCTTGGAGATCATCCTGTCATTTTTGAGATTGCACCCAAATACTGCATTTTGGACTCTTTTGTTGACTATGATGGCTACTTCATTTCTTCTAAGGGATTCTTGCCCACAGTAGTAGATATAATGATTATCTGAGTTAAATCCACCCATTCCAGCCCATTTTAGTTCACTGATCTCTAAAATGTTGATGTTCACTCTTCACATCTCCTGTTTGACCACTTCCAAAATGCCTTGATTCATGGACCTAACATTCCAGGTTCCTATGCAATATTGCTCTTTACAGCATCAGACTTCACCTCCATCACCAGTCACATCCACAACTGGGTATTTGTTTTGCTTTAGCTCCATCTCTTCATTCTTTCAGGAGTTATTTCTCCACTGATCTCCAGTAGCATATTGGGCACCTACTGACCTGAGGAGTTCATCCTTCAGTGTCCTATCTTTTTGCCTTTCCATACTGTTCATGGGGTTCTCAAGGCAAGAATACTGAAGTGGTTTGCCATTCCCTTCTGCAGTGGACCACATTCTGTCAGACCTCTCCACCATGACCGTCCGTCCTGGGTGGCCCCACACGGCATGGCTTAGTTTCACTGAGTTAGACAAGGCTGTGGTCCTGTGATCAGTTTGGTCAGTTTTCTGTGACTGTGGTTTTCAGTCTGTCTGCCCTCTGATGGAGAAGGAAAAGAGGCTTATGGAAGTTTCCTGGTGGGAGAGACTGACTGAGGGGGAAACTGGCTCTTTTTTTTTCAATGAGGGTAGCCATACTCACTAAATCTTTAATCCAATTTTCTGTTGATAGGTGGGGTTGTGTTCCCTCCCTGTTATGTGAGGCCCAACTATAGTGGAGGTAATGTAGATAATGGTGAGCTCCTTCAAAAGCTCCCATGTCCTGCAGCAGGCCACAGCCAACCCGTGCCTCTGCTGGAGACTCGTGGACACTCACAGGCAAGCCTGGGTCGGTCACTTGTGGGGTCACTGTTCCTTTCTCCTGAGTCCTGGTGCACACAAGTTTCTGTCTGTGCCTACCAAGAGTCTGCTTCCCCAGACCTGTGTAAGTTCTAGGGTCTCTAATGTGGGAATAATTGCAACCTCCTCCAAGAGGGCTTATGAAATACCCAGACTGCTGCACCCAGACCCTCTGCCCCTATGGCAGTCCACTGCTGACCCAGGCTTCACAGGAGACACTCAAACACAGTTCTGGCTCAGTCTCTGTGGGGTCTCTGGGTCCTGGTTCACACAAGGTTCTTTTGAGCCCTCTGAGACTTCCAGAAAAACGTCTACCTCTGCTTTATTGACTATACCAAAGCTTTTGACTGTTTGGATCACAAAAAAACTGCGGAAAATTCTTAAAGAGATGGGAATACCAGACCACCTGACCTGCCTCCTGAGAAATCTGTATGCAGGTCAAGAAGCAACAGTTAGAACTGGACATGGAACAACAGACTGATTCCAAATAGGGAGAGGATTATTTCAAGGCTGTATATTGTCACCCTGCTTATTTAATTTATGTGCAGAGTACATCATGCAAAATGCCGGACTGGATGAAGCACAAGCTGGAATCAAGATTTCTGGGAGAAATATCAATAACCTCAGATATGCAGATGACACCACCCTTATGGCAGAAAGTGAAGAACTAAAGAGCCTCTTGAAAGGGAAAGAGTAGAGTGAAAAATTTGGCTTAAAACTCAACATTCAGAAAACAAAGATCATGGCATCTGGTCCCATCACTTCATGGCAAATAGATGGGGAAACTGGAAACAGTGGCAGACTTTATTTCTTGGGGCTCCAAAATCACTGCAGATGGTGACTGCAGCCATGAAATTAAAAGATGCTTGTTCCTTGGAAGAAAAGTTATGACCAATCTAGACAGAATATTAAAAAGCAGAGACACTACTTTGCCAACAAAGGTCGGTCTAGTCAATATGGTTTTTCCAGTAGTCATGTATGAATATGAGAGTTGGACTATGAAGAATGTTGAGTGCTGAAGAATTGATGCTTTTGAACTGTGATGCTGGAGAAGACTCTTAAGAATCCTTTGGACTGCAAGGAGATCCAAACAGTCCAGCCTACAGGAAATCAGTCTGGGATATTCATTGGAAAGACTGATGCTGAAGCTGAAGCTCCAACACTTTGGCCACCTGATGTGAAGAACTGACTCGTTGGAAAAGACCCAGCTTCTGGGAAAGATTGAAGGCACAAGGAGAAGGGGACGACAGAGGTTGAGATGGCTGGATGGCATCACTGACTCAATGGACATGAGTTTGAGTAAGCTCTAGGAGTCAGTGATGGACAAGGAAGCCTGGTGTGGTGCAGTCCATGGGGTCACAAAAAGTTGGCTATGACTAAGCAACTGAAGTGAACTGAGTTTAGATTTGCATCCTACCACCTATCACCCCAACACTCAGCTGCCTAGAGGTCATGTTAGTGACCTGTGGCTTTAAGTACTGGAATTAGAGCCACAGCTATGGCTACAGTGTCCATGGCCGCTAACCAGATCATTTGGCGATTAGCTCAGCAATAATAATGTACTCTATTCAGCCCTGTTAAATACAAAGCCCAAGAAGCATGTTAATAAGCATTTACCTCTAAATTTAACAAGGCCTTGACTTGTAGTAATAATCTTGACTGATTTGACCTTGATAATCCAGCAAATATCATAGGGCACTAAATAATTATATTTAGTAAAATAACTATTTTTATAAGAAATAGATGGATCTTATTAGATATTTAGCTCTTCTCTTGATGGCCTTTAATTCAATTAAATTAATAATTTCAGTAACCACACTCTGAGAGGCTAATCAAATTCTGTGCAGTTCATCCAAAATAACATAGAACAAACTTTATATTATAATGCATGGATTTTGAACTTTAACATGAAAATTACTACTCTGAGAAGAGTAAATGTGGCAGAAATGAACATATGAGATTTTGTTTCTCAAAAGCAGTTATCCAAATGTTATATTTTTGGAAACATAGATAAAATAGACAGTTTTATCAACTAATAGACATTTGGCCCTGTCCAAAATGTCCATTGAAATCTTTAGGCCACACCAGAAAGTCTTTGAAATTTGTTTCTGTCCAAAACACCCAGGAGCATATTCAGTCTAATGGCTACAAAAACAAACAAACAAAAAAACTAAAAAAACAACCCCTTGTTCTGTTGCTTGGTAGTATTAAATCTTTATTTAAACATTCTCAGTGGAACATGTCAAAAATATTATACTCCCGCACAAAAACGCCAGTGCTACATTATAATGTTTTGTTACCATTTCCATTATTTTAACAGAGATAGGAATAAAAGGTACAGGTGCTATGAAGAGGGGAGAACCCGCAATGCCAGATGTACAATGATCAGGATTTGGATAAACTCACCGGGCTTCCCACATGGTGCTTGTGGTAAAGAATCCAGTGCTCTGTGACAACCTAGAGGTGATGGGATGGGGCGAGGGGTGGAAGGAAGATTCACAGAGGAGCGGAAATATGTATACCTATGGCTGATTCATGCTGATGTACGGCAGAAACCAGCACAATATTCTAAAGCAGTTGTCCTTCAATTAAAAATAAATAAATTTTAAAAATATTTTTTTAAAAAGTAAAGGAAAAAAATAATAATAAAAGATTCCCCCTGCCAATGCAAGAAACACAGGAGACAGGGTTCGATCAGGGGTCAGGGAGATCCCCTGCAGTAGGAAACAGCAACCCACTCCAGCACTCTTGCCTGGAAAATTCCGCGGACAAAGGAGCCTGGCAGCCTACAGTCCATGGGGTCGCAAAGAGTCGGACAGGACTGAGCAACTGAGCACACACATATACAGTCGTTTGGGATAGGACAGGAAAACAACAGTACAATATTGCTTTTGAGGGGGAAGCAAAAAAAACTCTGATTGGGTCAAAAGTGGCAGAAGAAGAGCCAAATGTGACATCGTCACAGGTACTTGGAAGAGCACTCTGTGATGTTCATGACGAAGACAGCCTATTAATGCTACCAGAAGAAACTCATTAAAGAGGCAAGCAAAAAACAAAAAAAAATTAAAAACCCACTTGGACTGGCAAACTCAACTTGATTGCATGGAATTGAAATTCCAGGGGTTTATAAAGTAACCAGATGTGAAGAATCTTTTTTTTTATAAACAATTTCAGAGCTCAAGATGAGAGAAGAATTCTTATTTACACAACTTATGAAAATATTTGATATTATAAGTACCAGTTCCACATTATTCAATGATGGCACCTTCAAGATGGCACCAACATAGTTCATTCAGTTATTTACTGTGCATGGTGTAGTATTAGGTTTTGTTGTTGTTCAGTTGTTAAGTTGTGTCTGACTCTGCAACTCCAGGGACTGTAGCATGCAAGGCTTCCCTGTCTCCCGAAGAAACTATCTCTTGGAGTTTGCTCAAATTCATGTCCATTGAGTCAGTGATGCCATCCAAGCATCTTTCTCTGTTCTTCCCTTCTCCTCTTGCCCTCAATCTTTCCCAACATCAGAATATTTTCCAATGAGTTAGCTCCTTGCATCAGGTGGCCAAAGTATTTAGAGCTCCAGGTTCAACATTAGTCCTTCCAAAGAATATTCAGGGTTGATTTCCTTTAGGATTAACTGGTTTAAGCAATAAAAAGTTGCTATCCAAGGGACTCTCAAGAGTCTGCTCCAGCACCACAGTTTGGAAATTTCAACTATGTCATTGACCTAGACACTAACAATGAAAGAGCACGAAGAAGACAGATGGATGTACATTTACAAATGTATGTACATTTTTTATTTATTCACACACACACTTATATATATTTATATATACACTTTCATTTGCCTGAACAAATCTCAACTTTAACCTTTCTTAGTGCATGATAGATCTCAAGATTGCAAATGTGAATGCAGTTTGACTGCTCCACCAACCTAGATAGCATATTTAAAAGCAGAGACATTTCTTTGCCAACAAAGTCCGTCTAGTCAAGGCTATGGTTTTTCCAGTGGTCATGTATGGATGTGAGTTGGACTGTGAAGAAAGCTGAGCACTGAAAAATTGATGCTTTTGAACTGTGGTGTTGGAGAAGACTCTTGAGAGTGCCTTGGACTGCAAGGAGATCCAACCTGTCCATCCTAAAGGAGATCAGTCCTGGGTGTTCATTGGAAGGACGGATGCTGAGGCTAAAACTCCAATACTTTGGCCACCTCATGCAAAGAGGTGACTCACTGGAAAAGACCCTGATGCTGGGAGGGATTGGGGGCCGGAGAAGGGGACAACAGAGGATAACATGGCTGGATGGCATCACCAACTCTATGGACATGAGTCTGAGTAAACTCCGGGAGTTTGTGATGGACAGGGAAGCCTGGCGTGCTGTGATTCATGGGGTCACAAAGAGTCAGACACTACTGAGCAACTGAACTGAACTGAACTGAACAAATGCATGAGTAAAAGGATGCTTGTTTCATTTTTCACAGTTGCTGGGCCTAAAAATATCTTCTTTGTTTCCAACATATGAGTATTTAATAATGGTAGTAACACCCACTTGTGTGCAGAACTATTATAAACAATATTTGAGCTTCCATTTGTGTCTTTGGAAGAAGTAAAGGAAAATTTTGAGTACATTGTGGAAAGTGCAGAAAAAAATTTCCGTGACCTAATAGATTATGTTTTCAGAATGTATGTCCATGGAAGATATGGCAGAGGCTGAAGACAAGATGTGCCAAGATTTTCATGAGAAAATCGAAATGTTTATACATCAGTCCTGAATGGCGACCACAGGATGAACAATGCGGTGGAAGGCTGGCATAGCTAATTTCAAAACTGGTGATAGTATTTCATCCTTCCATTTGAAGACTTACTGAAGTGTTAAAAGATGAATCACAAAGCAGTGAACAAATTGTAAGATTCTTTGTGGTCGTAATCAAATATAGTGACCAACTTCACAATGACACTAACAAAATCAAATCCATATAACAAAAACTGTTAACAGATATAATGAATACAAAGCTAATAACAAGGTCAATACATACTTGGCAGCAGTTGCTCATTGAATTGAGTATAACCCTATAGAACTTCATGATGAGAAAGAACAAGAATAAAGGTGAAATCCAAAGCTCATCATGAATTAAAATAAAAATAATGTGAATTAAATTTTTAAAAAGTTAAATGCCTGCTTTATTTAATGTGAAAGTGTGTGTGAGTAGCTCAGTCATGCCCAACTGTTTGTGACTCAAAGGACTATAGCCCACCAGGCTCCTCTGTCAAAATTCTCCAGGAAAGAATAGTGGAGTGGGTTGCCATGCCCTTCTCCAGGGCATCTTCCAACTTAGGGATCAAACCCAGGTCTCCCGCATTGCAGGCAGATTCTTTACAATTTTAGCTACCCAGGGAGCCCTGAACCATGGAGTAAATGTATCAGTGGACATTTGGACAGGACCTAATTTCAAGGACTTTTTGGTGAAGTTAATTTTAAGAACCTTCTTGGTGTGTACCAAATGTCTCAACGGATGTTTTGTACAGGACAAAATGTCCTGCAATGATTGCCTGGCATTGTTACATGTGATTAATTTCTTCTTCATATTTTAAAATAAAATAGAAGTACATTCAAATTTTATTTTAATGATACCAATATATTTTTTGAAACCACTTCACAAAGTCGCTAAAGATCAGGCAAACTTAAGAAAAAAGCCAAATTCAAGAAGTGAAATTATTCATGCGGATGTATGTGTCTTTCATCCTTAGGCAATACTGACTAAAGTTAGGACTGCCATAAGTGTAGGAGTGAGGGGTTTCACTAAATGGTAAGACCCAGAAGAATCCAGATAAAAGTCAAGTAAAAACAATTGATGACAGCAATCAGTCAACTTAAATGACAGATAAATGGAGCATATCCCATTATAACCATATCAACTATAGTTTGGCAAAATTTTCCTTTGTTTTGGAAACAAAGCTATTGGGATTTTGGGATTAACAGATGCAAACTATTGTATACATAATGGATAAACAACAAGTTCTTACTATTATGGCACAGGGAACTATATTCAGTATCTTGTGATAAACCGTAATATAAAAGAGTATGAAAAAATACATATATATATAACTGAGTCACTGTTGTACAACAGAAATAAACACAACATTATAAATCAACTGTAATTCAATAATTTTTTTAAAAAGGAGAAGAAATCTGTCATTCAGTCTCATATGTTGAATTGAAGCTATGAAGCAAATAAAATTTATTTTTAATTCATTTAGAAAGAGAATTTCTGTTATTTGTAGTCTACATAATCATAACCGACACACTGTTGAATTGTTTAAGATAAAAAAAAATTAATGTGAAAAAAGTAGCATCTGTATTCTTTTCCCCCTTGAGTTCTACAACTAATCACATGTCTTTCAATGTTTAATTCTTCATGTAGTAAATTAATCCCAGCATAGGGTCAATCTGGCAATGTAAAACCACAGTTTTGTATTCATCCACATATTCAGTGTTTGGCTAAATATGAAAACCTTGATTTTCTTTTTTCTTTATAGTCTGTTTATTATCTTTTTCTAGGAGAGAATGGGAAGAGGTAAATATCCAACAGATTTCCTTGGTACTGACATATCCTGAACTTATCTTACATGGTGCCCACAGTATGAAAATCTACATTTTCCTGGTAAGCATGAGAAATTTAAATATAACAATGCTTGGAACTCAGAAGGACAAATAATAATAATAACTTCTGGAAAAACTGGTCAAAAGGCAGTAAGAAAACTGCTAGTGTTGGTAGTAACTGACGGTAACACCAGAAAACCGGCAAGCCCAAAGATCCTCTCCCATCTGTTTTGGCCACAAGACTGGCCGTGGTTTTGGCTTTAAACACTTGGGAGCATTTCCTTCCCGTCAAGGCTTCATTACGCAGAACCTAAATTCTCTCTGTTAGAGAGATTTCACTACTCTGGCAGAAGGTATATATAGCTTAGCTCTCTTTCTGTTTCTCTTTTTATTTTTCCACTATCAGTGAATTGTGAAGGTGCTGATTCATGACACAGATTAAAGGCTCATCTATTAAAAAAAAAAAATCAACAAATTCTAACAGTTCCCACATGAGTAGCATTATACATTACTGATTCTAAAGTTTGGAATGGTATAGAAATACTTTTGACTGTTAACCTGATCTCCCCCTACATGCTGAGATCTCTTCTAAACCTGAAATCTTTTACCTTTCATCTCAAAGAGAATAATTAATAAGGGACAATGAAAACCTTGGTATTTCTATGTAAGAGTATTAAATTATTAATAATACTGCAAAGAACAAAAGAACTAAGTTCATTTTGGAAGGAAGCAAAATATTGATTTAATATGGACTTTTTTTAAAAGAGTAAATTAATTTTTATATTCAGTATTCTTTATATCTCAATGTAAAGGGTTTCAATGTACATAGGTTTAGCTAGATATTTAAAAGTATTAATAGAGACTGGGTAAAATAAGTTTTTGTGATTATGTGAAACACTCAGATAAATATGAAATGTTTTAGTCACTCAGATATTTTAAAGTAGATACAGTTATGGCCTCACATCAGCTAAACTTTAATTGACTGATGAAATGGTTTACTTTTCAGATGTGTGAAGGTTGTTGGTCTGTATTAATGGATCAACAAAGTATTTTATTTTAAAGCTTATTCCAGTAAAAATGGAAAATCAGTATGTACACATAAGTATTATGACACCTCACAGAGTTTTGATTATTGATTTATAGAAAAATATGTTCACAATCTAAATCATTTAGAGGCATTTAGAGGATTAACTTGTTAAACGTATGAAAACTTTATCTGTTAGGGAAATTAATATTTAAAGAGTAATCTGATTTAGGAGGCTTTTTACTAGAATACAGGACATACTATAAGATAATATTTTTGTTAATATAGGTTACCGAAGTTATCTATAGGGAACCAAATGAAGTTTTTTAAAAATTCAAAATTAAATGTATATCAACAGGTATTATAGTGCTTTTCTTTCATATCCTATTTATTAATAGAGAGAGTTAAATATAAAATCATTTCCATATTTTATGGGCATATTTGAAGAGGTAAATATCTTGTTTAATGAAGAGAGTTGGAAAATTATGAAATAATTGCTGTTCCACAAGACTGCAAAATTAACCTGGTTTTATTTTAACCCTAATTATGTTGAATACATCCCCAGATTCTTTGGAAATACTAAATTGCAAATGATTTTATACCAAGTATAGCAAACTATGAACTCCACACCAGCCTTGGGGACTGTACCTTACTCACAAAATTGACTCCTGAATCTTATTATGGAAATAAAGGAATTTCTAACACAGAGATTGCGATTACTCTCTCTTCTGCTGCAACATGTGTTTCTACAACCAGCCATATGTGGTTGTTAAATGGGAAATGATGCCGGTGTGGCAAAAAGGTTGTGTTGGTTCATCAACATTCTGATTTAGGCATAGGGGGAATTTAATTATTTCCTTTGACAACAAAGGGAAAAACTTCCAACTCTGTACACAGACAAGAATTCTGTTAAATAGAATGGAGCAACTGAAACAGAAAATTTTAAGCTCAATTTTTATGAAAGTAAAAATTAGTGCCTATTATACCCGTTTCCAGCTATGATCTAAGGTTGTGTTCATCATATGAGAAAACACTGGATAAGCAAGCAAAATAACACTTAACTTTAAAGCCTTGTAAGTGTATTGGATGCAGCAATGTCTAAAGCACCTAATTCAAAAGAGAAATGAGCCTTTTCTAAGTGAGAAATGACTGGGTGCTACATGTTAAACAAGAATAAAGGGGGAGGTGTGCCATGGAACGGGAAACTTTTTCTGGGATGAGGAGAAGCAAGACTAAACTTTTAATGAAAGCTTGGGCTACTTTGGAATCTGGAAGAGCCCCAGCGTAAAAATAAATCTCTTGGCCAGACAGTTATAACCCGAAAGAATTTGCTCAGTGAGCATCTGTGGGTATAGAGTAGAAAACACAGATATCACAATATTATCAGAAACTTAGGTTCAGGGGTGCAGCTGGAATTCAATTCAGAGTTGAATTGGAATTAAATAAAGCTTCAACCTAGTCCTAGCTCAGCAGGACTTATGATTAGTTTCATCTTAACACCCTTGCAAGAGGAAAGGGCAAGCCCTTACTGGGAAAACTAAAATAGAATAAAAGCAAACATACTAAACAGTTGCATATTTATTGCACCTTTGTAAACACACACACACACACACACACACATCAAAATTAAAATGCATGTAAAGATGTAAAAAGATAAAAAGATGTAAAATGATATGACCCTGTAATATGGTTAAAATAATAATAGATTCTTAGCTTCAGCTTAGGATATATGAAGCTAGAAAGAATGCTGCTTATTGTAATAATATGTAAAATTCATAGAGCTGAGGTCACAGGACAGCCAAATCATCTGAAACCCAAGGAAAGGCAGGTACATGACCACTTTCTTTCCTGGTGCAGGAATTGGGGAAAATACTAGTTATAAGACTTCAGTAAGATTGGAACATATTGCTGGAAGGCAATGACAGGCTGGCAGATGGGTATAGAATATGTCCGATCAACAGATACAAACAAAGGGTGTTTGTTTGCATTAGCAAGCTCTTCTCCACAGGCTGTCTGGGTCCTCAAGAGAAAGACTCAAGTCATGGGACAGCTTGGAAAAGCCTTACCTCCAGGAAGAGAAGGTGTGACCCAGCTACTGGTGGCCGGTCACACTCCCCCTCCTGATGCCATCTCCCCAACAGCCCTGCATCCAGCAGTCTTAGCTGGCCTTTTATTTGGGTGTGGGGGGTGGGGGGGGGGGTAGGGCACAAGTGAAGACTGCTTGCAGCTAGAGGAACTGAACAGAACAAAAATAAAGCTCCTCTGTGCCTGGGGGAGAGAAAGGAAACGTCACGGTTCCAGACGATTAAAGTTTCTCTGCTACTTGGAGGCTTCCCTGGTGGCTCAGACGGTAAAGAACCTGCCTGCGATGTGGGAGATCCCTGGGTGAGGAAGATCCCCTGGAGAAGGAAATGGCACCCCACTCCAGTACTCTTGCCTGGAAAATGCCACGGACGGAGGAGCCTGGTGGGCTACAGTCCATGGGGCAGGAATGCAGGGCCTCCCTGCTGCTGAGGGGACCACAGCAGAGTGCCCTGTCTCCCAGCTCACACATCAGGCGAGCCAGCTCAGCAACAGAAAATACCGGAAGATTCCTAGGGCAGGTAGGGGTGAGGGCGCCGAGAGAGACCTCTAGGAGGCAAGAATGTGAAGGGAACTTTTTAGTTGACAGGGAGCAGACTGAGAAAACAGCCCCAAGGTGACCAGCCCGCCTCCCAGGTTCAGGAATAAAAGTTTGAAACCTGGGGTGCCAGGAGAGGAGGTGTAAGGACAGCGGAACTCAAGCACAGCTCAGGTTCTGGCTCCTCAGCTCAGCAAACCAAAGGCAAGTCGTAGCTTTGAGAAAGATAGTATCTGAGTTGAAGAATTCATGGGACAAGCTTCAGAGCACATTGGGTACAGCATTTTTCTTTGTCCCAGCCATTGAATGCAAAGACAGGTCAATAGAAAATACCCAGACTGAAGTACAGCAAGGAGCATGATCCCAGCAAGTGAACAGGGATTCAGCGACGTGAGGGAAAATGCCATCTGATTAACACAGATGCAGTAAGAGTTCCGGAAGAAAGAGACCAAGCAGGAAGGGGTATCTGAAGAGATAGAGGAGAAATTGGTCCAAGCAGGAAAAAAAAAAAAAGATAACCCAACAAAAAGGAAACACAAATCAAAAAAGTTCAGGAACCTCGGGTAGAACAACCAGTACAAAAATGCACACCTTGGCCCACCCTAGTCATATGGCTAAAATCTAAAGAAAAAATGATTCTGTAAAGGTGGCAGAGACAATTTACATCCAGGGGAACAATGGTATCCGCTTCTTCTCATAAACAAAGGATGACAAACATAATGGCTTATTTAGTGATACAGTGATATCAATATAGAATTCCACATTTAAGGAAAGTATCTTTAATTTTTTGTTTTCCTGGGTGCATATGCATCATGGTTCAGTTTATAGATGGAATAAAGCAAGGGGATATTAACATACATTTCTTTCAGACTTTAAAAACATTACGCCCATTATAGGAACCCATGTATTAGGCTTTTATAGATGGCATTTGAGTAGGTGCTAACAGAAGTTAAATGAAAAGTCAAATATGAGAATTTTTATGACGTTATGGAACACAGGGCTTCCCTGGTGGCTTGTATGGTAAAGAATCTGCCTGCAATGCAGGAGACCTGGGTTCAATCTCTGGGTTGGGAAGATCCTCTGGAGAAGGGAGTGGCTACCCATTCCAGTATTCTTACTAGAGAATTCCATGAACAGAGAAAACTGGTGGGCCGTAGTCCATGGGATCACAAAGGGTCAGACATGACTGAGGACTGATACTTTCATGTTCAACAGAGGATGGCCATTACTGATACACATAATTTTGCAAATGCCTCTTCATATACTTGTTTAGAACTTCCCTGAGGATATACCTAGGATTAGAATAACTAGTGCTATAGAGAATGAACTTTTAAAGCTGTAGTAGATGATGAATGCCTAGTTTTTTTGTAAGTGTTTAATATCCTCATCCATGGGGTTGCTAAGGGTCGGACGCAACTGAGCGAGCTCATCTCACTTTTCACTTTCGTGCATTGGAGAAGGAAATGACAACCCACTCCAGTGTTCCTGCCTGGAGAATCCCAGGGACGGGGGAGCCTGGTGGGCTGCCCTCTACGGGGTCGCACAGAGTCGGACACGACTGAAGCGACTTAGCAGCAGCAGCAGCAATTCAGTTCGCTCTAAAACCCTTACACCAATTGATATGGTCAAGTCTCTTCTTTTAATTTCTAACAATGACATGGATGTAAATTATGTCTTAAGATTGTTTTAAATATGTGATTTTTCTGGTTGTCAAGTTGTGCATGGTCTTTTATTTAGGTACTCTTATCTTCTGTGTGGTACTATTTCAAAACATTTATTTTTTTTTGTTAGGTTCTTTATGTGTTTTAATGCTACCTTTGCATTTGTAGTCATCTTTTATTTTTATGGATGTAAGTCCATTAGGACTATTATGTGTTACAGATGTCTTCCTCCAGTTTTATTTTGCCATTCCACTTGCTTTATTGCAAATTTTGAGAAATAGACATTTTTAAAATTTTATATCTGCATTCCAATATAAGTTGGTAATGGTGGAAAGGGTTTGTTATATGTGTTTTAGCTTCCAATTTCTCTTGGATATCTTAGTATTATTTATTAAATATTAAAAAAAAACCTCCTTCATTAAACTGTAGTGCTCTTTGTACCATAAAATTTCCATTAAGTTCTATTGATCCTTAATCTATTCTTGTTCTACTGTTCCACTTAATAAATTATTATAATTTTATACAAATTCAGTCTTACTTCCACATATTGTCCTAATTGGTTCCTTGAATATTCCATACTCTTACCTTTCCATAATATTTTAGAATATAGTTTTGAACTTTTAGTCATGTACACACAAACCCACACCATTATTTACTAGGATTTTGCTGTATTCATTGAATCTATATATCAATTTTGGCAGAGATGAGAACTTTAGGAACATCTCATTATGAATATTTCTCTATTTGTTGGCATTCTTTGTTATACAAAATATTAATACAGTTGTATACTTTTCCAGAAAGTTGTTCCATATCCTTTGTTAGATGTGTTTTATTTTCAGTTTTCACTTTGAAGCTTTTCAAAGTGGTAACATTTCAACATTTATATAACATAAAAATGTGAAAAAGAGAAATCTGATAAAATATTTCTAGAAAGACCCAAATACTAAAAACTATAAACACTGCTGGGAGAAATTAATGAATTAAATGGTGTCTAACTCAATGTGATATGTACTGTGTTTATGGGTCAGATATTCAATATCGTAAAGATGTTGATTCTCCCCCAGACTCTCTATAGTTCAGTTCAGTCACTCGGTCGTGTCCGACTCTCTGCGACCCCATGGACCGCAGCACGCCAGGCCTTCCTGTCCATCACCAACTCCCAGAGTTTATTCAAACTCATGTCCATTGAGTTGGTGATGATATAACCATCTCATCCTCCCTATTGATGGAATGCAATCTCAATGAAAATATCCAACAGGCTTTTTTAAAGTAGAAATTTGCAAATTGACTATAGTACTTATTTGGAAGTCCAAAAGAGTAGGTACAATAGCCAATACAACACTGAAAAGAAGAACAAAATTGAAAGAGTAACACTATCTGGTATCAACATTATTATGTATCAAAAACTTCAGTAATGAAGAGAGAGTGGTATTGGGGTAAAGGTAAAAACGTAGTCCAGAAATTCACATATAAGGGACCACTAATTTTTAACAAAGGTGAAAAGACAATCCAGTGAAAAACAGGGTCAGTCTTTTCAAAAAAGATTGCCATGAAGTTTACATATCTTTATATAAAACAAATAAATGGAAAATAACTTAGTTCCATATCTTGCCCTAGACACAAAAGTTAACTCAAAATCTATTGTAGAGCAAACAGGACAACCTCATTTATAAAACTTCTAAAAGATAAAGATAGCTTTTGTAAACTTAAGGTCAGGTTTTTTTTTTAAATATAGGATGCCAAAAGCACTGACTGTAAATGAAAGAAAATAACAAACTGGACTTTATCAGATTTCTGAATGTCTAATCTTTGGTCAAAAGATTAAGACATTTTAAGACTTTTAAGACAAAAGAGCAGCCACCGACAGCTGAAATGTCATCTTTTTACAATTTATGTGTCTACTAAAGGAATTGTGCCCAAAATATATAATTCTCAAGACTCGATAATGAAAAAATCAATTAAATTAAAAATAGGCAAAAGGATTTGAATAGTCACTTCATCAAAGAAGACATATGGATAGCAAATAAACATATATAGACATGGACATCACCAGATGGTCAATACTGAAATCAGATTGATTATATTCTTTGCAACCAAAGATGGAGAAGCTCTCTACAGTCAGCAAAAACAAGACCGGGAACTGACTATGGCTCAGATCGTGGACCCCTTTATTGCCAAATTCAGACATTAATTGAAGAAAGTAGGGAAAACCACTAGACCATTCAGGTATGACCTAAAAGAAATCCCTTACAAATATACAGTGGAAGTGAAAAATAGATACAGGTATTAGATCTGATAGACAGCGTTCCTGAAGAACTACAGATGGAGGTTCATGACACTGTACAGGAGGCAGGGATCAAGATCATCCCTAAGATAAAGAAATGCAATAAGGCAAAATGGTTGTCTGAGGAGGCTTTACAAATAGCTGAGGTAAGAAGAGAAATGAAAGGCAAAGGAGAAAAGGAAAGATATATCCATTTGAATGCAGAGTTCCAAGGAAGAGCAAGGAGGAAAAAGAAAGCCTTCCTCAATGATGCCAAGAAATAGAGGAAAACAGCAAAATGGAGAAGACTAGAGATCTCTTCAAGAAAATTATAGATACCAAGGGAACATTTCATGCAAAGATGGGCTCAATAAAGGATAAAAATGGCATGGACCTAACAGAAGCAGAAGATATTAAGAAGAGGTGGCAAGAATAAACAGAAGAACTATACAAAAAAGATCCTCACAACCCAGATAATCACAATGGTATGATCACTCACCTAGAGCCAGACATCCCAGAGTGTGAAGTCAATTGGGCTTTAGGAAACATGTCTACAAACAAAGCTAGTGGAGGTGACAGAATTCCAGTTGAGCTATTTCAAATCCTTAAAGATGATGCTGTGAAAGTGCTGCACTCAAATTAGCCAGCAAATTTGGAAATCTCAGCAGTTGCCACAGGACTGGAAGAGGTATTTTTCATTCCAATCCCAAAGAAATGCAATGCCAAAGAATGCTCAAACCACGGCACAATTGCACTCATCTCACATGCTAGCAAAGTAATGCTCAAAATTCTCTAAGCCAGGTTTCAACAGTATGTGAACTGTGAACGTCCAGATGTTCAAGCTGGATTTAGAAAAGGCAGAGGAACCAGAGATCAAATTGCCAACATCCGTTGGATCATTGAAAGAGCAAGAGAGTTCCAGGAAAACATCTATTTCTATTTTATTGACTATGCCAAAGCCTTTGACTTTGTGGATGCCAACAAACTGGAAAATTCTGAAAGAGATGGGAATACCAGACCACCTGACCTGCTTCTTGAGAAATCTGTATGTAGGTCAATAAGCAGCAGTTAGAACTGGACATGGAACAACAGACTGGTTCCAAATAAGAAAAGGAGTACCTCAAAACTGTATATTGTCACCCAGCTTATTTAACGTATATGCAGAGTACATCATGAGAAACCCTGGGCTGGAAGAAGCATAAGCTGGAATCAAGACTGCCAGGAGAAATGTCAATAATATCAGATATGCATATGACACCACCTTTATGGAAGAAAGTAAAGACAAACTAAAGAGACCCTTGATGAGAGTGAAAGAGGAGAGTGAAAAGGTTGGCTTAAAGCTCAGCATTCAGAAAACTAAGATCATGGCATCCAGTCCCATCACTTCATGGCAAATAGATGAAGAAACAGTGGAAACAATGACTTTATTTTCTTGGGCTCCAAAATCACTGCAGATGGTGACTGCAGCCATGAACTTAAAAGACTCCTTTTAATTTGGAAGAAAATCTTTGAGCAACCTAGACAGCATATTAAAAAGCAGAGACTACGTTGCCAACAAAGGTCCATCTAGCCAAAGCTATGGCTTTTCCAGTAGTCATGTATGGATGTGAGTTGGACTATAGAGAAAGTTGAGCAACAAAGAATTGATGCTTTTGAACTGTGGTGTTGGAGAAGACTCTTGAGAGCCCCTTGGACTGCAAGGAGATCCAACCAGTCCATCCTAAAGGAGATCAATCCTGGGTGTTCATTGGAAGGACTGATTTTGAAGCTGAAACTCCATTACTTTAGCCACCTGATGCAAAGAACTGACTCATTTGAAAGACCCTGATGCTGGGAAAGATTGAAGGTGGGATGAGTAGGGGATGACAGAGGATGAAATGGTTGGATGGAACCACCACCTTGATGGACATGAGTTTAAGTAAGCTATGGGAGTTGATGATGGATAGGGAGGCCTGGCGTGCTGCAGTCCATGGGGTCACAAAGATTCGGCCACTACTGAACGACTGCACTGGACTGAGACATGTTCAGCATCATCAGTCTTTATGGAAATATGAGTTTGTTTTACAATTTAAAACTACTACATATGTAGTAGTTGGTAAAATTAAAAAGACTCACCATACTAAGAATTGACAAAAATGTCCTGTAACAATTAAATTGATGGTAAACATATTCAGTTGCTCCTTTTTAAATGTTCCGATTGTAGTACAATATTCATTTAAAACATTTTGACTCATTTTTGAAATAATGGTTTTTAATTTGACAGTGCTATAAACTGATTATGTTTTCCACTTAAAAAGATGTTTGGCATCATTTACTGACAGTTCCTTTTCATCACCAACTAGGTCAGCAAATTTGGAACAACTGTTTTGAATGGGATATTGAACAGATGCTGTGCGGTGCAACTATTTTATGGTCCATCACCATTTCAGGGGAAGTATTTCTATGATTATATTCCACTTTAAATGCCTTGAATATGTAAAATCAATAACATTGATGACAATGTACAATACATTGAGAATGCTGGTTCACTTTCTTCAGCCAGGAGCATCATTTCATTTATGAATCATTTAGTGAATGAGAAATGCTAGTAGTTGAAATTTAGCATATTTATCACCGAGTCACTATAGTACCAGTCAAATCTACCAACACTTCAGCGGTTACATTTTATCAGTTTTTTCATGAAGCATCCTATTCGTTTTTAAAAAGTGATTTGCAGGTTAGTATATGTCTTTCAAGGGCTTCCCTGGTGGCTCAGATGGTAAAGAATCTGCCTGTAATGAGGAGACCCGTGTCTGATCCCTGGGTTGGGAAGATCTCCTTGAGAAGGGAATGGCAACCCCTTTAGTGTCCTTGCCTGGAGAAATCCATGGGAGAGGACCTGGTGGGCTACAGTCCATTGGGTCACAAAGAGTTGGACACGACTGAGCGACTAACACTTTCACTTTCATAGTCATTATTTATATAAAATATAAGAAGTAATTATGTATTAAACATATTACGTATGAAGTTAAAATATATTGCATAACATACAATAAATATAAAATAATTATATTTATATATTGAATATATTTTGGGCCTTCACAGTAGCTCAGCAGTAAAGAATCCACCTACAATGTAGGAGATGCTAGTTCGATCCTTGGATTGGGAAAATACCCTGGAGGAAGTCATGGCAACCCTCTCCAGTGTTTTTGCCTGGAGAATCCCATGGACAGAGGGGCTCAGTGGGCTACCGTCATGGGGGTCACATGGGGTGACCCCCATGGGGTCCAAAGTGTCGGAGATGATTGAAATGGCTGAGCACACACACAAATATAAATGAGATATATAATCTTAATATTAGGTATGACCTAATTGAAATACCTTATGATTATACAGTGGAGGTGACAAATAGATTCAAGAAACTAGATCTGGTAGAGAGAGTGCCTGAAAAACCATGAACAGAGGTTTGTAACATTGCGCAGGAGGTTGTGACGAAAACCATCCCCAAGTAAAAGAAACGCAAGAAGGTAAAGTGGTCATCTGAGGAAGCCTTTCAAATAGCTGAAAAAAGAAGAGATGTGAAAGGCAAAGGAGAACGGGAAAGACATTCCCAACAGAATGCAGAGTTCCAGAGAAAACAAGGAAGATTAGAAAGCCTTCTTAAGTGAACAGTGCAAAGAAATAGAGGAAAGCAACAGAACGGGGAAGACTGGAAATCTCTTCAAGAAAACTGGAGATACCAAGGGAACATTTCATGCAAAGATGGGCACAATAAAGGACAAAAATGGCAAGGACCTAACAGAAGCATAAGAGATTAAGAAGAGGTGGCAGGAATACACAGAAATGTACCAATGAGTTTTTAATGACCTATGACCAAGATGCTGTGATCACTCCCCTAGAGCCAGACATCCCAGAGTGTGAAGTCAAGTGGGCCTTAGGAAGTATCACTATGAACAAAGCTAGTGGAAGTGATGGGATTCCAGTGGAGCTATTTCAAATCCTAAAAGATGATGCTGTGAAAGTGCTGCACTCAATATGCCAGCAAATTTGGAAAACTGAGCAGTGGCCACAGGACTGGAAAAGGTCAGTTTTCAATTCAATCCCAAAGGAAGGCAATGCCAAAGAAAGTTCAAATTACCATACAATTGTACTCATTTCAAGCTCTACTATGCTCATAAGGTACAGAGCCTTCATGCAATGTGGGAGACCCAGGTTGGATTCCTGGGACAGGAAGATCCCCTGGAGAAGGAAATGGAGTCAGACTCTCTCTCTCTCTCCCTCTCTCTCACACACACACACTCACACACTATGTGTGTGTGTATATGTATATGTATATGTATATGTATATGTATATGTATATGTATATATATATAATATATAGCTGTACTCATTTCACATGCCAGTAAGATTATGCTCAAATTCCTTCAAGCTAGACTTCAGCAATACATGAACTGAGAACTTCCAGATGTACAAAATGAATTTTGAAAAGGCAGAGGAACTAGAGGTCAAATTACGAGGATATGCTGTATCATTTTTAGAAGCAACAAAATTCAAAAAAAAAAAAAAAAGAATTTACTTCTGTTTCATTGACTATGTTAAAGCCCTTGACTGTGGATCACAGCAAACTGTGGAATATTCATAATGAGATGGGAATACCAGACCACATCACCTGCCTCCTGAGAAACCTGTATGCAGGACAAGAAGCAACAGATAGAACTGGACATGGAAAAGCAGATTGGTTCCAAATTGGGAAAGGAGTACATCCAAGCTGTATATCGTCACCCTACTTACTTAACTTATATGCAGAGTAAATCATACAAAATGCTGGGCTAGATGAATCATAAGCTGGAATAATGATTTCTGGGAGAAATATCAACAACCTCAGATATGCAGATGATACTACTTTAATGGTAGAAATTGAAGAGGAGCTAAAGAGTCTCTTGATGAAGTAAAAGAGGAGAGTGAAAAAGTTGGCTTAAAATTCATTCAGAAAGCTAAGATTATGCATCTGGTCCTATCACTTCATGGCAAATAGACAGGGAACATGTGGAAACTGTCAGATTTCATTTTGTTGGGTTCCAAAATCAATGTGGGCAATGGCTGCAGCCATAAAATTAAAAGAAACTTGCTCCTTGGAAGAATAGCTATGACAAACCTTAGACAATGTATTAAAAAGCAGAGACATCACTTTGTTGACAAAGATTGGTATAGTCAATGCTATGGTTTTTCCAGTAGTTCTGTATGCATGTGAAAGGTGGGCTATAAAGAGGACTTTTTGCAACCCCATGGACTCTACCCCACCAGGTTCCTCTGTCCATGGGATTTTTCATGCAAGAATATTGGAGTGGCTCCCATGTCCTCCTCCAGGATATCTTCCCCATCCAGGAATCAAACTCCAGTCTCCTGTGTCTCTTGCATTGCAGGTAGATACTTTACTGCTGAGCCACCAGGGAAGTTCTAAAATGTAATATTAGTTAGTGATAAGTGCTGTGAAATAAAATAAAACACAGGATGAAATGTGTCAGATATCTTTAATAAGTTAGTTCAGGGAAGGATTTATGAAGTGACCTTTGAACAGTCTTCTGAATTAAGTATGAATTGGTGCCATGCCGGTATTTGGGAAAAGACTGGAAGAGAGCAAGCTCAAAACTCTGACGTAGGTATCTGCTTGGTGCATTCAGAGAATCACAGGGAATGCAGCGCTGACCGAAAGGACAAGAGCAAGGTGATGGAGATGAGCCGGCAAGTCTGGGGGTGCACGTTCATACGTTGTAGCCATTGTAAGGTTGTCATATGTTATACTGTGTGTCACAGAAACTAGTGGAGGAGTTTGATGGAGGAGTGTTATGGTAAGACTGATATATTCAGAAGGTCATTCAGATTCTGTGGAAAAGGAGACTATGTCTGGGAAAAACTGGGAACAGGAGATATTCTGACTGAAATCATGTCCAGGCAATAGAGCGTATTGACTAGAACTTGTAACTGAAAAGCAAGAGGACCTACTGATTCATTCACTATGAGACAAAGAGATAATTCAAGTTTGCCAAAACATTTTTTTGGGGGTGAGCATCTGGAAAAGAGGAGGTGTCATGTAAAGAAGAGCAGCTGTGTAGGTAGAAGTGTGTATTTTAGCTCTGGCCAAGGAATACTTGGCTACTTAGTCACCTATGTGATGATGTCAAGCAGGTACTAGGATATATGATTCAGGATTTCTGGAAAGTGATCAGAACTGTAATAAAATGTGAAAGTTATCAAAGTGTGACACCTTTACCACACTTTGAAGGAATGAATGACTTAACCTAGGGAGAGATATAAACAGAGGAGTTACTAAGAACAGAGAAAAGATGCACAGCAACATTTCAAAATGGAAGAGAAGACCTAGTAGATGAGACTGAACATGACCTGGTAAATGAGACTGTCCTGGTGAGGAACCAGGATAAGACAGTGGCAGAGAGATGGAATGCAGAAAGTGTTCAAAAACCAGCAGTAGCCAGCTATAATAATTACCACTGAAAACTTGAATAATAATGCAGATTGCAAGTTGACCCGTGGAATTTGGCACTGTGGAAGCATCAGTGATATTGTCAAGAGCTCTTTAGAAGAATTCGAGGTTTAAAGTTTGGAGTATTTTTTAATTAAGAATAGAATTGAAAGGGCTTCCTAGGTGGCTCAGTTGCAAAGAATCTGCCTGCCAATGCAAGACCTGCGGGTTTGATCCCTGAGTTAGGAAGATTCCCTAGAGGAGGAAATAGCAACCCACTCTAGTATTCATGCCTGGAAAATCCCATGGACTGAGGAGCCTTGCAGACGAGAGTCCCTCGGGTTGTAAGAAGTTGGACAGGACAGCTCAGCAGAGCAGAGAGAGAATGTGAAAGTTGTAGTTTCTTCTAAGCCACAAGGGATCATTTTGTGCCATCCTAAGAAATACACTGGCTTGAATTCACCAGGATGTTTTCTTTATGCAAACAACATCTAATGTTGTTCACTACTACATTTTTATCTCCTGAAATGTTACCATTCAGGAAATGCTGTATGAAATTAAGAAGATTATCAATGTAAGTTTCTTAACTGCCTTTTATTAATTGAGAAATTAGAATATAAGGAAAGCTGATAAGTTTGCATTAAGTAGAAGTTTGAACAACTTCGTTTTCAATCCAATTTTCCGAAATATTGGAAATGATATAATCCCCTTGCCCATTTCTTGATTATCTTCTAAGAACTAAGAGTGATTTATCTTTCTTTTCAGTTGGACTTTCAAGTTGGTAATAAGAATGTAAGTAATATTTATAGCTTCTCATGCCACTGTGCCAATAGAGATATCAATACACTTGAATTTATAGCTCTGGTTTAATGACAAATTTGTTATTTTCGAAATGAGATGTCAAAAGAGTGGGTGGGTTTTTATAACCTCTAAAGTAGGGAAGAAGTGATTAACAAGATTGCAGTCAGTGCTTTTATAAAGCTTCAGTTTCACAATCACGTGTGAAATCCATTATGTTACAGTCCTTCGATGCTTGGGACTGCTGTGAAACTACAGACAATACATATGTGTCTAAGAATAAAAGTCACTGACTTCTACATAGTAAAGAACATCTGCTTTGATTCTTTCTCCCTCTCATTTTACATTGCTTCTGCACTGAACACCTCTGCTGCTTAGACATTTCCTGATATCACGGATATATTTGACAGATTTGGGGTTGTTTTGTATGAAGAATTCAGGATTTCTGCCATCAGTGTTGTCAGCCAGATTTAAGAAATCAAGTTTGGGGAGGAAACCTATCTATTGTGTTGTTAAAAATATCTTTCCTTTCAAGGATGTTTGTGTGTATTGTAAGTGAAGAACATAAACTTATGATAGTCCAAGAAATTATCATAATATTACATTATTAATTCTAATTTTATTCATTAATGCATATGAGACATTATGCATTTGAATGCTGGTGTTTCTGCTCCTGAGCAGGAGGGCCTGACTCTTTCCCGGGAAGCTTTTCCCCATAATGCAGTAGTTGCTAGATCACTTTGAAAATATATGATTTAATGTGTTGCAGTGGGAAAAGATAGTTCCGGTGAAGCTTCCATCATTTTGTGAACATTACTTAATTGTATAAAAATCTGAATAGAATCTCTACAGTGAAGGGAAAAAAGATCCAAGGAGAATATTAAATATTTTCCCATCTTTATGTGGATGTTACTCACTCTCAAAAAATTGTCATTTCTGTGCGGCTGTGGATTTGATAATAACCTCATCTTACTCGAGATAAGAACAAGTTTGAGCATTACCCTTGGATAAAGTTAATCAACCTGTTTGTCATTGTTACTGGTTTGATTGCTTCCTACTTCTAGACAAAATAGTTTCTATCTTTCTATAAAGTATATTTTATGAATAAAGGCAACTCTAGCAAACTAAGTCTGTACTTTGTCAGAGAAGTTATTCCCTAGTTTACATGAAGCATTATTTCCATTGATGTCATGAAAATAAGCTGACATCCACCCCAAGGTAGGAGATGTAGATATTCCAATATTTTTTTCTGCAGAAGAAATTATTTATTAGCCTACTTTGCTTAATGTAAAAATTTAACTAGGATAAGGAATTATGATATTCTGACATTATTTATTAAAAATGAACAATATGAGTGATCAGTTTATTTTTGTGGGTGGGGTTCTTTAAAACAATTTCAAGTTTATTAAACAATGGCATGTAGCAGATTGAATATTGAGGTTTGTGAAAATAAATCAGGGTATTTTTAAATCTATGAATAAGAAAGCTATGTTCACTTTGCATGATAAAGAAGAAAAATGAAGTAGTATCTGAATGAAATGGTTTCTAAAATGATGCTTTTAACGAGATTAGAAAATTATTGAATTCTGAAACACATGTGGCCATAGTCACTAATCTTAAAGTGCTATCCATTTGTGACCAAATGAATCATTTTAAAAATGTAAATTCTATACTTTTGAAAGGATCATTTAACTTAAATATGCTCAAGCTGATGCACTTAAACTTTTAAAGAATTAGATATAAAAATGCAATTATTTAGAACTGGTTAGATTTGGCAACTTTTGAATTCTTACAGAGTTGAATCATGCTAATTAATGCTAATTAATTTTGAAATGTAAAACTTAGTTTTGCTAATTTTGACTTCATTCTGAAAGAAAAATGATAAATGAGGAGCTTTTCTTTCTGGTAACAACTTCAATTTGTTGATCACCGATGTTCCCATAGCATTAGCTGCCAAATACATTTTAGGCCATACTTAATGAGATCCACCTATCTGGCCATCTATCCAAAACACTGAAAATATGAAAATGAGTGGATAGATTTCATCACTAAGGGGAAACTGCTTAGCCACTGTGCTGTCTACCAAAGTTACGATTGGGTCAGTGGAAATCTGTGTGTGGTGCTATTGAGGCAGACAAGAGACTGCACGTAGACCTCTGAGTACTCTCTCATTCCTGTATAATTATCACCTTGTCTCATTTTGAATAATGTATAATTCTGTCCTCTTACATCAGATGTGTCCATTGATATTCATAAGAGCTTGCTGAAGAAAAATGCAAAACCTGAAAGTTGCTAATTAAGTTTTATTTAGGGATCTTTTTGAGGGCTATACCTGGGGCACTGCCTCTCAGAAAGCTCTGAGGAACTTGTTCCTGAGAGGTAAGAGAGGAGACAGGATAGATATGAAGTGGTTTGTTTGTTTGTTTATTTGTTTTCTGGGGGAAAAACAAACAAACATGTACTTGAAAGTTGGAAGGTTACTACTAATCACAATGAAGAGGTATCTCAGGTTAATGATTTTAGTGGTTTTCTGTGTTGGGGAGAGGATCTGGGTTCATTGAAGTTATTTCTTAGATATGCATTGCAATTCTCTAGGACCAATATTTAGAGCACAGAATGCTTCCTGTTTTTCTCCAGCCTCAGGGTATACGATAAGTGTGTGGCTGCAGTGGCTAATTGCCTGATCCTCATATCACAAAGAGTTGGACAAGACTGAGCGACTAACACTTTCACTGTAGAACTGGAATGATAGACAACGTTCTTTGTTTACTGGAAAGACAGGCAATATTCTCTGCCCATATAAGAAATTTTTTAATAAAGAGTAAATATTGCTACTTTATTATTTTAAAGAAAAGAATTCATGCAATGAAATTTACTTAAATAATATATTTTTTCTTTCAAAGAAATTAAATACAATAGTCTGATAGAGTTACCAATTTCAGCAATTTTTCATGGCAGCTGTCATCAAGGAGATGAATCATTTTGTTACCACACAAGATAACCTATTCCTCTTTCAGATTCATGAGGAATTTCAGAGGAGAGCTCTAAAATCCAACCTTGCATATAATGATCCTATACACATTGTTAACACTTAGTCTCAAGATTCTTTCAAGTTCTAGTAAATTGTCCTTCAAAGTAAAAAATAAAACCTGATTCTTCATGCATATAGGCTTCATAATTATCTTCCTCATATGTTTCAGTTTTATAAATACTTTCAGATGTTCCCAATAGCCACTTATCACTAGATGCCCAGTTAAACCACTAAAGAGATTTACATAGAGGATCTCTTGGTGGACTTCTGCTGTAAAACTTTCTTAGATTTATATTTTAGTCTAGAATAAATTATTTCCTTTTCAATACACAGGCAGCTTTAGGGTATGAGAGTCTTTGGAAAAGAAAAAGGAGACATTTTTCTCTATATTTTCCTTGCATCAGGGAAGCCCTAACTTGCCACAGTCAAGATTTATTCATGTATGGTTTATCTGTTTGTTCTAAAGTGCTAAATAAAAGCTGAATTGGATTTAATTCCTTATTTATCTTCCAGTTGAATTTAAACTTCTCTTAATATCCATAGATTAGAAAACAACCAAGATGAAAAAGAGATAAACTAATTATCTAGAATCTTCACAGATAGCCTGATTTAAATTCATATCATAGTGCAATTCACAGTAGTCTAATTTATAGTATGTTCTGGGGAGACGTTTTGAAGGGTTGCAGGCTCCCTCCTTCAAGATCAACTTTGATGAAACTAAGTAAATGAGAAAGTTTGCAAGACATAATTAACTCAAAGGACAGCATATTAGAAACCACTGGGGGCCTGAAAGTTCTTGTGAGCATTTGTGTGTGTGTATGTGTGTGTGTGTGCACGTGTGTGTATGTGTATGTGTGTGTGTGTGTGCATGCGCGCACATCTGTGTGTGTTGGGGGAAGGGGAAAGTGTTCATGGTTGCAGCCTAGAATGAAACACACCTAGGGGCAGCAGTGAGAATACTGAGTGAAGATAATTCTTAGAGACTGGTTCTGGCCTTTTCCCCATAACATCATTGTCATCTAACAATAATTTCTTGCCTACTCACCAGAGAAATTGGTAACTGACATTCAGGTCTCCCATGGAGAACCTATCATGCAGGGTAAAACCATGTCAGAATGAACAATTCTTAAAAATGTTTGAAGACTAGTGAAACTCACTTTCCTTCTTGCTCCCCAAATGCTTTATTTTTCCTTCACCTTTAGGGAGGGATATTGGTTTACAATCCAAGGTGACTATTTCCTTCCATTTCTTCATATTTCTAAGAATTTAGTAATGAACATGTAACCAGGAAAGGTTAATTTTGAATTGTCACTGTATCTGTGTCTGTGATTTTCACTCCCATTTTTGCCACACAATGGCCTGCTTCAGGGAGATAACCTCAGCCGCCCACCTGGGAAGGACTGTAAGGAAGTGAAACTAACACATCCTCCTGAGGCTTGCCATTCTAGGGGACATTTGCAAGGATTGAAAAGTTTTTACTTTGTTTCCCCACCTCCCCCACCCATCTCTGACCCATAAAAGAACCTGGCAACCAGGCCCCAACAAGACGGTTATTTTGAGGCGCTAGTCTGCCATCTTCTCAGTCAGCCAGTATTGAATAAAGTCCCTTCCTCATCCCAACAGCTGATCTCAGATTCATTGACTTATTTTGCAGCAAGTAGAATGAGCTTGGACCAGGTAACAAACAGAGAAATAGTCTGTTGAAGTGAAAGCAAAGCGATGTGACCACTGAATCTGTGGTGGCTGGGATCCTCATCCTAAGACTGATACCTCTCCTCTCCAATTCAGCCGAAAGGGTGAGATGTATTCCCAGCTTTAAGCCTTCCTCAATATATTCTCTGTGTTATAGTAGCTGATGTCATGGTTTGCTAGAACCAATTTATACCTACTCCTTGATAATCAATTGTGAATCTTGCTTCTCAACTCTGAATTCAGTGACAACACTTGAGTAGTTTGTTATTGGCCTTGGTGGCAATATTTAAGAACAGAAATTAAAAAACACTTTAAATTATACTGTTTCTGGAAAAAAGATTGCTAGCTTACAAGGATACTGCCTGTGACAATGAACTCACAGGTAAAAATAGTCAACTGAAGAATACAAATATAATAAAGCAAAAACAACAAATGGACATAAAGAATAGATAGTCTAAAAAGAAAAATAAATAAACTTTCTGGAGGCAGGAAGTCAGTGGATTATTATTCTTAAACGTTTAAAGAAAATATTCATACAGATAAAATTATTAGAACTATTTTGGACCTACAATTTTGTATTCAGCCAAAAATTATTAAAATTCAAGAGTAACATAATGATATTCTCAGACAAATAATGCCCTAGATTGTCATATAATCATATTTTGAAATATTCTTGGAAGAGATATTCTTTAAGAAGAGGAATAAGTTCAAGAAGAGGGTAGCAGAAATTAAGGAAGTAAAAATAATAAGATACTTCATGAATATATAGTAGGAGTTTACTTTTTATATGTTTTATGGATGACAAAACTAGATCTAATAAAGAATGGCAAAAGAAAATGTATCTAAGAACTCCCTGTTCACATTTCCATAAAAAAAAGAGAGAGAAAGGAGGTGTCCTGATTGAAAGATAGAGATGAATTTCTCATTATTTACAAGTGATATAATTAATTATGTGAAAAAAAACAGTGAAATTAATCGTATTCAGTTCAGTCACTCAGTTGTGTCATTTTTTTGCAAACCCATGGACTTCAGGCTTCCCTGATGTCCATTAGGCTTCCCTGTCCATCACCAACTCCCAGAGCTTGCTCAAATTCACGTCCATCAAATTGGTAATGCCATCCAACCATCTCATCCTCTGTCATTCTCTTCTCCTTCTGCCTTCAATTTTTCCCAGCATCAGGGTCTTTTCTAATGAGTCAGCTCTTTGCATCAGATGGCCAAAGTACTGTAGCTTCAGCTTCAGCATCAGTCCTTCCAATGAATATTCAGGATTGATTTCCTTTAGGATTGACTGGTTTGATCTCCTTGCAGTCCAAAAGACTCTCAAAAATCTTTTCCAACACCACAGTTCAAAAGCATAAATTTTTCAGCTTTTTTTTCCAAAAAAAAGTATGATTTAATGTTTTTTAATTTATATTCTTAAATATTGCCACCAAGGCCAATAACAAACTACCCAAATGTTGTCACTGAATTCAGAGTTGAGAAGCAAGGTTCATAGTTGGCTATCAAGGAATAGGTACAAATTAATAGTATAAGCTATTTGAAATAATTATGTCATTCAGGGACATTGACAAATACATGATCAAATAAAAATAGAATTTTTATATGTTAGCAATAACTAAAAGTAGATGAAATGATATATAATTTGCAATGGGAACAAGATCAAAATACAGCAGAAATCTATATAAATTAGTGGTAGGTAAACTTTATCATAGAGAACAGTTTAAAATGAATGACTTTATTGATTTAATGATCTGGATAGTTGGCAAGATATCCTGTGTTCTAGAAAGGAATTGCAAATAGACTTAAAATCATCAGGGATAGGGAAGACTTGTATAATACTAGCAATGAACTTTAGTAAATTGACTCATAGACCACTCCACCAACAATAGCAGCAAGCCCCTTTTTTTCAAATACACATGAAAATTTTGCTAAGAAAAGCTATATTCTGGGAGTCAAAAGAGTTACACAAAATGTGTTTGCTGATCACAATAGAATTGCATTAGAAATTAATATCAGTGAGATCTTTAGAAAATGCCTAAGTATTTGCAGACTAGACTACACAGTTCTAAATGAATCATGTGTCAAAGAAGAAACCAAAAGGGAAGTTAGAATACATATTAATCCAAATAAAAATGGAAACACAACTTATCAGAATATGTGAGACACTGCTAAGGCAGTGCTTAAGAGATTTATAGTACTAAATATCCGGAAGGCAATGGCACCCCACTCCAGTACTCTTGCCTGGAGAATCCCATGGGTGGAGGAGCCTGGTAGGCTGCAGTCCATGGGGTCGCTAGGGGTCAGACATGACTGGGTGACTTCACTTTCAATTTTCACTTTCATGAATTGGAGGAGGAAATGGCAATCCACTCCAGTGTACTTGCCTGGAGAATTCCAGGAACAGGGGAGCCTGGTGGGAGATGATGGCACAGAGTCGGACACGACTGAAATCAATGAGATAGAAATCAGAAAACAATAAAGAAACCCAGTAAAATTAACTGTAAATTTGAAGAAGTCTTTAAAATTGATAATCCTCAAGCCCCTAAAAATCATGGCAACACACTTCATAACTTAGATGAAATTAACCTATTCTTTGAAAGAAACAAACTACCAAAATTCACTTACAAGGACACAGATAACTGAGCAGCCCTATATTATACAGAGGGATCTGACATTTTAGTAAAAAGCCTTCCCAAGAGGAAACTCAGGATCATGTATGTCTTCACTTAAGCACTTGTCAATATTTAAGGAAGAAATATTAAGGAATAACCTAAACACGAAGATGCTAAAGAGAACACTTGTCTTTAGAGGAGGGGATACAGATCAAAGGAGCTGGGGAATCCAGACTAAGAGGAGTCTTTCTGCAGTTTCCCTCCTGTTGACTGCCGGGAGAGAGAAAGAGCCAGGTAAGATTTCTAACTCCATTGAGTTGGGCCAAGATGGCCAACAGGCTCGAGGAAACAAAGAGAAACGGACCCTTTTTCTTTTTTCCATTGCCTGGTTGAACATGAGTTATATGAGAATTCTGACAGTTGGGTATAGATTTTTCCAGTTACTGTATCACAGTTACCGTTGCATATGTGCAGTTAAATTCCCAAGGGACATAGCTGGGCGTGAACAGCGGTGGTTGGCAGCGTGATTATTCACAACTTCTGGCAGAGTGTCCCTCTTTTCAGCTCCTTCCCTACAGTCTCCTTGGAAATGATAAAGGACCAGGTTCTTTATCACTCTCACTCCCACTGTCTCCTCTGGGAATTTTGGAAAGCATAAAAATCTTGCATGCTGTCAGTGGTAAGATATCTAGAACAACATAGAATATGGAACACATGCCAAAGGCTTAGAAGTGGAAGGGGGATCGTAGTGTGGGAGGCTGATGGTGGAGTTAAGTAGCAAGGTCTGTTTTTGATGAATTTCCCGAAAAAAAAAAAGCTAAAATATAATGTGCAATATTGGAAATTATTAAAAAGGATATAAACTAGTGTTGGGCTTGTGTCACTCAGGTTTTAAATGGTTAATGAACATGCTGTGAAGTCCATGCTCTAAGTCTCTTTTCCTATAAGCAGCAGTATTCTGAAGAGTTCAAAATGTGTGAAAGTTTTGAGAGCTGATTTGTTTAAAATTATTGAGAGAGGTCAGAGAATACAGAGTACCTAGGTGTGAACAAGGCACAAAATTTCTGTCAGGAAAATTAAGCAAATTCCTTTATAAGTATTCACTTAAGACAAATAAGAGGGTATGTCAAATAAAGTGGGATACTTGATAAGGATATTTGAGAAATCTAAATACTTTATGCTATTTCCAAGTTGCTTATTATACTATAGTGAAATGGGTTTGAAGCCATTCAGTTATATTGTTATATACATATTAGGTTAAATCACTTATTTTTGTTTTTAGGTAGATATATGCAGCTGATCTTACTTGATTAAAACAGATGTAGGTGATTGGAATTGAGACTAGTGGGTATAACTAAATGACAATACGAAATTTATAGAGAACAATGAATTTTTATGAATTTTTATCCAAAATTCAAGTTGTTAAACATCATCTTTTGATCCACTTTGATTTGAGGCTACAAATTCTGAGCTGAGACGGCAAACTGAACAAAGTTCTACTCCATTCTTGGGCCATTTTTACCTAGATGTATGTGTTTTAACATAATTTCCTTTCTGGCCTTAAATACAGAACCTTGAATTTATGCCACATTTAAACCCATTGTCAGATTTAAGAGAGAAGCCTGAGAAAGTTAAGAATTCTCTTTTCCCCTGAGTGTCTTTGATATCCTCTTGGTACCCCTTCTGCTTTCTTTCATTACCTTCCATTTGGGCCTTATTGTTACATTGCCTCCTCTATACCTTGACATAAAGGTGATTTCTATTTTCTGAATGACATGTTAGAGTCCACAATCTGCAAACATCACTTTCTTCTTTTTCACATGAGCTGGCAAAGATGGGCTTTACATATCTGTATACGTACAAGACTATTATTTCAGCAACAATAAATAAAGTGGTTCAAATGGTAAGGACTCTTCCTGCAATGTGGGAGACCCAGGTTTGATGCCTGGGTCGGGAAAATCCCCTGGAGAAGGTCATGGCAAACCACTCCAGGATTTCTGCCTGGAGAATTTCACGGGCAGAGGCGCCTCATGGGCGATATAGTCCATGGGTCGCAAAGAGTTGGACATGACTGAGCCACTAATACTTGAACTTTCAGTTGGTCAGATGTGAATAAAAAGTTCTTTAAAAAGAAATCTCCTTTATGCCAAAAAACCAGTGATGCTTCATTTTAATTCTGGTCATATATTTTTAGGAATTTATATTATGGGTATTAAGAAAATAAGTTAAATTGCAAATTATCAAGCTTTAACCTACTTCTTCAGTTAATAGATGACTATTTTAAATTTTTAATAGACCTGGGATACAACAAATACTTGAGGATCTTAAACACACTTATGCAAAGAAAAATATTTTCTGTATTTCTTTGGAATCACTTAAACCACTTTGTCCCAGGAATAAAATAGTAATTTCTCCCATTGATAGATGTTTATATAAACACATTAATGATATTGGCTAGGTGACTTACTCTGCCCCCATCTAAGGATATCAACATAATTTAGGTTAGATCTGCAGCTAGTTCACTACTTTTTCTTCCTCCATTTCTAGTTAATAGGGTTTTCATACTTTAAATAGCCATGATATTTCTGTGGATTCTGAATATGATTACATCTTACCACCTCTGTTTAGTGATTCTGATATGATTATTTCTTGTGTTTGCATATGACAGTAGAGCCAGTGTATCGAGAGCCATATTTTGAAGTTTCAATTTAAAGTATAATTACCTTGTAATTATTTTACATGTCATCATGACAATTTTAAAAAGTATATAAAGCTATAAATTGCTATATGAGTTTTTAAAACTATAATGCCTTTAGCTGATATTATTTTATACTGTGTACTTTTATATATATGTATGTACATACATATATGAGTATATTTGTAGCTAGATAGATAAAGATGCAGTCTTTATTCCTTTGCTTCTAAGGAAAGTGGCTTTTGTTGTTACTGTTTTATTCTTGTCATTCAATAATATCTTGTATTAATGGATAAAGTGTGTTAGTCGCTCAGTCGTGTCTGACTCTTTGCGACCCCATAGACTGCCAGAGCTTTCCAGGCAAGAATCCTGGAGTGAGTTGCCATTCCCTTCTCCAAGGGATCTTCCCAACACAGGGATCAAACGCAGGTCTCCTGCATTGCAGGCAGATTCTTTATCATCTGAACCACCAGGTAAGCCCTATTAATGGATACTGAATCAATTGTTTAACTAAATGTGCCTATCTGCTAGCATCCTTCAGCAATAGTTACAGGAATAGGAAAATTAAGTTTGATGGTAACAAAAGAGGAGGTACTTGCTTAGTTTCCCCAAACTAACATTTCTGAAATATCCATGCTTAACTGAAAAACAGTAGAAGGAGGCATAGCAGGAGCATAATAAATAAGCAGCTGGGGAGAGCTTCTCTATAAGAGGAATCATAGACCCTTAGGGTACCTGTCTGTTTTTCAGACTTACCCACCTCCCTCTTCCAGGAAAATTCGATATCACAGTCACCAAATGTGTTCACATGTGGGCTCTGCCTAACCCATGCTACATAACTTTGGGCACATTTCTTAACTTCTATATACCTTACTTTTCTCGGTTGCAAAATAAGGCTAATGATAGGTCCTACCCTCTAAATGCCTCCTTGAGGATTAACTAAGACAGAAAAGCACTCAGCACAGTGGTTGTCATGGGGAGAGTGCTCAAAAAATGGCTGTAGATAGACCAATAGATTTACTTGGCAGCGTAAGATATATGATAGATCAGTAAGTCATGAGAATCAGAAAACATGTGGGAGATTAAAATAGGGGCAACAGAATTCCTAAAAGACAGGGAGAACTTGATGACAGAGTGTAATGGAGATTCAGGAAACATTTAGTGAGCAATTGTGCATGTCAGGAGCACCATGGTGGAGCCTGGACATCCATCTAGAGTTAAAGGAACATAATTACAGCTCTCAAGGAAGCAGGGCATCACCTGGGCTGTGATTTTGGCCCAAGGCGGATTGATGTGAACCAAGTGGAGACTAGAGTTAAATATTTTATTTTAAATTTATCAATATGATACTCTTCAATGTACCAGACTAAATACTAGCTCTTTACAGCTAAGAATTCATTTCGTTTTTATATAACCCTGTAAAGTTAGCATTATTATTAGTATCCGTAGATTACAGTGAGAAAACCCGGATCCAGGGGGATTACGTGACTTGTCCAGCGTGGAGCCCAACGTCTCTGTCACCCTGCTGGGCTGCTGGATACCACAGCTGGATTTCTAGACCAGAAGCAATTGCACTAGGTGGCGAAGTGATATTGGCTCAAGATTTACCTTACCTCTCAGCAGGATTGAATTTAGAGGTGGTGTTGCTGTCTCAGTTATGTCTGACTCTGAGCTCCCATGGACTGTTACCCATCAGGCTTTTACGTCCATGGAATTCTCCAGACAAGAACACTGGAGTGAGTAGCCCTTCCCTTCTCCAGGAGATCATCCCGACCCAGGGACTGAACCCAGGTTTCCTGCTTTGCAGGCAGATTCTTTATTGTCTGAGCCCCCAGGGAAGCCCTTAGAGATTGTGGGCAAAGGTAACTGCACGTTACAGGCCGGGTGTCTCAGATGTGGAGAGAGTATGTTCCAAGAATCTGTAAACACTGCAGGACATGGGAAATATATTGTCAGGCCACTGAGAAATATCCTTTCATTACATAGGTAATTCTATGTTATTATAATTTTTAAAATAACTGTACATGTGTATTCTCTACATTAGTAAGTATTGTTTTTTTTTTTTAAATCCTGGAAATATTTTTATAGCAAACAATTTAATAACAGTTCATTAGTTGATTGCCTTTCATGAGCTATGCACAGTTGTACCATTGACATATGTACTAAAAATAGAATTAAATGTATTAAAATTTATAAAGAAGGTCAATCAGCATGAAATTGATGCCTACTGTCATTCTTTAAAAATTAATCTAGTTTCTCTGTAATTGTGCTTATATAATAAGGAATAATAGAAATCATTTTCAAACCCCCAAATGCTTGCATTTTCATGAGTTTCATGGCTAACTAGTACTATAAAATGCCATCTTTGGTGGCCCATTATATTTTCTTTTACTCAGACTTTTGGAAATACCTGAGTTAAGATTTCTGAAAACTCCATTAAAGACTGTAGCAGTAAAAGTTTGATGGTGTTTGCCAGAAAGTAAATGGAAAGCTAGTAAATGGTACAAGGAGGGTGAAAATCTGTTCCTATTCTGAGCTTAGCAATGCTTTTTGTTCCACTCAAATTGCTGTAACGCCTGGGTAGCTTTAGTTTGTCTCTTCCACTCCTTGCAGACTCCTGTCTATTCACATTCTCTAGGGGCTTGATAATCTGAATCGGCTTTAGATCAAGTGAAATAGGAGAAAACTCTGCTTCTCTTCTGGTTAATTCTAAAAGTTATATCCTGGCCCTGTAACTTAAGGGAATAAAGAAAAAACAAAAACCTTATCAAAACTCAAAAACAAGTAATAGTGAATATTTTATTGCATGAAATCATCTTCTTTCTAATGCAATATAATTTCTTTTCCACTTTCCCATTTTGTGGACAAAGAATCACTCCCATTTTTGTCCTAGGCTTAATTAACTAGTTATTTGTTTCCCATTCATATGCCTTTGAAATTTAAACTCATGTGGATGAAAATGTAATCTAGGTTAACATAGTATCCTAAATCAGACATTTTATTTAGGACAAAACCAGAGGGCATTAATTTATCAAATCCATGGTTTTGTCATGAATAAAAACCAATAATATTTGTTGTTGTTCAGTTGCTAAGTCATGTCCGACTCTTCAGGAAACCGTGGACTGCAGTGCACCAGGCTTTCCTGTCCTTCCCTGTCTCCCGGAGTTTGCTCAAACTCATGTTCATTGTGTAGATGCCATCCAACCATCTCATCCTCTGTTGTCTCCCTTCTCATCCTGCCCTTAGTGTTTCTTAGCATCAGAGTCTTTTCCAATGAGGCAGTTCTTTGCATCAGGTGGCCAGAGTATTGGAGCTTCAGCTTCAGCATCAGTCCTTCCAGTGAATATTCAGGACTGATTTCCTTTAGGATGGACTGGTTTGATGTCCTTGCAGTCCAAGGGACTCTCAACAGTCTTCTGCAGCACCACAATTTGAAGGCATCAGTTTTTGGAAGTCTTCCTTCATATGATCCAACACTCAGATCCATGAAGGACTTCTGAAAAAAACCATAGCTTTGACTATAGGGACTTTTGGCAGCAAAGTGATGTCTTTGCTTGTTAATAGTCTGTCTTGGTTTATCATAGCTTTTCTTCCAAGGAGCAAATGTCTTTTAATTCCATGGCTGCAGTCAACCATATGCAGTGATTTTGGAGTCAAAGAAAATAAAATCTGTCATTGTTTCCACTTTTCCCCCATCTTTTTACCATGAAGAGATGGGACTGGATCCCATGATCTTAGTTTTTTGAATGTTGAGTTTCAAGTAGGCTTTTTCACTCTCTTCTCTCACCCTCATCAAGAGCCTATTTAGTTCCTTTTCAGTTTCTGCCATTAGAGTGGTATCATTTGCATATCTGAGGTCATTGATATTTCTCCCAGGAATTTTTATTCAAGCTAGGGATTCTCCTAGCCTGGCATTTTGCATGATGTACTCTGCATATAAGTTAAATAAGCAGGGTGACAAGATGCAACCTTGATGTACTCCTTTCCCAATTTTGAATCAGTCCTTTGTTTCATGTCTGGTTCTGTTGCTTCTTGATCTGCATATAGGTTTCTCAGGAGGCAGGTCAGGTGGTCTGACATTCTCATCTCTTTAAGAATTTTCCACAGTTTGTTGTGATCCACAAGAAAAGTCAAAAGCTTTATCATAGTCAATAAGGCAGAACTAGATATTTTTCTGGAATTCCCTTGCTTTTTCCAAGATCCAGCTGATTGGATATTGGCAATTTGATCTCTGGTTTCTCTGTCTATTCCAAACACAGCTTGTACATCTAGACATTCTCAGTTCATGTACTGTTGAAGCCTAGCTTGAAGGATTTTGAGCGTAACATTCCTAGCATGTGAAATTATGTGGTAGTTTGTGTGGTAATTTAAACATTCTTTGGCATTGCCCTTCTTTGTAATTAGAATGAAAACTGACTTTCTTCAGTACTGTGACCACTGCTGGGTTTTCCAAATTTGTGGGCATGTTGAGTGCAGCACTTTAACAGCACTATCTTTTAGGATTTGAAATAGCTCAGCTAGAATTCTGTCATCTCCAATAGCTTGTTTATCAGTGATGCTTCCTAAGTCCATCTGACTTCACACTCTGGGATATCTGGCTCCAGGTGAGTGATCACACCATCATGGTTATCTGGGTCATGAAGGTCTTTTTTGTACAGCACTTCTGTTTATTCTTCCCCTCTCTTCTTAATCTCTGCTTCTGTTAGGTCCTTGCTATCTCTGCCCTTTATTTTGCCTGTCCTTGCATGAAATATTCTCTTGATATCTCCAATTTTCTTGAAGAGATCTCTAGTCTTTTCCGTTCTATTGTTTTCCTCTATTTCTTTGCATTGTCCACAAGAAAAGGCTTTCTTATCTCTCCTACTATTCTCTGGAACTCTTCATTCAGTTGGGTATATCTTTCCTTTTTTCCTTTGCCTTTCTCTTCTCTTCTTTTCTCAGCTATTTGTTAGGCCTCCTCAGACAACCATTTTGCCTTTTTACATTTCTTTTTCTTAGGGATGGTCTGGATCACTGCCTCCTATACAATGTCATGAACCTCTGTCCATAGTTCTTCAGGCACTCCGTCCATCAGATCTAATCCCTTGAATCTATTTGTCACTTCCACTGTATAATCATAAGGGATTTGATTTATGTCATACCTGAATGGTCTAGTGGTTTTTCCTTATTTCTTCAATTTAAGCCTGTATTTGGCAATAAGGAATTCTGATCTGAGACACAGTCTGCTCCTGGTCTAGTGTTTGCTGACTGTATAGAGCTTCTCCATCTTCAGCTGCAAAGAATATAAACAATCTGATTTCAGTATTGATCATCTGGTGATGTCCATGTGTAGAGTTATTCTTTGTGCTGTTGGAAGTGGGTGTTTGCTATGACCCATGGGTTATCTTGGCAAAACTGTTAGCCTTTGCTCTGCTTCATTTTGGACTCCAAGGCCAAACTTTTCTGATACTCCAGATATCTCTTGGCTTCCTACTTTTGTATTCCAGTCCCCTGTGATGAAAAGGACATCTTTCTTGGGTGGTTTGTTCTAGAAGGTCTTATAGGTCCTCATAGAATTTGTTCTTTTTCAGCTTCTTTGACATGAGTGTTTGGGTCATAGACTTGGATTACCATGATATTAAATGGTTTGCCTTGGAAATGAACAGAGATCATTCTGTCATTTTTGAGATTGCAACCAAATACTGAATTTCAGATTCTTTTGTTGACTATGAGTGTTACACCATTTTCTCTAAGGGATTCTCATCCACAGTAGTAGACACAATGGTCATCTGAGTTAAATTCACCTGTTCCCATTCCTTTTAGTTCACTGATTCCTAGTATGTCAATGCTTAGTTTTGCCATTTCCTGCTTGACCAAGGCCAATTTACTTTGATTCATGGGCCTAACATTCCAGGTTTCTATGCAATATTGTTCTTTACAACATCAGACTTTACCTTCACCCTATACACATCCTTATCTTTAACTTCACTAAATCAATGTATAATTGCTTTTACTTGAATATCATTCCAGCTGATTTCATATATCAAATATTTACCATGCTCTTAAAATGAACTAGGCATTATTCTAGGCCAACTCTATGTATTAGAGTATTGAATTGGACTAATATTCTTGGAACTTATCAGGGAGAGAATGCAAACAATTTATAAGTAAACAAGAAAACATTAAACATAGACAAGTGTTATGAATAAATCCCTGGTGGCTCAGAGGGTAAAGCAACTGCCTGCAATGCAGGAGACCCAGGTTTGATCCCTCGGTTGGGAAGATCCCCTGGAGAAGGCAATGGCAACCCACTCCAGTACTCTTGCCTGGAGAATTCCATGAACGGAGGAACCTGGTAGGCTACAGTCCACGGCGTTGAAAAGAGTCGGTCACAACTGAGCGACTTCACTTTCTTTCTTTCTTATAAATAAATCAAAGCAGGTTTATCAGTGAGTTGGAACCTATTAATCACGAGGGGTAGTTTGTTTTAGACAACATGTGAAATGATTTTGACAATATAAAATTTAGAGTAGTATCACTCATATATAGATAGAATGTCTCTTCTCAGTTGCTCAGCTGTCTGACTCTTTGTGAGAGCATGGACCATAATGAGCCTGCCAGGCTCCTCTGCCCAAGGAATTTCCAAGGCAGGAATTTTGGAGTAGGTTGCCATTTCCTTCTCCAGGTGATCTGCATGACCCAGGGATCGAACCCAGGTCTCTTGCATGTCCTGCATTGGCAGGTGGATTCTTGACCACTGTGCTACATGCGTAGCCCATGTATAGAATAGATAACTAATATAACCTACTGAATAGCACAGGTAACTCTATTCAATATTCTGTAATGACCTATATGGAAATACAATCTACAAAATAGCAAATGTATGTGTATATATAGGGGGCTTCTCTTGTGGCTCAGATTTGTAAAGAATCTGCCTGCAATGCAAGAGACCCAGTTTCAATCCCTGGGTTGGGAAGATCCCCTGGAGAAGGAAATGTCAAACCTCTACAGTGTTTTGCCAGGAGAGTTCCATGGACAGAGGAGCCTAGCGAGCTACAGTCCATGGGGTCCCAAAGAATCGGACACAACCGAGCGACTTTGAGAGAGTATGTGTGTATATATAACTGACTCACTTTGCTATACAGCAGAAAGTAACACAACATTGAAAATCAACTATGCTCTAATAAAAATTTAACTTTAAAAACCCATCCTTATACACCCATTAATTGGATATGGAAGAAAATCAGAAATCCTTTCTGCTGAAACTGAAATCTGAATTTTCCTTTTGTCTTTTTATGACCTTTAAGAAAAATGGAGATATTTCTGCTCTTTAATACTTAATCCAATCTCTGACTATAACATATTGAGTAAGATATCTACATATTTTGTTATCTTTGTTATTTTTCACTTATTTTATCCCTCAGATCCACAGATTTTTTTTCTTCCAACATTTTGAGCGAGTTTTCCTCAGTGTCTTTACGTATAATCTAAGCAGTTTAAATAAATACTCCCAATGATTAAATGCCAGTGGCTCATTGTTATATCTATATATGTTTCTGTATGTGTGCCCTATTGAATCAACTGTATAATCCATCACATGCTCATTCATGTTTGACTCTGTGACCCCATAGACTGTAGCTCACCAGGCTCCTCTGTCCATGGGATTTCCCAGGCAAGAATATTGGAGTCGGTCACCATTTCCTCCTCTAAGGGATCTTCCTGATCCAGGGATTAAACCTACATCTCCTGTGTCTTCTGCATTGCAGATGGATTCTTTACCACTTAAGCCATCAGGGAATCAACTGTGTAATAGTTTCCAAATCCTCATATTAATATTTTATTCATTAGCATTATTTCAATTTTTAACAAGTTATTTTGCAAATTCATCTGATGATTTCTCCACCTTAATTTTATGTTCTAATACACAATGAACAAAAGCATAACATTATAAAATATATAAACAATTAGTTTAAAGATATACAATTATACTTTCATATTCTCAATATCTATTTGTTGTACCTATGAATTTAATTATTTAGATTAATATTTTCTGCTTTCACTGTTTATGTTCTCATGTTTTTCATTTAGTATACCTTTTGATTATATATTGATTTTGAAAAAACTTTCATATAACTTATAATATTTAAAAATGAAGTTTATTTTTCATTAATGCCATTTTCTACACTCAGTTCAGTTCAGTTCAGTCACTCAGTAGTGTCCAACTCTTTGCGACCCCATGAATCACAGCACGCCAGGCCTCCCTGTCCATCACAAACTCCCGGAGTTTACTCAAACTCATGCCCATCAAGTCGATGATGCCATCCAGCCATCCCATCCTCTGTTGTCCCCTTCTCCTCCTGCCCCCAATCCCTCCCAGCATCAGGGTCTTTTCTAACCGGTCAACTCTTTACATGAGGTGGCCAAAGTATTGGAGTTTCAGCTTCAGCATCAGTCCTTCCAATGAACACCCAGGACTTATCTCCTTCAGGATGTACTGGTTGGATCTCCTTGCAGTCCAAGGGACTCTCAAGACTCTTCTCCAACACCATAGTTCAAAAGCATTAATTTTTCGGCACTCAGCTTTCTTCACAGTCCAACTCTCACATACATGACCACTGGAAAAACCATAGCCCTGACCAGACGGACCTTTGTTGGCAAGGTAATGTCTCTGCTTTTTAATGCTATCTAGGTTGGTCATAACTTTCCTTCCAAGTAGTAAGCGTCTTTTAATTTCTACACTACTGTATCTAAAATTGATACATAACTATCGTTGGACTCATTTTAAAAAGGTTTCATGATTTATCTTTAAAGTATTATCTTTCATGTGCTCGGGAATAAGTTGCTGCTGTGTTTAAAAAAGCATGATCTCCTAATCTACTGAAGTTTAGAAAATATAGATATACAGCAAAGCAAAGAAATATCTATCAGTTCCTCAATCAGTTACCATTACTTTTAAATACTGATATATTTCCTTCAACTGTTTGGTGGTCCTTCAAATTTTAACTAATAAGTTATTTGTTTAAAATAAAATTTGTTTTTTCTAAAGCACTCAAGCTGTTAAAAATCTTCCTGAGGTAGTAAACTGTGTTTTGGAGTTATAGCTTTGAAAATAATCCCAAATGACCCCAAAGGTATGAGTTAATGAGACTTGGAAGTATTCATCCAAATTATTTTTTAGGTATTAATAGTCATGTGTTTGTGTGCTTAGCCCTCAGTCATGTCCAACTCTTTGCGTCCCCATGAACTGTAGTCTACCAGGCTCCTCTGTCCATGGGGATTCTCCAGGCAGGAATATTGGAGTGAGTTGCCGTGCCCTCCTCCAAGGGATCTTCCCAACCCAGAGATCGAGCTCAGGTATCCCACACTGCAGGTGGATTCTTTACCATCTGAGCCACCAGGGAAGCCCCATTAATAGCTATAATCTACCATAAAACACATTTTCATCTTTTATATGTAATATATGATTTGAAATTTTTTCACTATGTAACTTAATAATAATATAATCTAAAAGACTGATATTTAAAGTGGTTTAGATATTTTTGCTTATTTAAATAGGTTGGGCATTTATGATCATTTTACTCTTACAATTGAATGATTATGTTTTTTCTAATTTTTAATTTTTTAATAAATTGCATTGCAATTAATAAAGGCATGCTAGAACCTATTCTTTGTTTTTATTGTGGGCATTTATAGCAGGAGAAATGAATCAAGCATCTGTTATGTGCCCGACATTCATTTAAATAGTGCAGAAAGCTAATAAATCAAAAGACGACAACACTCAATTCAGTTGTACCAACTGTGGATAGTTGGGATAAGACAATGGACCTAATGAGATCCTTCACAAAAATTATTTTGCTAAAAGGAAGAAAAAAAAAAAGAACAGCAACAAAAATGCTAAGAGTGTGTGTATATGTCTCATAAATACAGTTTCAGTTATTTACAAAGAAAGCAGAGAACAAATATAAGAGAAGCATGAAGGAGGCTTATGAAGAAATGCTGGGACAAAGGAACCATAGAAGGTGGAAAATACTAAAAGAAAATCATCAGTGTGTGAAAAGAATGAAACATTTCGTTTCTGCAGATTCCAATGGGCAGATGAATCATATGTTCCAGCGTGATTTGCTCAAAACCTAAAGTGATTTCCGTTACCTACATTACGGAGGTTTCATTGCACCTCTGGTCTGTCAGCCTGCTGGAACATCAGTGTTCAGTTCTGCATGCCCCCTTTCAGTCTCACCTAGGTAAAAACGAAGGTGAATGGTTAGTGTGACTCAGAGAAGGCAGGATCTAGATTAAATAAGGTATGACGCACCATTAAAACAAGATGAATATTTAGTCTAAAAAATTGTTAAATGGAACACAGATTCTCTGAAATCTAAATGTCTCTTCTTCCAATGAAGACAGACCTATTATTGTTGTTCTTATTATAATAATTATTTTCTGAAGGCAGAATTGTGTTCTTTAAAGAAAATTATGTTTCCTTTTGCAAAGAATGTGTGACTTTCAATGAATAGGAGGAATCCCACACTTATTCTCAGGGAGTCTGATGCAAATAATCACAGAAAATCATGCTGAATGAGATCTGTGGATACCTCCGTAGTTTTGGGGAAATTATTTTTGAATGTTTAAATTTCCTGCAGGGAGACTCTACAAAGAAGAGTAATAGCTATGGAAAGAGTTAGCTAAAAGTTTAACAGTAAGAAGAAGAGGGGGAGGGGGTTCAAGGTAGAGAAGAAGAACAGAAAATATATCGCTATTGTATTTAAACAGAAAATAATTATCTTTAATCAAAATATTGTGAGAGGTTGAAGAAATATGTTTGCCCTTCAGTAGATTCAAATTGAAGAGCTAAGCCTAAACATAAGCTGCATTTTCATCATTAGTTCAGAAACACCACATCAAGATAAGGTAACAAAAGCTCTGGAAGTATATTGATTTAGACCCTACAAGTTAATTTAAAGATAAGATGGATAGGAAAAAAAAGAGCTTGAAAAAATAGGATAAACCAGAGATATTGTGGCCTTTATTTGTCCTTTCTGAACTTAAAACTGTAAAGCATTATGTATATATATATATATATATATATATATATATATATATACATACACACACACACACACATATATATATATATACACATATATATATAAAATATCAAAAGTAGCATGATTTATCTCTTTAAATTGTATACATATAATAAATATTAAAATGCAACCAACCCACACATATCGGGCACAAAGTGTAGGTAATTTTAAAGCCTCTTGGCTAAATTAGTTCATATTTTAGAGAGGAAGGAATATCTTTGTTTACAAACTTTATTTTCTTTAATATTAATGCCAAATGTTTATAAAAGGACTTGAGCAGTAATTTTAAATCATATGTTAGTCAATACATATGTTAGTCAAAGATAAAAATCCTATTTAGAAAATTATCCACTTATAGGGCCCCTCAGAAGTAGTTTGTCAAATGAATGTAAAAATGTATCATATTTCTCTACTAACCATAATTATTTTCAACTGAGAAGCTTAAGGTACTTACTTCATGTGTTTGGAAGATAGCGGGAATTTATTTCAAAAAGGTATCAGAATAGAAAGTGTGGTTTCAGCTGAATCTGGGAGGAAAATCTTAGAAGACAATGAATAATGTTTCAGGAATAGTTGTTGTTCAGTCACTAAATTGTGTCTGAATCTTTGCGACTCCATGACTGCCTCTGTCCTCCACTATCTCCCGGAATTTGCTCAAAATCATGTCCACTGAAACAGTGATGCTATCTAATCATTTCATCTTCTGCTGCCCCCTTCTTCTGCCTGCATTCTTTCCCCTCATCAAGGTCTTTTCCAATGAGTCAGTTCTTGGCATCAGGTGGCCATAGTATTGGAACTTAAGCTTCAGCATCAGTCCTTCCAGTGAATATTCAGGGTTGATTTCCTTGGGATTAACTGGTTGGATCTCCTTGCAGTCCAAGGGACTTTCAAGAGTCTTCTCCAGCACCACAGTTCAAAAGCATCAATTCTTTGGCTCTCAGCCTTCTTTGTGGTCCAGCTTTCACATCTGTACCTGACTACTGGGAAAACCATATCTTTGGCTATACGCACCTTTGTCAGTAAAGTGGTGTCTCTGCTTTTTAATATGCTATCTAGGTTTGTTATAGCTTTTCTTCCAAGGAGCAAGTGTCTTTTAATTTCATGGCTGCAGTTACCTTCTGCAGTGATTTTCAAGTCCAGGATAATAAAATCTGTCACAGAGAAACCAATGCAAGCATACAAAGGTGAGGGGAAGCAGACATTTAGGAAAACAATTAACAAGGCCAAAGTCCAGTGTGCACAAGACTGAATAAAAGGTGTTGAGTTTGGAAAAAGCACGCTACGGCTTAAAAAGAAAAAACTCAATATGCAAGTGTCAGGGAGATAAACCTTATTCCGTAGTTGTTGGGTGATCACTAAGGGGATAAAGGCAATCTGTTTTGAATTGACACTCTTTCTGGTTTTGTGGGGTATGTACCTGAAAGGTACAGGACTAGAAAATATGACCTCAGTTAGGAGGTCTCTCTTTGACCTCGTGTAAAAATGATAGACTATAATGAGACTGACTCAAAGGAGATGATAAAAGTAAATGAATTAGAAAAATATTTATTTAATATTCAGACGCACTGGATCTTAGTTGAGGCACATAGGATCTTGGATCTTTGCTGTGGCTTTCAAAATCTTTCGTTGCCGCATGCACACTCGTCGTTGCTGACTGTGGAATCTAGTTCCCTGAGCAGGGATGGAACCTGAGAGCTCTGCATTGGAAGGGTGGATGGAGTCTTAGGCACGGGGCCACCAGGGAAGTGCCCAGATGCATTTTTGATATAATTAGAGGTACAACTGAAAATATTTAAGGGATAATGTATGTGAGGATAGCAAATAGGTTTTCTCACAGACACTGAGACAGCTTAGCATTCAGGGTGTTGACATGGGATCCTGATGGTATGAGTAACTTAGAAAGGAGAAAGAAGGATGGGCAGAGAGAGACATCCAGCTGTGATATAGTCCAAACTGTCTTAACAGACCCAAGGGAGATCCTGAGGCTGAAATTCCTGTTCAGAGATGTCCTGCTTTGGGCTAAAAGGAGTGTGTTTCTATGCTCCCTACACCACTGATCATTGAATGTGGCCACACTCCCAATGGCATGACTTTGGCTGAAGCAGTACACTGAAGTCAAGGAGACCCCTGAATATGTGTGTGTGCTCAGGCGTGTCCGACGCTCTGTGGCTGCATGGACTGTAGCCCACCAGGCTCCTCTGTCCGTGGAATTCTCCAGGCAAGAGCACTGGAGTGGCTTGCTGTTTCCTACTCCAGGGGATCTTTCTGACCCAGGGATTAAACCTTCATCTCTTGTGTCTCCTCCATTGGCAGGTGGATTCTTTACCGTTATGCCACCTGGAGCCAGCAATCAGAGAGTGTCTGGTGACAGGTCTTGTTAGTACCTGGGAAACAAGACTGTCTTTTCAGGGAGATTTGGGAGGTCCCAGTCCCATCTCTGAGTCCCTCATAGTAGGTGTAAGAGCACTTGAGGTTGATTACAATGTTTACAGTTTGAAGAAAGGATTCTAGAATGAGTCAGTGAAAGAGGTTTACAGAATGACAGTGTGTTGGTGAGGAATTGTGTCTGCCTTAGAGAATTCAGTTTTCGATGCATTGAATGCAACCCAATATTTGTAGCTAAATATTATAGGCCACATCTCTGCATATACCAGTTAGTTTAATTTGTTAACTAAATCTCAGTTGTATAAATAAGTGTATTTAGTAATATATGGGTCAAAGAAAGTTACTAAAACTGAAATGCATCTTGTTTACTAGAAGTAAAAAAGCTAAATACACACCTTATCTGAGAAAGAGTCAGTAACTTTTTCCATATTAAGAAATAACAGGTTAGTTTCCATGAAGAGTGACATTATTGGAAGTCTTCCAAATAAATGTTAATATAAAAACATAAAATAATAAAACATGTCCTACATTAAGAAATTAAATAAAATGAACAAAGTTTCTTTCACCTCTAAAAATAACTGTAGTTCACAGGGGATTTTAATACCGTAGAGCCATCTTCAAAAGCTTCATGCAGAAAGTGGCCATTTTTTAGTGCTTTGTCAAGACATTTCATGAGATTTGGCATGATATCCTATAATAACTTCATTTTCCTCACAAGAAAAAGAAATGAGGCTACCACACAGGAAGAATTTGCAGTAAATCTTGAAAGAACTCAGGAGCTTGGCATTTATTGCCCATAGCTTCCTTTTGATTTAGCGGGTCTGCCCTCCAATATTTCTTTCCCCCAAATCCTTGCCCAACTCTGTTTTTAAAACAATTTATACTGGTGGCACATTTTACAGCTTTTGGCAGTTTGTGGCATATGTTATTGTGTCAGGATGGTCCACTCTAGTATATTTAGAGAAACTTCTGGACATCTTTGGTAGAACTCAATTATTTTAAGAGTTTGTATCTCCAAGAAAGAAGATCATGGTGCCATTTAGTGTTATCCCATGAAGGGTGATTTTCTTTAAATGTTGCTATACATTTTACTTTCAGTTGGAAGGAAAACAATATCTGGAAGTGGACTTGGAATTTCTGGTTTTTATTTTTGAACTTATTGGAAGTAAGAATGCTGAACTAGAAAGACAGGCATTATAAAAGCAAAACATCCAGTAATTTTTATCATAGCCTTGAATTTGTTTATTTATTTATTTATCTTCAGGAAAAGAACATTTTTAACTTGATAAAAGTTAATTTTCAAAAAGTAAGCATATTGGTGAAATTTTTAAAGCTTATCTGTGAAAACGAAGAAAAGTATAAGAAATTCCTCAGTCTTTGTTTCTTTTCACCTTTGTCCTTGATGTTCTCTCCAGAGAAATAGGAGGAGAAAGGGATATTGTCATTTATCTGGTGAGGGGGAAGGACTGAAGAAGGATTTCTGGAGGATGGAGGTGCAGAAGACACTGGGTTTCATCTTCAAGTGAATTCTTGACCTTTTGGATACCGACCCCAGCAGCCTCCGCTTTAACCCTGTGTTTCTCTTCTGCTCCTTTTTTTTTTTTTTCATTTATTTATATTAGTTGGAGGCTAATTACTTTACGATATTGTAGTGGTTTTTGCCATACATTGACATGAATCAGCCATGGATTTACATGTGTTCCCCATCCTGATCCCCCTCCCGCCTCCCTCCCCATCCGATCCCTCTGGGTCTTCCCAGTGCACCAGCCCCGAGCACTTGTCTCATGCATCCAACCTGGGCTGGCGATCTGTTTCACAATTAATAATATACATGTTCTAATGCTATTCTCTCAGATTATCCCACCCTCACCTTCTCCCGCAGAGTCCAAAAGTCTGTTCTATACATCTGTGACTCTTTTTCTGTCTTGCATATAGGGTTATTGTTACCATCTTTCTAGATTCCATATATATGCGTTAGTATATTGTATTGGTGTTTATCTTTCTGGCTTACTTCACTCTGTATAATGGGCTCCAGTTTCATCCACCTCATTAGAACTGATTCAAATGTATTCTTTTTAATGACTGAGTAATATTGCATTGTGTATATGTACCACAGCTTTCTTATCCATTCATCTGCTCATGGGCATCTAGGTTGCTTCCATGTCCTGGCTATTATAAACAGTGCTGCGATGAACATTGGGGTGCACGTGTCTCTTTCAGATCTGGTTTCCTCAGTGTGTATGCCCAGGAGTGGGGTTGCTGGGTCATATGGCAGTTCTATTTCCAGTTTTTTAAGGAATCTCCACACTGTTCTCCATAGTGGCTGTACTAGTTTGCATTCCCACCAACAGTGTAAGAGGGTTCCTTTTTCTCCACACCCTCTCCAGCATTTATTGCTTGTAGACTTTTGGATAGCAGCCATTCTGACTGGCATGAAATGGTACCTCATTGAGGTTTTGATTTGCATTTCTCTGATAATGAGTGATGTTGAGCATCTTTTCATGTGTTTGTTAGCCATCTGTATGTCTTCTTTGGAGAAATGTCTGCTTAGATCTTTGGCCCATTTTTTGATTGGGTCATTTATTTTTCTGGAATTGAGCTGCAGGAGCTGCTTGTATATTTTTTACATTAATCCTTTGTCTGTTGCTTCATTTGCTATTATTTTCTCCCATTCTGAAAGCTGTCTTTTCACCTTGCTTATAGTGTCCTTTGTTGTGCAAAAGCTTTTAAGTTTAATTAGGTCCCATTTGTTTAGTTTTGCTTTTATTTCCAATATTCTGGGAGGTGGGTCATAGAGGATTTTGCTGTGATTTATGTCGGAGAGTGTTTTGCCTATGTTCTCCTCTAGGAGTTTTATAGTTTCTGGTCTTACATTTAGCTCTTCAATCTATTTTGAGTTTATTTTTGTGTATGGTGTTAGAAAGTGTTCTAGTTTCATTCTTTTTCAAGTGGTTAACCAGTTTTCCCAGCACCACTTGTTAAAGAGGTTGTCTTTTCTCCATTGCATATTCTTGCCTCCTTTGTCGAAGATAAGGTGTCCATAGGTTCATGGATTTATCTCTGGGCTTTCTATTCTGTTCCATTGATCTATATTTCTGTCTTTGTGTCAGTACCATACTGTCTTGATGACTGTGGCTTTGTAGTAGAGCCTGAAGTCAGGCAGGTTGATTCCTCCAGTTCCATTCTTCTTTCTCAAGATTGCTTTGGATATTCAAGGGTTTTTGTATTTCCATACAAATTGCGAAATTATTTGTTCTAGTTCTATGAAAAATCCCTTGAATTTAAACATTGATGATAGAGTGCAATATTAACTAACGCTTAGACTTATTTTTGAGTGTTGCTATTTTCTATTTGAATATACATATTTACTCTGAATTTCTTATTATCCACTGAAGTTTTGATGTTCATTAACAGGTGATGGCTTATAACAATTCAGGATTTTCCATTAAATTCTATTGAAACTTTTCCTAGTAATAGAAGGTGATTTGACTTAAATGAAGTAGTATTAATATTTCAGACTTTAAAATAGAACTTGATTAAAAGATGGCAGTTTCAAGATCTTATCACTAAAAAGTTCTCTTTGAATTATTGAGAACCATTTGTAAATGTGCATCAAGAAGTTTTCTTTCTTATAGTTAAATTTATGTGTTCAAAAATAATGTTTCTTTATTAACAGAGTTACGTATAAAATCAAAGTGGAAAAGGTACCCTCTACAACTATACGGTAACTGTTCCTCACTACAAAGTATATCAAATATGTTTGATTTTTTAATGGTAAATAAGAATTCCAGAATTACACAGAATGGGGTTAATTTATATCTGGTTTGCCTTTTCTGAGACTTTGGTAGTAGTAACTCAGTAAGTAGTTATATTTAAAATGTCCCCCAAAGAGTTTAAAATATGAATGGAACTTATCTAAAATGACTAAAAATGATGGGGAGGATTGCTTTATTCTATTATTTTGATTGATTTATATTCTATGATTACATGCGGTGGCTCAGATGGTAAAGCGTCTGTCTGCAATGCTGGAAACCCGGGTTCGATCTCTGGGTCAGGAAGATTCCTGGAGAAGGAGATGGCAGCCCACTCCAGTACTGTTGCCTGGAAAATCCCATGGACAGAGGAGCCTGGTAGGCTACAGTCCATGGGGTCACAAAGGGTCAGACACGACTGAGCGACTTCACCTTACTAAGTAGCTTCAGTTGTGTCCAGCTCTTCGTGACCCCAAGAACTGCAGCCCGTCACTGTTCTCTGTCCATGGGATTCTTGTCTGTGAGGCAAGAATACTGGAGTGGGTTGCCATTCTTCCTCCAGGGGATCTTCCCAACCTCGGGATCGAACCCGTGTCTCTAGCATCTTCTGCATTGGCAGACAGGTTCTTTACAACTAACACCTCCTGGAAAGCCCATTCTATGATTATGTCTATATAGGCCTCTTGTTTCTGTATGCGATTTTTATACCATTTGGTTTGACTGATATGTAAATTGAAGAAAACAACACAGATAATAGTATGAAACAAAATTTACTTAATTTTGTGGTTCCATTTCTTAAGACCCATGCAATACCTGGCTGATGTTGTGGGAATCCCTTAGCCCTAAACAGAAAAAGCTAAACATACTTTAAGTGTACAGTCCAACAATTGCACTCCTTGGTATTTTCCCCCCAAAATTTGAAAACTTATATCCATATATAAAACCTGCACATGGATATTTATAGCAGCTTCATTCATACTGCCGAAATTGGGAAGCAACCAAGATGTCCTTTGGGCTTCTCTGATAACTCAGTTGGTAAGGAATCTGCCTGCAATGCAGGAGAACCCAGTTCAATTCCTGGGATGGGAAGATCTCTGGAGAAGGGATAGGCTACCCACTCCAGTATTCTCTGGCTTCCCTTGTGGCTCAGCTGGTAAAGAATCTGCCTGCAATGCAGGAGACCTGGGTTTGATTCCTGGGTTGGGAAGATCCCCTGGAAAAGGAAATGGCTACCCATTCCAGTATTCTGTCCTGGAGAATTCCATGGACTGTACAGTCCATGGGGTTGCAAAGAGTCAGATGTGACTGAGCGACTTTCACTTCACTTCAAGATGTCTTTTAGAATATGTTTAGAGAAATAAAGTATGATACATACAAACAACTAAATACTCTGCAGCACTAAAAAGAAATGAGCTACCAAGCCATGAAAACAGATGAAGGAAACTTAAGCTCACATTACTAAGTTAAGGAAGCAAACCTGAAAAGGGCTATATTTTGTCCATCACAGAATGTAAAAGATCAAGAGTGACTATAATGCAAACTGTGCACTTGAGATTTGTCAGTGTAGGTTCATCAGGTGTAACAAATATATGACTCTGGTGGAGGGTGTTGACGAAGGAGACTATGCATGCGTGAGGGCAGAAGATATGTATACCTTCTTATTTTTGCTGTGAACCTAGCACTGCTATAAAATAATCATCTTAAAAATTTCCTGCTTCCATAGAGTTTATATTGAGTACATGAGACAGTGAAAAAAGAGAAAGGTTAATAAATACAATTTAGTTCAGTTCAGTCACTCAGTCATGTCTGACTCTTTGCGACCCCATGAACCACAGCATGCCAGGCCTCCCTGTCCATCACCAACTCCTGGAGTCCACCCAAACCTGTGTCCATTGAGTCGGTGATGCCATCCAAACATCTCATCCTCTGTCGTCCCCTTCTCCTCCTGCCCTCAATCCTTTCTAGCATCAGGGTCTTTTCAAATGAGTCAGCTCTTCGCATCAGGTGGCCAAAGTATTGGAGTTTCAGCTTCAGCATCAGTCCTTCCAATGAACACCCAGGACTGATTTCCTTTAGGATGGACAGGTTGGATCTCCTTGCAGTCCAAGGGACTCTCAAGAGTCTTCTCCAACACCACAGTTCAAAAGCATCTATTCTTCAGCTCTCAACTTTCTTTATATACAACACAGAGGTAAATTTAGACATTGTGAAGCATTATGAAGATTATACTAGGTTAAGCCAAGGAAAACATCTCTGAGGAGATAACATCTGAGTTAAGACAGAAGATCAAGGAGAATCCAGCCATACAATTATTTACAAAATATCAATACATTCAGGGAAGTTAGGAATTGTAAAAACCTTAGTGGGAATGAATGAACAGAAATAATGACTGATGTGTATAATGGGTGTCCAGAGAGAATCAAGAAAGTAAGATCTTTAAGAAGTTCACCTACATAAGCATGACTATGCCTTTCACTTTTAGAAGTGAAGCAAAGTCATGTGGGTACCTGAAATCTTCTGGGGTGGGGAGCAGTTACCAACAGATGAATACTCTTATGTTTAACAGAAATATAAAATAAACTGGTCCATACAGTGAAGTACTACATATTGTATAAGTTTTGACAAATGGGTTGGTGTAAAAAGAATTGAGTTTTTGAAATGTTAGTCTTTTAACAGTGTTGATAAATATTGGGTGTGTGGAAGGCAGGACAGAAAAGAAACATAATAGAAAGATACTGAATTGGTCTGTGGAATGATGAGTATCGTTTTCTGGAGCACCGGCAATAGAAATAAAGAGGAAAGAACACACAGCTAAAGTTGTAGAGAAGAATTAATTAAAACTGGCTTGGAGAGTTGCATTTGATTTTAGAAGACAAGATAGACAAGGCTGTTAGATCACAAAAGAAACAAACTGGAAAAAAAGAATGAAGGATCATCAAAGTTAAATAGTCTATCAAGTAATCTAAAGATATGGAAAAAAAAATCAGTCAGGAGGTTATTGATAATCTTTAATGCAGAAAATTTGATTGTATCTTATAAAAAGATTGAGGTGGCATGGAGTGGCAGGTATGAAAGTAGAGTATTGATCTGTAGTTGTTCCACTTAGCCAGTGATGATATCACACAAAATTATAGAATGGCTTGGGGGAAATTAACAGAAAAACATGAAGGGGGGTCAGTCATTTAAACCAGAAATTCTGTATAATAGCTGCTTTCATGATACCAGTATAGCTCTGTATGATTGGACATATCACATGATAATAAAACATAAAAATGTCTTAACAGTTATACAAAATCCATAGCTTTGCTATTAGCATTACATTTTAATGCTTAATAAAATTAAAGACATCTTAACTAAAGCTATACTTAAACGTGTGTGATATTCTATGAGAATTGACTAGCTGAAACCTTACGTGCTGAAAATGTTGATAGTAGTGATAATAAATTCAAGTATAAAGAAACTTGAATCTTACTACCTAGTTTAATTTATTACTTTAGTCTATATATTTTTCTGTTAAAAATGATGAGACATGAATGAAAAAAGAAAATTTTATTTCTTCAATTAAATAAAACCAGTACTATTTTATATTTCCTCCAAATATTTTCTTTCTGTATAGTTTTTAAAATAGAATTGTATACATTCTATAATCATATATGAATGATAATTAATCTAGTAGTATGTAAATGTATGTATCTTACAAGCTTACAAACCATCATAAAAGGACTTACCTTTGCTATCTGGCTGGCAGGTTGATAAAATTGCAAAATTTAATTTGGAGTCAGCTCTATTTATCCATCTTGGCATCAGAAGTCTTAGATCTACTCTCCCAGATAAAAGCTTTGAGGTGGAGATTTGGGGGCCATAAGTTTATAAGGAAACAACAATATACATATATAAAGGAAAGAGAAACGCAGGACTGAGGAGAAACAGAAAATTAATTTGATGCAGTTTAAATAAAGCCTTCAGTTGATTTCATGAGATACGAGGCTGAGTTGGTCTTTTGGAATATTTTCCATTTGAGGCAAGGAAACGGAACTTCTGTACTCCCGCAATATCTGTCATTGGATTCAGGCCACTCCAGGGGGAAAGGCATGTCTCGGCCAATTCTATTTGATGGAGGGCGCTTTCGAGAAGAGTCTCCAACTGTTAACAGGTCGCAGGCAACACTCCTGAATCCCAAAGAGAAGGAATCCAGGTACATTATCTTTTCTCCCTATTTCAGTATCTCCCCAACGTAGCAGCAGAAACTTAATCTTTCGCAGTCAGTAATATATCTAAGGAACACCCAGAACAATTGTATGTCATGTAGTAGTAACTAAGTGTAAGTAAGTGTGTTAGGCATTCAGTGGTGTCTGACTCTTTGCCACCCCATGGACTGTAGCCCACCAGGCTCCTCTGTCCGTGGAATTTCCCAGGCAAGAATGCTGGAGTGGGTAGCCATTCCCTTCTCCAGGGGATTTTCCTGACTCAGGAATCGAATTCAGGTCTCCTTCATTGCAGGTGAATTCTTCACCATCTGAGCCACCATGGAAGTCCCATAGCTCCTAAGTACGTGTTAAATGAGTAAGTTTTCCTTCTGGGTCTAAAGCAGACAAATATGGTTATCTATAGGCTATACTTGCTGGCAGGAGAAATTTGTCTAGACTACCTTTTCACTGATGGCATAAGCTCAAAGTTTCCAGCTTCACACCAGAGCCTCTGGTTTAACTCCCCATCTGATTGAGCCCTCTTCGTCCATTTCTTCATTGACATTGGTCTACAGAGCTTAAAATCCATGATGCAGGCATTTGTTAATATCACCTGATTCCAGAATTAGTACTGTATTTTCCATTAATTGTATTGTGTGCTATTTTTAATTTGTAATTGTTTTAATTCATTTAATTGTATAGATGTTGAGTATTCATAATGGTTTCTTGTAAGCTTTCTAAAGTATTTCAATTTGTCATAACATTTCATTTGCGGTATGAAAATCTTCTAGCTCTGAGTTCTGGCTGTTTGTAAGCAGGCCTGTTGGGCATTTAGCAACTCTGTACTGTTCTTTTTTAGTTGAATGGAATTGGAAAGTATCACAGTTCTATGCAGGTTTTGCTACATCATTACTTCCCATATTTACTGAAATCACTTTTTAAAATTTTTATGCAAGTTGTGACATGCTCATTACCTCTTTCACTGTCTTGTAATTGCCCATTTATTTTTATCCAATAGCACAAAATAAGATTCAGTCCTTATTTTCATGAACAAATTGACCTTTGCTTCCTGATGGGGACAACTCTGAGTAAAAAGCTGTCAGGTTTGGTTTGGTTTTTTTCAACTGACCCATTCAAATTCTGTGACTTAGTTTTCAGATTGCTACTGGAAACAAACATGTACAAACACCTCCTTCATGCATCACTATCTTTGTTGCCACTAACAATCCCCTGCCAAACACACTTCTTTCTCCCGCTCCTGCTCACCATCACAACCACACTAGTGGTTCCTCCAGGTGTCATCTTCTCTGTGCCGTATCTTTGGAGACCAGTGTGATTTGTATCACATTGCATAATGATGGTATTCACATTATCGTATGTATTTTATCTATCTCCTTCACTAGAATTAGAGCTCCTAACAAGAAGCAAATAGGTCAAATTATTTTTTTTTATAGAGAAAATGTCTAGCACAGTTATTTGTACGTGGCAGGTACTCATGTTGTACATGGAGTGACTGACCAGCTTCACACTTTTTCCAGGTGCTTTCAATGTACATATAAAGATATTTTTAAAATAAAGTCTGCACTCTATATCCTACACCATTTTATACAAAGGACTTGAGCCTCTGTGGGTTTTGTTATCTATGATGATAGATTCTGGAACCGATCCCTCTCTCAGATACCAAGTAAGGACTGTATCTCAAAATTAGACATTTTTTCCTTTAAGATGCATGTAACCACAATGGGTAATGAGAGGTGGAGATTGGCGTGGTGTAGCTGTAACTACAGAATACCAAGAATCAATGGTCACTATTAATAGCTCAGAAGAGGCAAGGAGTAAGAGTCTCAGAGGGAATGTGGATCAGCTGACACCTTGACTTTGGACTTCAGAAGTGTAAGAAAATAAATATCTGGAGTTTTAAGCCAACAGTTTGTGGTAACTTTGTTACAGCAGCCCTAGGGATTATATTTAGCCTATACAGTCTAATTAAACCAGATAAATCTATCAAACAAATATCTGTATTTTGGCAAGTAGATATATCATGATACACTTCTCTAAAGAAAGCTTTCTTTGGTCAGACAAGTCTGGGAAATAGTACATCTTTTATTATTAATTAAATGATTTATTTTAATTGGAGGATAATTACTTTACAATATATATCCCTGTTTTGTAAATTGTGATGGTTGATTATATGCATCAACTTAACTGGGGCACTGGTGCTGAGATATTTGACCAAACATTATACTAGGTGCTTCTGTGAGGATATTTTTGGATGAGGTTAACTGAGATTAACATTTTAATTGGTAGAGTAAAGCAGATTGCCCTTCAAAATGTGAGCAGGCTTCATCTAATCAGCTAAGTAGAATGTATAAAACACATCTTATTGATTCTGTTTCTCTGACTGATGAAGAGATTTATTTTCATATATTGACTCTAAGCATTTCTACAGTAAAGGTGCTTATATGATTTTATTACACCTGCCTTTTTTAAAAATTTGGTTACTAAAATATTTATTCACTGAATTCCTATAAAAGCACATCCAGGTGTTTTGCACTTGGGAGATGCATACACACACACACACACACACACACATACATATATACATAAATACATAGAGGAGTTTAGCTACAGAAACCTTGTCAAGCACTGTCATGTAACCAGTAAACCTTGGTTTACAGCTACTCAATCAGTACTCAAAGGCCACAACCACCTGGAAATAAGTATTATTATGGCCCTTCAAGGGACAGGATTCCTGTGGGTCCTGACCGGTCTATGCTACATCGATCTTTCTGACCAGCATATGAACCCAAAGTGTAATTTCAATTGTAGGAATAGTGTCCTGCAAAGAACACACAGACTAGCCCAACTGGTCTAACTTAATGGAGGTGATAGCTCCCCATGAATTTTGGTTATTTAAACACAGTTAACAGTTGGAAATCCTTGATCAAAGTAATTCTATGCAGAATTATATGAATGCAAATGACATGAAGAGCTATGTTACTGCTCATAAAAATGGTCATTCTAAGCAGTCGTATTCACAAAATGATTGGATTTCAGTGATGGAAATGGGAATTTTGTACCAGTGATAAAACTGAATAGTTTCTGTATGCTGTCTTTTGAAGCATTAAACCCTTTCATAATTATTCTATTGTTAACTGCCTTTTTCTTCATTGATTCACTGCTCCTGTCAGATTATTTCTATATTTACTCAAGATTGACTTGTACTATATTTTTATGAACAGACTTTGCAATACACTATACAAGTGTATTTGCACAGTTTTATAGGGTTAACTATTGTGCTTCCTTGAGAAAACTTTTATCTCTTTTTTTCTTGCAAGGAGTGTGCATTGCTTTTTTGTAATTTGATTTGATTATTCACTTTAAGTGCATATCATTTTCTTTGGGGATATTTCTGTCTTAATTTATTTCTGTTTTGGATTATGTTTTTTTTTAACTATTACATTAATCATATTGACTCAAGTGCTTAATGGGAAGTGTGGATATTCTGACCTAGGAACAGCAACTGTGAAGTAGTTTGGCATTACAAAATCAATCAGGAAACCAACAAATCACTTCAATGACTTTCATCTTCCAAGAGGCTGTGTGTAAATCATGAGAAGGTAGTAAGCTTTTGCACTTGAGAGAATGGTATGAATTAAAGAGCATATCAGAGGAAAGTGGGTTGCCATCTAGCTGAGACAAATGCTTAAGAAAAATTAAAGGGAGAGACTTAAAGGTATGAGTAAATTATATCATTAAACATTGGTCTTGTATTCTGTTCTCTTTAATTCTGATATTACGTTTTGAATTGGACAATTAGTTTTAATTTTGTTGATTCTCACCTGTGTGCTTCCAAAATGTCCAAGTGGATAGATTTATTTTCTAAATTAGTTACTTTCAGTGACTAAAATGGATTAATTTAGTACTGCGTACTCTTTTGTGATCTTCATTGTTGCAAACGTTAAGTAATGATGTTGAATCAGTATTTTCTATTGTCCAAATAACTGCATATTGCATAATGAAATGATTAGATGGACTATCTCTAATTATGAAATGCAAAAAGGTAAATATTCAGTTAGCTATAAATGACCTGCCATTGTTATTGCGTAGATGACACCACTCTAATGGCAGAAAGCAAAGAGGAACTAAAGAGCCTCTTGATGAAGGTGAAAGAGGAGACTGAAAACTGGCTTAAAACTCAGCTTTCAGAAAACTAAGATTGTGGCATCCAGTCCCATCACTCCATGGCAATTAGATGGGAAAAAATGGAAACAGGGACAGAATTTATTTCCTTGGGCTCCAAAATCACCGTGGACAGTGACTACAGCCATGAAATTAAAAAATGCTTGCTCCTTGAAAGAAAGCTATGACAAACCTAGACAATGTATTAAAAAGCAGAGACATCACTTTGCTGACAAAGGTCTATCTAGTCAAAGCTATGGTTTTAACAACAGTAATGTACAGATGTGAGAGTTGGACCATAAAGAAGGCTGAGTGCCACAGAATTGATGCTTTCAAACTGTGGTGCTAGAGAAGACGCTTGAGAGTTCCTTGGACATTATAGATCAAACCAGTCAATACTAAAGGAAATCAACCCTGAATTTTCAGTGGGAGGACTGAAGCTAAACTGAAGCTCCCAATTTTCCCACTTGATGGGAAGAGCTGACTTTTCCCATCAAGAAAAGACCTTGATGCTGGGAAAGATTGAGGGCAGGAGGAGAAGGCGGCAACAGAGGATGAGATGGTTGGATGGTTTCATCGACTCAATGGACATGAGTTTGAGCAAACTCCAGGGGAAGTAAAGGACAAGGAAGCCTGGTGTCCTGCTGTCCATGGGGTCGCAAAGAGTTGGACACAACTGAGCGACTAAACAATAACAGATAATTCAGTACACAGGCACGCTGCTCAGTTGTTCAATTGTGTCTGAGCTACAACCCCCCAGGCTCCTCTATCCATGGGACTGTCCAGCAAAAATATTGGGGTGGGAAAGACCATTCCCTCTAGGGGAATCTTCCTAACCCGGGGATCCAACTCATGTCTTCTGCATTGAAGATATACTCTGGACCACTGAGCCACCAGGAAGCCCAGTATACAGGCACTCAAGTTTAATATATTGTGATAAGCAGTTTTAAGTTTACTAAGAAATAACAAAGAAAGAATATTCCTTTTTTCAAAATAAAATGTGCAAACATATTTAGGTAATAATTATTCAGAAATTTTAGTGGTGGTTAGTGTCATCAGAAAGAACTTTCAGAATTTATTATCACCAAAGAGAATATATCAGAAGCTTTTATCCCTGTTAAATGTTAGATAACCAAAGGAACAGGTTTAGCCAGGAAAAAAAAAAACAAACAAACTCCTTTTCAATTGTATTGGTTAAACTGAAATATATGAGCATGCTGTACTTTTTACAGTTTGAAATACGAGAGCTTAAGGAACTGAAGGAATCGGAGGCATAAACATTTTTGTGAAGTAATGGTAATTTGTTTAAAGGTATTCCTGTTTAAAGGTATTACCAACAAAGGCCCATTTAGGTAAAGCTACCGTCTTTCCAGTAGTCATGTATGGATGTGAGAGTTGGACTATAAAGAAAGCTGAGCACCGAAGAATTGATGCTTTTGAACTGTGGTGTTGGAGAAGACTCTTGAGAGTCCCTTGGACTGCAAGGAGATCCAACCAGTCCATCCTAAAGGAGATCAGTCCTGGGTGTTCATTGGAAGGACTGATGCTGAAGCTGAAACTCCAATACTTTGGCCACCTCATGTGAAGAGCTGACTCACTTGAAAAGACCCTGATGCTGGGAAAGATTGAAGGCAGGAGGAGAAGGGAATGGCAGAGGAAGAAATGGTTGGATGGCATCACTGACTCAATGGACATGAGTTTGAGTAAACTCTGGGAGTTGGTGATGGACAGGGAAGCCTGGCGTGCTGCAGTCCATAGGGTCGCAAAGAGTCGGACATGACTGAGTGACTGAACTGAACTGAAATGAACTGATTCCTGTATTATATTTGAATTGTAAGACAACATGATACAGAAGAATTGATATAGAAGCAAAGTCAGCAGAACGGCAGATGAAAAGCTTCCTTTGTCTCTCTCCTTCAATCTACAACTAATAAAACATCCACCACTCAATAGAGGTACCTCTGCCCAATGAACCAGGGCATCAGAGAATTCCATACATTTGTATGTCTAAAGATTTTTATTGTTTAGTTTCTAAGCCGTTCTGACTCTTTTGTGACCCCATGGATTGTAGCCTGCTAGGCTCTTCTGTCCATGGGATTTTCCAGGCAACAATACTATAGTAGGTTGCCATTTCCTTCTCCAGGAGATCTTCCCAACCCAGGGATCAAACCTGCATCTCCTACACTGGCAGATATATCCTTTACCACTGAGCCACCAGGGAAGCCCACACCTAAAGGTGGGTGACTAGAAAACATAGAGGAGATGGAGCGATAGGGAATAAAAGAGGCAATGCCTTAACCCCAGCCTCTACCGATGGAAGCAGTTCCTGCCAGCCCAGAGAGCCTCACTCCTGGCCACAGAGGTGCCTATGGCCACGGGCAACTGGGCAACAATGGCAGTGGGGCCTGAGACCATCCCTGCAGTCACTGAGATGCCCACGGCTCTGGCGCCCTGCCCCTCCACCCACACTAGCAGAGCCTGTGAACCCTACAGAAGTCAGACATGGCAGAAGGACCCAGGTGATCCCAGCTCCCATACACCCCTGTGGAGGTGGAGCTTGTGAGTCAAGGTATCCCACATATAGTGCAAAAGCCCACCATTCCCGTGCCCAGGCAGTGACGCCAGTGCCGCTGGCAGCAGAAAGACACGAAGAGCCCTGAAGGCACAAGAAGCGATGATGGGGCCGTGACCCAACACCTCTTACAGAGATGCTGTAAAATGCTGACTCTCATCCACAACGACTCTCACATAAAATGCCTCCAACCAGAGGCAGCTTGGGTAAGAGAATCCAAAACCTCCTTGAGAGTACCACCTGGAAAACAAGAAAGGCCGCTAACTTCTAACCTATGGCATCATGAGAATAAGGTAGAAAGGCGTTGTTACTTCAGATAGGCCAGCAGAGGAACAACTTGTCAAACACCAGGAAGAATCATAGTAAGATTCACTGTGAGGAATCACACTGTGTCGCAAAAAGAAAACGACAATTCTCCAGAAACCAAACTCTAACGCCATGGAATATTGCATCATGGAGTGCTGAGAACTCAAAGTAGCTGTCATGGAGGAACTCAGTGAACTACAAGAACACGCAGGCAGTTCGTTGAGTTCAGAATAAAACTAATGAACAGAATAAGTACTTTGCCAAAGAAATTCATAGTCTAAAAAAGAATCAAGTAAATTCTGGAGCTGAAGGGCACAGTAAGTGAGATGAAAAATGCATTAAGAAGCATCGGAAATAGAGCAGACCATAGGGAAGAGGGAATTACTAAGATCTATGATGGAAATCTAGAAATAATACAAGTAGAAGAGGAAAGAGAAATGAAACAATATTGAAGAAATTGTATAATTTATTCAGCCATTTTAGGAAGGGAAATATTAAGGTAAAGGGTATTCCAGGAGAAGAGGAAGATGAGCAGAGAGTTTATTTAAAGAAATAATAGTTGAAAACTTCCTCAAACTGGGGAAGGAACTGGATATACAAATCCATGAAACTGAGAGAACACATGATTACCTTAATGCAAAAAGACCTTCTTGAAGGCACATTACATTAAAGTTGTCAAAAATCAAAGACAAAGAAATAAATTTAAAGGTAGCTAAGGGAAAAAAAAAAAAAATGCATGTTAATTTACAAAGGAACTGCCACTAGGCCATCAACAGATTTCTCAGTGGAAACTCTGCAGGCCAGAAGAGAGTAGAATGACATTCTCAAAATGCTGAGAGATTAAAGACTGTCACACAAGATTACTGTGTCTGGAGAAATTGTCATTCAGATACAAAGGAGCAGTACTTTCTCAGACAAACAGGAGCTATTGTTGTTCACTCACTTAGTCATGTCTGACTCTTTGAGAGCCCACGGACCGCAGCATGCCAGGCTTCCCTGTCCTTCACCATCACCTGGAGCTTGCTCAAACTCATGTCCACTGAGACAGTGATGCCATCCAACCATCTCTTCCTCTGTCGTCTCCTTCTCCTCCTGCTTCCAGTCTTTGCAGCATCAGGGTCTTTTCCAGTGAGTCAGCTCTTCCCATCAGGTGGCCAAAGTACTGGGAGCTTCAGTTTAGCCTCAGTTCTTCCAATGACTATTCAGGACTGATGTCCTTTAGGATGGACTGGTTGGATCTCCTTGCAGCCCAAGAGACTCTCAAGAGTCTTATCCAGCACCACAGTTCAAAAGCATCAATTCTTTGGTGCTCAGCCTTCATTATGGTCCAACTCTCACATCTGTACACGACTACTGGAAAACCATAGTTTTGACTTTATGGACCTTTGTCAGTAAAGTAATGTCTCTGCTTTTTAACACACTACCTAGGTTTGTCATAGCTTATCTTTCAAGGAGCAAGCATCTTTTAATTTCATGACTGCAGTCACAGTCCGCAGTGATTTTGGAGACCAAGAAAATTAAGTCTGTCACTGTTTCTGTTGTTCCCCATCTATTTGCCATGAAGTGATGGGACTGGATGCCCTGCTCTTCATCCGTTGAATACTGAGTTTTAAGCCAGCTTTTTCACTCTCCTCTTTCACTTCATCAAGAGGCTCTTTAGTTCCTCTTCATTTTCTGCCATAAGGGTGGTGTCATCTGCATATCAGAGGTTATTGTTATCTCTCCCAAAAATCTTGATTCCAGCTTATGCTTCATTCAGTCTGGCATTTTGTATGATGTACTCTGCATCTAAGTTAGATAGGCAGGGTGACAATATACAGCCATGACATACTCCTTTCCCAATTTTGAAACAGTCCTTTGTTCCATGTCCGGTTCTAACTGTTGCTTATTTGACCTGCATATAGGTTTCTTGGCAGACAAGTAAGGTGGTCTGGTATTCCAGAAGCTGAGGGAGTTCATAAACACTAGACCTTTATAACGAATGTTGAAAGGCATTCTCCTACCAGAAACAGAAAGGGAAAGTACAGTAAATTTTAAGTAAGATAGTCAGAATCAGAAAATTACAACTGCTAATCAGAACAGGTGTTTAAATACATTATAATTTAAAGGTTAAAGGTAGAAAAAGGAAAAAAAAAACACTACAGCTACTTCAATTTGGCAACAAATTCCGAATATAAAAAGGATAATTTGAGAGAACAAAAACTCAAAAGGGAAAGAGGAAAAGAATAGGACTTGAATAGATAAAGATATTAATGAGTCTATCATCAGAAAAAGGACCCTTTTATCTGTGAGATGTTTTATACAACCATTGTGGTAACAGCAAGCAATAAATCTAGAGCAGAGACACAAAGCATCAAAAAGGGGAAACAGAAAAACATGATAGAAAACCACCAAATAAAATGACAGAAACACAAGAAAAAGAAACAGTGGGGATGGAGAACAATCAGAAAACAAAAGATGAAATGGCAGGGTACTAAGTCCTCATCTATTAATAGTCACCCTAACTGTAAATTGAGTTTGCCAATCAAAAGGTAGAGTAGCTGGATTGATTAAAAAATAAAGCCAAACTATATGCTGCCTCTGGGAGACTCAACTCAGCTAAGAAGATAAAAATAGCTTCAAAGTGAGGGGATGGAATATAATACTCCAAGCAGATGGCACCAAAAGAAGGTGGGTATAGCTATACTCATATCAGGCAAAATTAACTTCAAGCTAAAAGAAATAGACAAAGAGAGACAAAGATGGACAGTATATAATGATAAAGGGGACAATTCATCAGAAGGCATAGCAAAAAGTAAGACATAACAATTATTAATACATATGAACCTACCATAGGAGTACCAACATATATAAAATAATTATTAGTAGACCTAAATGGAGAAATTGACAGTAACAGAATAGTGTGCTTAAATGCCATCTGTATTTCCTCATCAGTGAAATGTCCAGTCATGTCCACTTGTTCATTTTAAAAGTAAAGGACTTTAATACATCACTTACATTAATGGATAGATCATCCAGACCGAAAGTCAATAAGAACAGAGTTAAATAAAACATTTAACCAGATGGATTTGATAGATTTGTATAGAATATCACATCCAAATAAAGGAAAGTATACAATTTTTTTAACTGCCCATGAAACTGATCAGGAATAGACCATACATTAAGACACAAAACAGTTTGAACAAATTTAAGAAGGTTGAAATCAAAGTAAGCATCTTTTTCAATCACAATGATATGAAATTAGAAATCAAATACAAGAAGAAAGCTGGAAAAATCACAAATACTTGGAGACTGAACAACATGCTACTGACCAACAGTTCAGCAGGTCAGTGAAGAAATCAAAGATACGTGGACTGACGCAAGTCAACTAGCAAGATCTACTAGTTACATATTGAACAACAGCCAGTAACAGCCAAATAAGCATTTCTCTAAAATGAGATATTCACCAAAATAGTCCATAGCTTGTATCATAAACACAATTTAGCAAATTTAAAGAGTTTAAAATATACAGTGTCTTCTCTGTTCTTGAAAGAATCAAATTAAAATAGACATCAGGAAAATCTCTAAACATGGAATATTTTGAAAAATCCAGTTAGAAAATGGGCAAGTGGCATGATTGGAAATGTCAGTAATGAAGATATGCAGATGGTAGATAAGCACATGCAAAAACACTCAACATCATTAGACAAATTAAAATCATAATGAGATACTGCTACATAGCTATCCAAATAGCTAAAATAGAGTGCAAATATGAAATAATGGAAAGGATGTGGAGAACCTGCATAGCATTTCCATCGATGGTGATAATATAACATGGCACAGTCACTCTAGAAAATACTTCGGCAGTTTTCTATGAAACTAGAGCTGTAATTGCAATTCAACCTACCAATTGCTCTACTGGTTGTTTATTCCAGAGAGAAGAAAACTTGCATTCACACAAAATCTGTACATGAATATTCACAATAGCCAACCTTATTCTTAATAGCCTCAAACTGGAAGCAGCCCAGATATCCTTCAACAAAATGACTGTAATAAATACATACCATGAAATATTATTCTGCAATAACTGGGCGTGCACCATTAATAGACACAATGACTTGGATGAATCTCCAAGGAATTATGTTGCATGCAAGCCACTCTCAAAAGTTATATAATGAATGATTCTATTTATGTGAGTTTTGAAACAAACTTTAGAAACAGCGAATGTATTATCCGTTGCCTAGATTTAGCAAGGGTAAAGGAAGGGCAAGAAGATATGGTTAAAATGGCAAAAAACACCACAATATTGTAAAGTAATTAGCCTCTAATTAAAATAAATTAATTAATTTTAGAAAAAACGGCAGCAGAGGTCGTTGCGGTCAAGGAACTGTTTAGTACCTTGGTTATAGGGGTTGATTCAAGAAACTACACAGGTGACAGAAATATATAGAACTAAACATGTGCATGTGTGCACACACAGACACAGGGAAGTAAGTAGAAGTGAAACTGAGGAAGTGTAAATAAGATCAGTGGATTGTATCAATGTCAGTATCCTAACATGATATTATACAAGTTTTAAAAAACATTGCCAATCTGGGAGACTGGATAAAGGGTACATAAAATTTCTTTGTATTTTTCTTAAGACAGCATATTAATTTCGGAAAAATGCCAACTGAAAATGTATGATAAGATGCTTATATATTTTTGAGATTAATCCTTTGTCTGTTTCTTCATTTGCTATTATTTTCTCCCAATCTGAGGGCTGTCTTTTCACCTTACTTATAGTTTCCTTTGTAGTGCAAAAGCTTTTAAGTTTAATTAGGTCCCATTTGTTTAGTTTTGCTTTTATTTCCAATATTCTGGGAGGTGGGTCATAGAGGATCTTGCTGTGATTTATGTCGGAGAGTGTTTTGCCTATGTTCTCCTCTAGGAGTTTATAATTTCTGGTCTTACATTTAGATCTTTAATCCATTTTGAGTTTATTTTTGTGTATGGTGTTAGAAAGTGTTCTAGTTTCATTCTTTTACAAGTGGTTGACCAGTTTTCCCAGCACCACTTGTTAAAGAGGTTGTCTTTTTTCCATTGTATATCCTTGCCTCCTTTGTCAAAGATAAGGTGTCCATAGGTTCGTGGATTTATCTCTGGGCTTTCTATTCTGTTCCATTGATCTATATTTCTGTCTTTGTGCCAGTACCATACTGTCTTGATGACTAGAAACAGACAAAGGATTAATCTCAAAAATATACAAGCAACTCCTGCAGCTCAATTCCAGAAAAAATAAATGACCCAATCAAAAAATGGGCCAAAGAACTAAACAGACATTTCTCCAAAGAAGACATACAGATGGCTAACAAACACATGAAAAGATGCTCAACATCACTCATTATCAGAGAAATGCAAATCAAAACCACAATGAGGTACCATTACACACCAGTCAGGATGGCTGCTATCCAAAGTCTACAAGCAATAAATGCTGGAGAGGGTGTGGAGAAAAGGGAACCCTCTTACACTGTTGGTGGGAATGCAAACTAGTACAGCCACTATGGAGAACAGTGTGGAGATTTCTTAAAAAACTGGAAATAGAACTGCCATATGACCCAGCAATCCACTTCTGGGCATACACACTGAGGAAACCAGATCTGAAAGAGACACGTGCACCCCAATGTTCATCGCAGCACTGTTTATAATAGCCAGGACATGGAAGCAACCTAGATGCCCATCAGCAGATGAATGGATAAGGAAGCTGTGGTACATATACACCATGGAATATTACTCAGCATTAAAAAGAATTCATTTGAATCAGTTCTAATGAGATGGCTGAAACTGGAGCCCATTATACAGAGTGAAGTAAGCCAGAAAGATAAAGAACATTAAAAGCATACTAACACATATATATGGAATTTAGAAAGATGGTTAACGATAACCCTATATTGCAAAAAGAAAGACACACAGAAATACAAACAGCTTTTGAACTCTGTGGGAGAATGTGAGGGTGGGATCTTTCAAAGAACAGCATTGTATACTATTTATGGTGAAACGAGTCAACAGCCCAGGTGGGATGCATGAACAAGTGGCTCGGGCCTGGTGCACTGGGAAGACCCAGAGGGATCGGGTGAGAGGGAGGGGGAGGGGGGATCGGGATGGGGAATACGTGTAAAATCTATGGTGATTCATATCAATGTATACAAAAAAAAAAAAAAAAAAAAAAAAAAAAAAAAAAAAAAAAGAAAAGAAAAGAAAGGCCTGAAAAGCTAAAAAAAAAAAAAAAAGATGCTTAATATTTAAATAGTGTTTTAAGTGGTATAAAGATTAAAATCATAGAGACCTACTTAAAATATGAATCTAAATATGCCATTCATCTTACAACTTCGACTGTATAAAAATCATGCCTTATACTTTAATCAAAGTGGTAATAAGTTTCCTTGTCTCTCTGATGCTCTAACTTTGCTGTCACTTATGTTTTATGTTAATATTCATGACGTTCTGTGCGTTTACATTATCCCACACTGGCTTTTTGAATGAGTGATCTCTGTTTGAGATGCCTTTCTGTTCACCTTTTCACCTGACAAACTCCTTTATGCCTATTTAAATTGATTCTAGATTGAGAAAACTATCATGACTCTTTCACTCTTTTCCCTCATCTCTTTAACCTCTATGTTTTTATGATACTCTTTCCACATCTTCATTTATTTCATTGTATTATAAGTGAAAAAAGGAATCTATTTGAGGAATCTATTTCAGTCGTCCTACTCTGCCTCATGGGAACGGAGATTATAAATCCCAGAACTAAGCATAGCTGGCATATCACAAATATCCAATAAAATTGATTAAGAAACAGTATACTAACGCATATACATGGAATTTAGAAAGACGGTAATGATGACCCTATATATGAGACAGCAAAAGAGACACAGATGTATAGAAGTCTTTTGGACTCTGTGGGAGAAGACGAGGGTGGGATAACCTGAGAGAATAGCATTGAAACATGTGTATTACCATATGTGAAACAAATCGCCTGGGAGGTTGGATGCATGAGATGGGCGCTCAGGGCTGGTGCACTGGGATGACCCAGAGGGATGGGATGGGGAGGGAGGTGGGAGAGGGGTTCAGGATGGGGAACACATGTACCCATGGCTGATTCATATCAATGTATGGCAAAAACCACTACAATATTGTAAAGTAATTAGCCTCCAATTAAGCTAAATAAATTTTTTAAAAGAGAAAAAAACAAACAAAAGAAAATGGAAGTTTTAGATTTAATTTTAAGACACTCCTTCTAAAATTTTAGTACTGTGAGACTTATGTGCAGAATTTGTGTTGCAGAACTCCTCTTTGTATACAATTTTTCTGCATAATTTCAACTCAAAGCAATTTAAATGACTTAAGATTCATGTTTTACAGCTCTTTCCCTTATGATTTTGATGGAATGCACTGATAACTACTTATATTCACACCAGGAGATTACAGTAAATATAATTGCTAGGGTGGTGTTCCTCTTATGAAATTATACCCAAGCATCCCTAAGGAAGAAGAGCTTTTGAAACTCATATGTTCTAAAATTATTTTTTAAATTTACTTTTACGAACCCATCAACTCTTCATTTCAGTCTATCTTCTAGTACACATGACATTGATATTCAGTGTATTAATACGGATCTGTAGCTGCCAAAGTATTTTTTGGTGTGCATAAGGAAGTTAATATAAATTTTAAAATATCTTGAATTGGAATCAGTAAACTTCTGTCCAAACCCAGAAGCACATTAATAACTGTGTGACCGTGAGAAAATCAATAATTTTGAACCCATTCCTTCATTAATAAATTTCTGGTGCACCTCAAAGTATGTTTTGAGCATTTAGTAACCTGAGGATATAAATGCTTGTGATATTTAATGGAAAATAATACATATCATGAGGTTCTATAAATTTCACATTTGCTTTTATATCTTGTTACATATGTATGATTTTGTGTAAATTCACTGACACATTGCATGTATGTGTATAGTGAGACATTGCAGCTCTATAGTACACTGAAAATAAATGCCTAAACTTTATAAAGCACACAAATACTTAGAATGTATGCTTGATATACTTCTATTTTGTTATCATACATATTCATTTGGGGAGATACATTCAAGATATTTTGATAAGATGTGATGATTACCGTGGAAATTTTGTCTTATAAAGTACTCACAGCATTTTAATTCATCCTGTGTTATGTATATACTGTTCTTTTTGACAATCCCTTTTTGTAAAGTTGTAATTGTACTGATGCTCTGTTGTTAGGTGCAGACATACTAAGAATTACTCAGTCTGCTCAGAGAAATTTCCCCTTTATCATTATGTATGCCCCTTCTTATGTAATACCTCTGATACCTTCCTTTACTTTGAATTTGGCCTTTTTTTGAAATTAATGTATCTACTCCCATTTCTTTTGATTAGCGTTAGCATATTTTCCTTTATCCACTTCTTTTAATCTGCATTTGTCTTTATATTTTAATAGGTCTATAGTAGACAACATATAGTTGTGTCTGTTATTGGATTCACTCTGATAACCTCTATCTTTTTAATTGGTGCATTTAGATCATCATCATTCAATGATTCTTTATATAGTTGGATTAACATCCACTGTTACAGTTTTCTATTTGTTGTCCTTGTTTGTTTTTATTTTTGTCTTCCACTCTGTCTCTGCCTTTTGTGGCTTTAATTGGGCATTTTTCTATTATTCCATTTTTCTTTTTTCTGGCTGATAGATGTATAGTCACTCAACTGTGTCCTATTCTTTGCAATGCTTTGGACTCTAGCCAGCCAGGCTCCTTTATTCTTGAGATTTTTCAGGCAAGAATACTTAAATGGATTGCCATTTCCCTCTACAGGAAATATTGCCGACCCAGGGATCGAATCCAGGTCTCGTGCATTGCAGGCAGATTCTTCACTGTCTGAGCCACCAGGAAATCAACCCTGAATATTCATTGGAAGGACTGATGCTGAAGCTCCAAGACTTTGGCCATCTGATGTGAAGAGCTGTCTCATTGGAAAAGACCCTGATGCTGGGAAAGATTGAAGGCAGAAGGAGATGGGGACAACAGAGGACGAGGTGGTTGGATGGCATCACCAACTCAAAGGACACAAATTTGAGCAAACTCCGGGAGAGTGTGAAGCCTGGTGTGCCGCAGCTGATGGAGTCACAAGGAGCCACACATGACTTGGTGACTGAAAAACAACAAGTTTTATCCATTCTTAGCTAAACAGTTATAGTTAAACTGCTTCTTTAAACTTTAAAAAATTTATTTCTTTACTTAATTTTTAGTGATTGCCCTAGAGTTTGCAATACATATTTACAACTAATCCAGTTCTACTTTTAAATAACACTTGTACTGCCTCATAGGTAGCATTACCTTAATCCTAATTCCTCCCTCTTTTTCCTTATATCATTGTTGTCATACATTTCTCCTCTACATAATCCTGCCTAAGTATACATATCAAATATAATCCTGCTGTTGTTATTTTAACAAACTCTTTCTGTTGTGTCAGGCCCAGCCTGTTGACGATGACGCCATCAGCTAGGAATGCCTGAGGCACTTTCCTGGGTCCATATTACTTAGGGGTGACCCCACACACGTTCCCCCCCATTGGGGCCAGTGCTATGGATGGGGCCGCCTCTTCTGTTTTCCGTTGTGATGCATCTTATATCACAGTATGCATTTCAGCAAAACCCATCAGAGAACTTTTTGGAACAAGACTCACCATTCATAGGTCCTAGCATTTACATGGCATGCCCAAGGGCCACAGGTGAGGTCATAAGGGAAAGGAGTGGTGGGTGGAGGGAGAGACAGAGAGAGAAAGAGAAGGCCTGGATCTAGGCTCTGCTTTTATTGCAGTGTGAGGGTGGGTTATCTGGAATCCACTGGATCACTCCTTGTTGGCCAGTTTGCAGCGTAAGAGTGGGATCTGGGGCTTGGGTCGGTGGAAGTGGGGTCACTGAACTAGTGGCCCAGGGTTGCCCATGGTTTTCATAAAGGGAAACCTCCTGAGTGTGAGGGCCTGGTTACTTATGTGGCTGTTTTGTTAGGAGCTGGGTCATACAATTATTAATAGCAACGTATTTATTTAAGATGGATGTCTTTTGAAGTAAAAAATGCCTTAGCTATCAAAATCTCAGCATCAGTCACTTATACTACACTGTTAGATCAATTAAGAATAAGAAAACACAATTTTGTTTATCTTCACTTATTATGTCACCTAATTTTTTCTCCCTTGAGGTAGATCAAAGTTTCTGGCCTATATTACTTTCCTTCTCTCTAATGAACTTTTATTATTTCTGACAAGGTAACTCTATAAGCAACAACTCTCCTCAATTTTTCTTTTGCTGAGTCTATTTCTCCTCCACTTTCCAAAGATAATTTTGCATGGACCAGAATCTTAGATTGTGTTTTTATTTTCTCTCAATACTTTAATAACTTTGAGCCACTCTTTTCTGCTTGTATGGTTTCTGAGAGGCAGTTGAATGTCATTCTTATATTTGTTCTTCTATAGGTAAGCTGACTGCCCACCCCCCACCACCGCCCCTGGCTTCTTTCAGAATCTTTTAATTTATATTTGATAATCTGTATCTTGAATATGACATGCCTAGCTGTTACGATACCTTGATTGGTATTCTCAGTGTTTCCTGGACTTATGGCTTGGTGTTTGACATTAATTTAGAGAAATTTTCAGTCATTATTGTTTCAAATATTTCTTCTGTTCTTTTCTCCATCTGGTATTCCCATTATGTGTATGTTACACCTTTTGTAGATGTTCCATAGTTCTCAGATATTCTGTTTCTTTTTCAGTCTTCTTTTCCTGTTTGCCTTTCAGTTTTGGAGGTTTCTGTTGAGAATTCTCAAGCTCAGAGATTCTTTTCTCAGTCATGCCTAGTCTAATAAGTCCATTCTTTAGGCATTCTTAAAGGCAATCTCCATTTTTGTTGCAAGGGTTTTGATGTCTAGAATTTCTCCTTGGTCCTTTCTTAGAGGTCCATCCGTCTGCTTACATTACCTGTCTGTTCTTGCTTGCTGTCTAGTTTAGTCATTGGAGCCCTTAGCAGGTTCATCATTGTCTTGTTTAAACTGCTGGTTGATAATTTCAACATCCCTGCCATATCTGGGACTGGTTTTGTTGTTTGCTCTATCTCTACACGGGTGCTTCCCACGTAGTGCAGTGGTAAATAATCAGCCTGCAAATGCAGGAGAAGCAAGAGACACAGGTTCAATCCCTGGGTCAGAAAGATCCCCTCAGTAGGAAATGGCAACCTGCTCCAGGATTCTTGCCTGGGAAATCCCATGGACAGAGGAGCCTGGTGGGCTACAGTCCACGGGGTCACAAGGAGTCAGGCATGACTGAGTACACACACGCACTCTCTCTTCAAAATGTGCTTTTTGTCTTTCAGTAAGTGTGTGTGTGTGTGTGTGTGTGTGTGTGTGTGTGTGTGTGTGAGATAGCCAGGAATGATCTACTGGGTAAAAAGGAACTATTGTAATTAAGCCTTTAGTACTGTGATAGTAAGTTACAGGGAGAGAAGCGCTCTACAGTTAAATGAGGAGGTCTCTGTCTTTTAGCACCTCTTTGCCTCTAGAATCTGAATTCCATATGTGCTTCTCAGCCCCCCCCCCCCCCACCTCTTTTAAGTTTGCCAGGATGGCTAGATTTATCTAGATTTGAGTATTTCCCCTTCTCCACATGCAAGGACAAAACCAGCTGGGACTTCCCTGGGGGTTGAGTGGTTAAGATTCCATGCTTCCAATGCAGGGGGTATGGGACCCATCCCTGGTGGAAGACTAAGATCCCACATTCCAAGTAGTGCAGCCAAAAAGTGGAAAAAAAAAAAAAAGACCCAGCTGAGTTGGGTGCTTCCCCTCCTCTAAGCTAGAATCAGCTGGGGTGGATGCTTCCCGTCCCCCACGCCTGGTAGATGTCAATGAAACCTCTGGAGTTCGGGCTTTAGTTACATAGCTTCTCCTGAGGGCAGACTTTATTTGCAAGAACAGAATGCTCTGGAATGTGTCAAACCGGTTCTCCCCCTCCCTGCCAAAAGCACAAGGGGACTTTTCTGCAATAATCCCTGTGAGAACCTGCTAGAACTCTAGCAGGTGGAACGCATGGGAGTGTGAGTAGATCAGCGATGACCGGATCTCCCTGGAGTTTTTAAATACCACACTGAGCCTCCAGCAGGTCTTCAATCAAGGTCGGCTTTCTCTACCCAGGAGCTGGTTTCCGAGGTGTTCTTCTCCGGTAAGTTGTGATTTTTTTCCCTTTGTATTTACCTGTTACTCTCTTCTGTTTGGGGGATTGCAGCTTGCTGTATGACTTCTCTTGTGGATCTAAGAAGACTTGTTTGTTTTTAGTTTGTTTGAAGTTTACTTGTTGCGAAGAGAAGGCGGCCACATTTTGTTTCTTCCATGCTGAAACGAAAACCTTGTTTCTTTTCAAATAGTTTAAATTGCAATTCTGTTATCTAATAATATTTAGCAATACTAAAACCTTAGAGGCATAAGCAAGCGAAATATCCCTTAGATTTGTTGTACAGTCTGAAATGTAGCTTTGACAGATTGTGAATTTGGAAAGGTATATTCATGTTTGATTCAAACTGGTATCCCTGAAGAAATCATCTCCAGGGCAGTACTTTCCCCAGAACTGTGTGACTTTAAGGTTGAAACTCCAGTGAATTAAATTATCATTATTGCGTTGAATTCTGAAGTTACGGTAGTGATTGACAGATGCTTGAATTTGGTCCCCAACCTGAAGGAGGTACAATAATGAAGTTAAGGGGAAAAAAACGCATATACTTTATAAGCAAAATGACTCCCCATTTATTTAGCATGGGCAAGATATTTAATCACTCTAAAATTCAGTTTCTCCCCTTTCAAAATGGAGTCACTTAACTTATAGTATTTGTATGAGGATTAATTTATGTATGATTAAGACAGTACCTAGCACTTAATACATATTTTAGTTTCCTTTCTTGTCTTGCATGGATTTTGTTTCCCCAATTTCCTGATTATCAAAAGTATGTGAATGGTTGTTAAAATTTAGATTCCTGGGTCCTACCAAAGAGTTACTATACCATGCTATAAATTAGAATCTGCTGAGACTTGGCACACACGTGTTCCTTGTAGAAGTCATTGAAGCGATACATCCTATTAGGTCTCAGTTGAGCACAAACTGATCTGTCCAGTACAAAGAGCTAGAATATGTTACCAGTGAAGAAACTCGCCCAAACCTAGATATGGCCAGCAGTTGGGGATTTGCTTGATTTTTCCATATGTCATTTATTATAAGAGTGTTCCTGAAGTTTGTTTCTTAATTGAATTTTGTCTGAAGGAGACATTTATGTAAAAGTTGAGGGCCACATGATTATTTTCTGTAGTTGAAATATGAGAAGTTGATTACACTGGAGTGTCTTCTATGGAAAGTATTGCTCACCACATCCTTCTTATTCCATAATATGAATCTGTGATTGACAGTTATTCAGGTAGCAGGTCATGTGCATTTGTGATATAGAAACTAGATTGTCTTAAAAATACTCACGTAATTCTAATATTTCACCTGAAGGAAGTCTTACTATAGAGACACACACAGATACATACGTACACACACACAATAATGTATTTTAAAACCCTGGCTCTGACACTTGCAATGTATGTGACCATGGGGCAGTTGTTTAACCTCTTGGAGCCTGAAATTTAGTAAGTCAGAAATGGAAATCACAGAAACTATATTAAAAGCCTATTTCGAGGATTAGGTCAGCTCTTGTTCTTATATGCCTGGTTTATCACAGATGTTCTTTGCTCCTCGATTTCAAGCTAGTCCAAATGCTTGAGAGTAGTTTATTCATGGAATTCTACTGAAATTCAGTGAAGGGTAACTTAGCCCATCACTTGAAACCTGTCCAGTTCTGTTAAACACAGAGGATGCCGTGAGCAGGATTATTATTATTATTTTTTGGCTGCACTGGGGCTTTGTTGCTGTGAGAGGGCTTTCTCTAGTTGCGGAGAGCAGGGGCTACTGTTCTTTAGGACCTGCAGGCTTCTCATTGCCCTGGTATCTCTGGTTAGAGCATGGGCTCTATGGCACGTGATTTTCAGTTGTGATGCAGAGGCTTCTTTGCACAGCGGCGTGTGGGATTTTCTGGGACCAGGGATTAAACCCATGTCCTCTGCACTGGCACGTGGATTCTCATCATCTGTCATCCCCTTTTCCTCCTGCCCTCAATCTTTCCCAGCATCAAGGTCTTTTCCAAGGAGCCAGCTCTGCGCATCAGGTGGCCCAAGTATTGGAGTTTCAGCTTCAGCATCAGTCCTTCCAATGAATATCCAGGGTTGATTTCCTATAGATGGCTCGCATTCTAATTTTCTTAAGTGCTTGTCTATGTTGGATGATTTCAAATGGATTAGAAACCATGGAGCAATCATGATACCTGCAGTACGTGTCATGCACACCGGTTCTGTCATTTCCTTAGAATAAATTGAGCTGTTCATAATTGTCAGGCCAAAACTTATTTGGTTTAAATTTTAAAAAGCATTGCAAATAACGTCAATGAGCTGAATAACAGAAAGATAGCTGATATACAAACTAGTGTTATGTTATAGAATGAAGTATATGTGGAATTAGGCGGGTTTGTGTGTGCAGTTGTATTCTAAAGAATGATACCGATTGTGCATTTTCTACTCTGGATAGTAGGATTTCAGGTGCTTTTTCCTTGCAGTGTATTATTCACTAACTTAAACAGCTATTTTGTGTTTGTAAATTCACAGACAAACAGTGCTTATAATTTGTAGGATTAGGAAAACAAAAATACAAAACAGTGGAATAAATGCTTGGCAAATATGGAAAAACAGCAGCTTTATTTTAAAAATTGCATAATAAAAGGTGTCAGAATTGTGCAATACTTCAGAGTTTTGTGTTTTTGCATATTTTAATATATACTTATTATATCTTAACATGCATATGAGCAGGATTTTCTCATTAATATACTGTTGTTTAGTCACTAAGTCATGTCCAAATCCTTTGCGGCCCCATGGACTGTAACCTTCCAGGTTCTTCCGTCCATGAGATTTCCCAGGCAAGAAGACTAGAATGGGTTGACATTTTCTTCTCCAGAGGCTCTTTCTGACCCAGGGATCAAACCTTGCATCTTCTGCATTGATTGGCAGATTCTTTACCACTGAGGCACCAGTTCCTTTCAGTTGCTCAGTTTTGTCCGACTCCTTGCGACCCCATGGACCACAACACACCAGGCTGCCCTGTCCATCACCTACTCCTGGAGTTGATTTAAACTAATGTCCATCGAGTGGTGATGCCATTCAACCATCTCATCCTCTGTCATCCCCTTCTCCTCCTGCCCTCAATCTTTCCCAGCATCAGGGTCTTTTCAAATGAGTCAGTTCTTCACATCATGTGGCCAAAGTATTGGAGTTTCAGCTTCAACATCAGTCCTACTAATGAATATTCAGGACTGATTTCCTTTAGCATGGACTGGTTGAATCTCCTTGCTGTCCAAGGATCTCAAGAGTCTTCTCCAAAACCACAGTTCAAAAGCATCAATTCTTCGGTGCTCAGCTTTCTTTATGGTCCAACTCTCACATCCAAACATGACCACTGGAAAAACCATAGCTTTGACTGTGGACCTTTGTCAGTACAGTAATGTCTTTGCTTTTTAATATGCTGCCTGGGTTGGTCATAACTTTACTTCCAAGGAGTAAGAATCTTTTAATTTCATGACTGTAGTCACCATCTGTAGTGATTTTGGAGCCCAAGAAAATAAAGTCTTTCACTGTTTCCACTGTTTCTCCATCTATTTGCCAAGAAGTGTTGGGACCAGATGCCATGATCTTAGTTTTCTGAAGCTTTAAACCAACTTTTCCACTCTCCTCTTTCACTTTCATTAATTTATACTTACACCAAAATAAATTTGTTTTTCCAACCTGAGTACTTTTAGGCAACTTAGACTCTTGCTCTTTGGTTAGATAGAACATTTATTTTTCCTTGAAACAGCCAAAATGTAACATTGGGGAGTGAAAGACTAAACTATAGTATTTGTCACACATACAAGTAGTCTGTCTTAAAAGAGATGCACAAAATAAATTCATGTAGATAGCATAAATTAGTCTTAGTGACATACTATTAAACAAGCAAAAGGAAAAAAAAAACTGTTAAACGAAGGATTCTGCCCTTTTTATAAAGTTAAAAGCAATAAACTTAAGAAATATATTTTGAAATAAGTGAGGGTAAGCTGACTAGAGGATTCCTGACATGGGTTTGTTTGTATGATGTGGGAACTCAGGGCACCAAATGTTCAGGTAGATGTTAGATATGGGTTATTTTCAGATTGTGGCTTTGGTTTTATATTATGAACTTCGGTTATCAAATAATATATGAAAGAATTAATAAATAGAAATGTGGCTTTAATAAACAAATTAAAAGCAAGTGGCAGGAACCAAGGTTTGTGGTTAATAGGATATCCAAGAGAGAATAATCATACTTTATTATTTAAGTTTACATTTTGATGATTAATATTGAGTTAGACATCTTTTCAATTATGCGGCCCTTTTCACTCTCTTTCATCTTTTCCCTCTCCATTGCTTGCTTGTTTCACTTGGTTTTATTGTAAATATTTAATAATAGATTCTAGCTTTTTTTTCCATGAAGGGGAATTTCCTAATTACATTTCAAGTACAGTCTTTTTTTAGGGGAGTGATGCAGACATTCTGGCACACTTGTGATAAATTAAATAGACCCTATGTTTTCATTTTTAAATCATTGATGTGGATGTGTCTGTGTCTGTAACAAGGACGCATCTATTATGTGCTTTTAGAGGTGAGCAAATTTTAAAGATATTTCAAAGTTAAATATTTTTATTGATTACATAAAAGATACTTAGATATTTGTTTAAATAGATCTCTTGACTTTGCTTTATTAATATAGGTTTACCATTTATGCCTATTAAAAAGTGGTCACTGTATCCTCAAAATTTTTAGAAAATCCTAGAACATTTTATTTATCTAACTAGCCATAAGGTATCAGGGGAATTTAAACTCATTTGACTGCATTAGCAACTACTAAGAAGGAATGTTGCATTTAGAATAACTAAAAACTGTATCATGTTGTTAATTTGTAACATAAGCAGTAATATATGTTCCCATAGATAGAAATCTGCAGAAAAAATAAGATAGGACATTTACTGAAATTAGAATATTTATCAAAAACAAATTGCATTTTCCTTATGTGTTCACTGAGCTTAAATGTTAATGAAATTCTCCCTTTCAAATTATTTTCACAAGGCAAATATTAGATAAGACCATGTTATCAAGGATAAAAAATGATTGAATTTCTGGTTTTACACTTGATAATCTGGAACAGAGATGTAGGTCAATGGGGAAAAAAGGGTATTTAAGATGTTACTGTTGCTTAGATAAAGTGATAGTTCATTCAAAGAAATAATCAACCCTGTGCACACTTGGAGAAAAAGTGATTTCTTTTCATTCCAAATGCCAACTGAACTGTAAAGGGTGACATTTTGAATAAAGGAAAGTAAGAATGAAAATGGATTATTTAAAAAAAAAAAAACTTATCGAGCTTATCAAATTGTACTCTTCCATTGCTTAGTCCAAATCTCTGGAGCTGACTTTTCTTATTATATTTTCAAATGTTCTGGTTCAGTTTCATTCAAATTGTCTAAATGATTTTTAGTTGAATTAAATATATTTTTGGACAAGGGTTCTTGTTAAAAAATCTCAGTAAAATGGAAACATGGAAACTTTCCTACCAGCCAACCATCTGTTCTGATCCAAAAATCACTGCAAATTTCTTACAGCAGCAATGGCAAAATTCTAGCCTAGATGAATTTACGTGTCCCTGAGAGAGAGAAGTTTAAACAATGATGTTGGATATTTTTGCACGTGGATATTTTGCAATATGTTCTTCATTTTTTTTTTTTTTTTTGATTCATACAAATGAAGATGAAGGGAATTCACTAAAATCTGAATGGTCAAACAAAGAAATGGTATAGATGACAATAGAGAACTACCAAATTAGAAAGTGAAGTTTATCCTACATTTGACTCCTGGGATTTACATTAGCTTCATTCTTAGCCAGATAGAGAGCCTATTGGTTTTATTACAATTAAAATAAAATTTGCCTTGAATTGTAATTTAATATATTTTGAGGACATACAAATATTATTTAAAACTATTCTTTTTAAATGTATGCATTGAAATGTAGTTGGTAATATTTGAATCCAGACTAACTGAATCATGGCACTGTTCTAGGGATAATAAACTATAATGTTAGATAAAAAGAAAGACATATGGTATAACACAGAAGAAAATATAGATCATACAGAGACAATTTTTAGACTAAAATACTAAAAAACATTTATAGTGACACTTACTTTTGGCTTCCCAAGTGACATTCTAATCTCTGTGTGATTCTCTTAAACAGGAGGAACCTCAGACTTTCCTCTGATCTATTCAGCCATCTAAGGATGTTATCCATTTTATTGGCAACATAATTGTTAACTCATGATGAATAGTCATGTAACTTAAGTAGAATATTATGTAATTTGTAATTGTTTTATCTATGCTATATTCTGGGCTCAACCAAAAAAAAACAGAAATCACTGCAAATATTTAAATGAAAGGAATTTCATATAAGGTATTGATTACACGGGTAACAGGACTGTGAGTCATAGCAGAAAACAGGAGGACACAGCAGGGAGCTGGGGCGGGAACAAAGGGCTGCAGAAGTATGGCTACGCTGAGATTTAGAATCACCTGCTGGAAATCAGCAATGCAGCAGCCTGTCTGGCTAGAGGAAGGGCTATAATTGAGATGGCATTGGAAGCAGAGAGGAAGGGGAGACACTGACTTCTCCCTCCTTCTACCGTCCCGGTCCCTGCCCCTGTCTCCCACAGCCAGGGAACCGTGAAGCCAGCTAACCAGCGAGCCTAGGAAACGGGATGCGTTTGTGCAGGAGTCTCAGGCTCATGCAACTTTCTAGTGCCCTCTACACAAGTGTGAGTCTAATGTTTTACCAAATGTTCCCATTTTATAAAATTCTTTTTTTCCTAAATGCACACAGTAGTATATCTTGGTATGTCAGACGATATCAAATAATTGTGACAGGCAGTTCAGTTCACACCGTTTAGGCACCACTCAGTCAAGCATTAATTTTCTACCAGGGCTGATTAGCTGTAAGGTACTGGCTAGTAGCTGAAGGTATGACTTTTATCTCAAAACCCTAGAGATCTCTGAAACCGTTCTCTTTCAGAAATTGCAAACACATTTATTTACCACAGTCATTTTAAGCACCGTTAGATCTATGGGTTCCTATGACCTGTCGGTTCTGTTCAGTTCAGTAGCTCAGTGGTATCCGACCTGAGTCTCCTGATATTTTTGTGGAATAGTCTGGAGTTACTTCAAAGCCTCCCCTTACCCTGGGCCCCTTTCATACCTAGCAACATGGTGGGTTCCCTGAGTAAATTGTGGGAATGGAGAATATATTGACTGTGAAATCCAATCAGATCCAACAATCAATGCAAAAGTCTGTTTTGTGTTTTAAAGGGTGACGCTCTGACAATACCCAGAACCCAGCTCCCTTAGGAGCTTCACTGATGAAGCAGGCACCTACATTTTTGCAGAATTTGTCTGATATATATGTGCCTCACTCTAATCCTTCCTATTTCTAATTCACAAACCTAATCAGATTCTGTGTCATTTATACCATTGGATTTGCTTCAAGGCTGAAGATCAAGGAACAATTGGATTGCTGACTAATCCTATACTGAAATTCCTTACTATAGAGTTGGATTATCTGAACTTTCTTTTGTCTAATCAGAAGCAATTGTAAAAAGCCCTCCAGGAGAACACTGAAGTTGAAAAAAAGATTGTAACACTTTTAACAGCAATAGTTATGGAGCTAGTTTCTTAAAACAGGTCACTGAACTATAAGATATCTTATCCTTAGAGAAGAAAATGTAACTATTCCAAATAGAAGAAAGGATTGGCTTTAAATGAGAAATAGTCTAGACAATGAGTGAGAGGTCAGTAGACAGCACACTTGAGACCGTAAATCCCAACACATATTTTGATTGTTTTAGAGTTTAGATTTTCTTTGTCTCTCAACCTCTATATTCAGATTTAAAGGGCTCATGGGATTAGGTTAGTCCTATTTAGATCATCTCTATTTTGATTGGCCTAAAGTTGAGAAATAAGTACCCTTCCCTTAATTACTTCTGTAAAATCCCTTTTGCCATATAATGAGTGATATCTGTTTATAGTTGTAAATTTCACCCCATCTTAAGGGGGAGAGATTATAAAAGCAAGGATCACCGGGGTGGTTTTAGTATTCTGGGTACCACAGCTTCATTTCCTTTTTGCCATTTCCCCTTAAGGTAAAGTTACAGGTGTTTTCCTTTCATATATGTTTGAAAAGAATCACCACATTATAATGTGTGTTCTCTTACTACTTCATTGTGCTTTTGACCATTCCTCCTAGGTTGAATGTAGAGGTTCCATGCTAGGCTATTCATCTGTACATCAGAGTGGTACAAGTTCTATGACATTTCAAGAAGATCAGTCTTGCCAGGGAGGAAGGATGTGATAATCTCAATCATTCACAATAAGACTAGGAACAGAGCTCCCAAAATAAGATTTGTGTATTTTCAGACTGATTTATCCAGTTTATTCTAATTGGCTACTTCTGGTATTGCTTGGGAAAAAAGCCAGAAATGAAATGAGGTTTTTAAGTATTGTATATAAGCTCTTTTGAAAGAGGTATAAGCCAGGAACAGCAATATATACTTTTGAACGTTGTGTGTGGTGAGACATTTTTCAGCCTTCTGTAGGTGACCACTTGCCCCAAATTTATAAAACCTCTCAAGTTGCTACAGATCAGGTTAATAGTTGTTTTTCTTTTAGATTTCTTAGGATGTCAGAAATCTGCTCAACATAAAAAGGGGAATCCTGACACTGATGTAAAAATATGTTCCTAAACTTTCAGGTAATAGTTTCTTCATACTAAAATAACTTTAGTGCCTTTGAAGCCTTAAGCTAGTGAGAATGTTCTTTTCTTACTTTTGACACATGGGGGTCTTGGAAAAGATCTAAAAACACCAGGTGCCTTGGTTTATTAAGTATGGAGTTAGAAAGGGCATGGGGTAGAGATATTTAGAAAACATGTAAGAAACTGAAAGAGTGTAGCTAAAGAGAACAAAAACTTTTGAGAAAAATGTGTGTATTTCTAAGCAGGTACTCAATTGGTTGCTCATCTCACACATAGTGAAGGCAAGAATAGTACAGCTACAGGTTCTAGTCTTAAGTGTCATAAAAGGAAGGATATGGACCAATAGTACTGGTGGGTTTAAAAAGAAATCTCTCTCTTCACAGTCCTTTGACGAATTGCCATCATGTTATTCTAAAGTAAGAAGCTGCAGTAGACTGCCCTTTAAGATGGGTAAAATAATCAAGGCATTAGTTAATGGGTTTCAGTTCAGTCGCTCAGATGTGTCCGACTCTTTGCGACTCCATGGACTGCAGCACGGCAGGCCTCCCTGTCCATCACCTACTCCTGGAGTTTACTCAAACTCAGGTCCATTGAGTCACTGGTGCTATCTAACCATCTCATCCTCCATGGTCCCCTTCTCCTCCCATCTTCAATCTTCTGATGCTCCTCCTGATGCTTCAAAAAAGCATCAGGGTCTTTTCAAATGAGTCAGTTCTTCGCATCAGGTGACCACAGGGATTGGAGTTTCAGCTTCAGCATCAGTCCTTCCAATGAATATTCAGGACTGATTTGCTTTAGGGTGGACTGGTTGGATCTCCTTGCAGTCCAAGGGACTCTCAAGAGTCTTCTCCAACACCACAGTTCAAAAGCATCAATCCTTCGGTGCTCAGCTTTCTTTATACTCCAACTCTCACATCCATACATGACCACTGGAAAAACCATAGCTTTGACTAAATGGACCTTTGTTGGTAAAGTAATGTCTCTGCTTTTTAATATGCTGCCTAGGTTGGTCATAACTTTACTTCCAAGGAGCAAGCGTCTTTTAATTTCATGGCTGCAATCACCACCTGCAGTGATTTTGGAGCCCAGAAAAATAAAGTCAGCTACTGTTTCCACTGTTTCCCCATCTATTTGCCATGAAGTGATGGGACCAGATGCCATGATCTTAGTTTTCTGAATGTTGAGTTTTAAGCCAACTTTTTCACTCTCCTCTTTCACTTTCATCAAGAGGCTCTTTAGTTCTTCTTCACTTCCTGTCATAAGTTAATGGGTTTATACTATTGCAATTCATATTCCTATCTTGAGAGTAATAACTTGAGTAGACCAATGTGCACATTTCCCAGACACTGAAATATAGACAAACTCATAAACCATATTGTCTGACAAAAGAAACATTAATTTTCCCCCACTTACTTAGGAGTATTTTTTCAAAGTAGGCATGAATCATTTAAAATAAATGCCTCACTGTCTATTCACTAAACCCATCAAATTTGCTCCCAGACTTTGCTTTCAGTATGCTCTTTCACTCTGCTGGCTGCCAAAACCAAAAGTGGTGGAGGGATTTTCAATGCAGCAAAGAAAGAGAGAATCAGATGCTTATTCATAAAACAACCAAGCAAAACAAGCCGCATAAGCAGAAACACGTTGCCAAGCCAATCCACAATCCAGCAGGGCTGAGACAAAGCAGCCAGGTATGGCAGAGCTCCCACTGAGGTGGTCCTATTTTAAGCAAAGCCCAGAGCTTGTGAACAGAGTCCATTTTTCTTCCTATTTTAATTCAATAGAAACAGAACAAAGCAGATTCCAATTCCATCAGCGAATTAGATAGAGCTGAACCAAATGGATTGTAAGCAGGCAAAATATGACAGGGCAGGCCAATGGAGTCTTTGAGAGAGGATGATAGAAAGAGGGCCAAATCATTTAAAGTTTTATTTTATTTTAATTTCCCATTTGATTCAAATAGATTTCCAAGTACCCAAGAGAAACAAATGAGATATTCTAAGATCAATTTGAAATTTGGCGGAAGCGTGCAAGGCAGAATTTCAAACTGCAAAGCCAGTCAGGAACAACTTATGTTTTACAATATAAGATCCTTTGGATGGTCAAAGTTTTCTTCCCAAATCAGTATTTGTGTGTGTGTGTGTGTGTGTGTGTGTGTTTTATTTGTTTGCTTATAACTTTTGGAAGGTTTCTCTCTTTTGGCAGGTTTCTCTCTTTTGGCATAGTTAAAATAATCTTTTTTCCAAAGTTAATATTAGCATGTGTGCATATCTTTTAAAAGTTCAATTTAATGCAGTTACTTTATTTTTTATTTTATATTATTTATAAATAAGAAAGACTGAATATATTCTTAAAACTGGAGGTTTGACATGAGTCCCTTAGGTGGCAGAGACAAACTCAGATCTCAGGCCTCACCAGAAATAAGCAGCCCGAGAGACTCTTGAACATAACTCTGCGTGTGGCCAGGAGTCCTAGTCTGTGGCCCACAAATTCATTTCTTTCCTGCTCACCATTACCTTCTTGCCAGAAGTCTGAGTGTTTGCCATAGTCTCATGGCTCAGAACATCATCTTCACGTAAAAAGCCAGATATAGGCATAAAACCAGGAAAATTATATTAGCTTCACTGTATTTCATTATTGGCTTTGGGAAATAATAAAACCAAGGCCTGAATAACTGTCGACACAACATTCAGTTAATTGTTATAAAAATGTGTCCTGAAGTGAGTAACAGAGGTATTGGATTTGAAATTAATTTCAAACATTTGATTCATTTGCTTCTAACTCTTCTGTACCCAGTGGGTTCCTGAAGGGATAATGGGTAAACATATAATGTGCTTCACTTGCTACAAAGGGAAATAAGTCTGATTTATGGAGAATGATTCAAAAAAGACAATATTTTACAGAGCGGTCAGTGAAAACCTCACTAAGCATTTGGGCAGAGAGCTGATGAAACCCAAAGGCTAGAGTAAACCTTGGAAATGCTCCAAAGGAAAGATTCCTAAAGATAAAAGTAAGTTCAGGACCCTGACATATAACACTCTTGGTAAAATGATGAATACTTAGTAGGCTATTAGTGCTGAAGATGAGGAGAATAGAATAGGATTTGGTTAAAGGATGACAGTGTATGATAAATATTTTCACCTTAATAGATATTTCTTTCTGGCACTGTTATCTCAATGTAAAACTTCCCAACATTGAGAAAACAATGGGGAAATGCTAGAAGTGCTAGAAAATCTAACTTTGAATGTCAGAATATGCTTTCTTGCTGGCTCAGTGGTAAAGAATCTGCCTGCCAATGTAAGAGGCAGAAGAGATGAGAGTTCTCTTCCTGGGTTAGAAAGGTCCCCTGGAGAAGGAAATGGCAACCCACTCCCATATTGTTGCCTGGAGAATCCCGTGAACAGAGGAGCCTGGTGGTCTACAGTCCATAGTGTTGCACAAGAGTGGGACATGACTGAGCAACTAAACCAAACCAGCTTCCCTAAGTGTTAACATTTTACTGCACCTTCTATATCATTTCCTCCCTGCGTGTGTATGTGTGTATAAGGTTATGACCCATTTCAGAGTAAGTATTCAATGTAATATTTAAATATTTCAGTGTATTTTTCCTATAAACAAATAACATTTCATGCATAAGAACAGTAGAACTATCAATTGTGCGTACCAAGAATTTGTTTGGAGAACAGGGTAGTTATTCTGAAGAACATCTCATCTAGTGTTTCTCTGTATAGCTCTGCTGTAACACTCTGTGCCAAGACCTGTGGCCCCCTTACTTTCCTCGGATCCCCAGTTCAACTCAGGGCACCTGCTAGACCCAGCTGGGTTCCCTTGCCTGCGCTATATCTGGAAACTTCATGAAAGTGAAAGTGAAACTCGTTCAGTCGTGTCTGACTCTTTTGTGACCCAATGTCTGACTTTTTGTGACCCCCCCCTTTATCCATTCTAATTGAATAACTATTTTAAAGAATGCCAATTTTATTCTTAACAATAATGAAAACAATAGAAACACTATATAGTCCGTGGAATTCTCCAGGTCAAACTACTGGAGTGGGTAGCCTTTCCCTTCTCCAGGAGATCTTCCTAACCTAGGGATCAAACCAGGGTCTCCCACAATGCAGGTGGAGGCCATGAGCTGAGTCTAAATTGTACTGTTACCCTATTTCCTCATCTTTCAGGGGTCATTTTTGTTGCCTGGTGTACAATATCTTGCTTACTTCTCATCATGTACTTTTTCCACTTTTTGGTGGGTTTGGAAGGGAGGCTATATCCACTCTCTGGACTCTGTCAATTTACATGCTATCTGGTATCATTTGTCTCCAGGAAGCGAATGCTTGGAACTGACTTCTCCCTGCAGTCTCCCGTCTCTCTCCAAATTTCAGGTTCCTTGGTTACCCTGTGACTTCAGATTTCTGATGGTTTCAAGTGGAAACCACGAATCTGAAGTTTTTCCAGTGGGAAAGATGCTCTTTTCAGCTTCTCACATTTCCTGAGACCAGAAGCCTCTATTTCTTTTTTTTTTTTTTTTAAATAGAAACACTGAAGTGACTTTTAAATGAAAGAGAAAGCATAATGGAGACTTAAAGAAGATGAGTCCCTCTGCCTGGAGACGAGGATGTCTAATATTGGCTAAGGCCATCCTCTTGCTCTCTCTTAGAAACTTTCTGTGTAGCTAACAGAAAAGTAAGTTATACCAATAAATCAGGCAAAGTGCTTAATTAATGTCCATTGTATATAACTCGGAGTGGTACAGCCTTTCTCTAGTGTATTATATTAGCCCCAGATAAAGATATTAGCCTTTTTGACTTTATGACCTGCTGTAGTATATCAGACTCTATAAAATGCCAATTTTTTCCTTCTAGTTGAATAATTATTTTAAAGAATGCCAATTTTATTCTTGGCAATAATAAAAATGATAGAAACACTGTTAAATACTCTTTAAAACATATAATAGTAGTACAAGTACTTTATAGCCAATAACAAGAGCAAGGGTAAATCTGTTCCTGGATAGGAAAACAGCAGTCCTGACTATGCAGCCGTCTCTTACTCCTAATTAAATCTCCAGGAAGAATAAAAGAAAATACACAAAATGAATTTATATCATTTTGGGGAATTTATCAGAAGACCGTATGGAAATGTCCGGAAGAAATTCATCCATGGCTGATTCATGTCAATGTATGGCAAAAACCACTACAATATTGTAAAGTAATTAGCCTCCAACTAATAAAAATAAATGGAAAAAAAAATAAATTTAGTGTTAATGTGCTTGAATTAAATGCTCTCATTCTATCAAGTTAGATGCATGTTTAAATTTATTTTAATGGTCATTAAGAAAAAGATAAAGCTCATGTCATATCTATGTGAAAATTCTACTTGACACCTTTAGTATGCTTTTATACATCCACATTCAAAATAAAAAGTGAGAAGCATTCAGTTGTGCAAAATTGTTGAAAAGTTATTGATAGTTTTATTCCTATATAATAAATTTCTGGGTCATGAAAGTATGTATGATAGGTAGCTATATAGATTATATGTGTCTGCTTTATTTTTAAGTAAATGTACACTTATAGGCTTCCTTGGTGATTCAGGCAGCAAAGAATCCACCTGCGATGTGGGAGACCAGGGCTCAATCCCTGGGTCAGGAAGATCCCCTGGAGAAGGGAATGGCAACCACTCCAGTATTCTTGCCTGGGAAATCCCATGGACAGAGGATTTGTTTTAACTAAATATACACTTATTATGTAGGCTGGTTAGTAGTAAACATGGTTCTTATATTTTGATCCCTTTGTATGATCCTGTAGCAATACTTTTGCTATAGATATATTTTGAAGTTTTAATTGTAATCAACTGTTTTGAAATGCTAATTCATCCTGTTCATTTTTTTTTTTTTTAAGAAAGTGTTGCTATTTGCTAATTTCTCAAAGACATTAAAGTAGACCACCATGCTTTTTCCTTTACTAAATCATGGGTTTCTGTACTGCAGTTACGGAACTGAATCAATATTACTGAGCTAGACAGTAATTAAACAGAATAAGATGAAGCAACAGCAAAAGCCTCCAGACCTTTCAAATAGTCTTTCTGATACCTGTTAATTTATTGAGCGATATGATTAGGCATTAAAAGGCAAATATCACATTGCACCAGTTTTCCATCTTAATAGTTTTATATGTGATGGGATTTTCTTTCACAATATGTTCTTAGCACAGCCCTTTCTTTTTAGTTTTCTCTCTACTTTTTAAAACAGATTCATGCTTGTTTCAAAAGTCATGAAAGTGCACAAAAAAGAGGGCTTCAGAGTCACATGGACCATAAGACAAGGAGATGTAATTTCTTGCCTGATAATTCCTCTGTAGGAAAATAAAATACGAATAAAGTAATTTGGTTAATTTTGAAGATTCTGAAAAATGCTAAAGTGTATATCAAGTTGTTATTTGATATACAAGATATTTCATGAAGTGGACTATGACTTTATTTCCTTGTATCTCTCCGTAGACATAGACATTTTCACTGACTAGTTATTCAAATGAATTTGTCTGTAATATCTTGACCACTGAATGACAAGTGGTCATTCCACTAGATGACAAGTGAAATTAGTGGAAATATTTGGTTTGTGCTATTGTACGATTCTGATTTAGAATCCTGATTCTGCTGTAGTTTGGGAGGTTTACCTAGAACAAATGAGTTTACATATAGAAATGTTAGCTTCATGAGATCTAAAATTCAGATTATGAAGTCTATTTCCAAATATTTTATAACTTAAAGGAATTATGGTCCAGCATGATACTTTGAATGGCATGGTTCTTGATAAAAGTTAATTATTTCTACTGCTTCTCCAATGTTACTCCATAGCATATATAGAGTGTGAAAATCCAGGTGTATTCTTCTAGTCAAGGGGGAAAAAAGCCAGGTTCATTCTTCCTGTCTTTAAGTTCTGGTTGATTCCCTCTATTCAAGATTTCCCGTTGCAGTACTTCTATTTATCCTACACCCTTTCCCTGGTATGTGTTTACCTTCAATTAAATCTCTGTCTGTGCTTCCAAGCTCATATTTCCTCCATGAATCACTTTTAGTGCCTTGAAATGCCTTTCAGCAAATTTGAGTTCATTGCAGCATGGCTTTAGACATGTAATTCATTTTGCTTTGTATAGTAATAATTATTTTTAAATATTTATATGTTGATATTGAAGATTACATAGCAATAATAACATTTGTTCAAAGTATAGTGTAATGACTGTCTTATTTCAATACTGAGCAGTGAATATCCCCATAAGATACTAAGCAGATGAGGCCTTTATTGCTCATCATAAAACCATTTCTTTATCTCTTGCATTACAGGATGCTCTCATTCCTTAAGAGCAATAGTTTGAGTCATACCCATATTTTGTCATCAAATGCAAACTAAATCTTTTGGAAGGGATTCAAGGGAATATGTAGTTAATATTCCCAGTGTTTCAGACAAAGTGGGACAATAAACATGTTTCTTTTTTCCTTTAGTTTCTCTCTTTAGAATTATTTATTTTAATTGTAGGCTAATTACTTTACAATATTGTGGTGGTTTTTGCCATACATTGACATGAATCAGCCATGGGTGTACATGTGTACCCCATCCTGAAACCCCCTCCCACATCCCTCCCCACCCATCCCTCTGGGTGGTCCCAGTACTCCGGCTTGGCTTTGAGTGCCTTGCTTCACGCATTGCACGTGGACTGGTCGTCTATTTCACATATGGTAATATACATGTTTCAATGCTGTTCTCTCAAATCATCTTGGAAAGCTACAAAACACGTGGGCTTATGTTGCAGTGCTTGGTGAAAGGAATGGTGTGGCATGGCACAGTTATTGGGGATCAACCACAGCATATTTTCTGCCCATCTTCAATCATTTGCAAGGGAATGGCCAAGTTACCTCATATTGAGTTTAGAATTATATATGACTCTTTGATCAGTAGACATGGATTTGATTATTCTTTTTCCACTTTGTAAAAATCTGTAGCAATGTCTTTTATTATAAAAAGGTCACCTAGCTCTATTTTAATGTATCCTGGAGCTATAATGTCTATCATTAAAGGTTTTCATTGTTTCTTTTCTGCTACTTTTTGCAACTTCTCTAGACATTTTTTTTTTCTTTTCCCTATCCCAGCGGGGCTTCTAAAGATGACTATGCATGTCAAGTTTTCCAGTGTCTCTATAGTACAACACTTTATTTCATTTTTGTCCCTCATTTATTTTTCTTTGATTTTTCAATAAATAATGTCTTAGTCTAGGCTATCCAGAAGCAGACCTTGAGATAGAATTTGAGTAAAATATTTTCTTTGATAAGCCATTCCAGGAAACATCAATAAGGTAGTGGTGAAGAAAGATCAGAGAAAGAAGGCAATGCAGGGGACAAAGTTTAACCAGCTGGGGAGCTCTGGGATGTTGAAAATGCATCTCTATAAATTAAGGTAAAACAAACTACTGTAGTCAGCCACTCACTCTCATCGTTGATTATCTGAGCACTACTTCTAAGGGCACTGTCTCTCTGACACTTCATACTTGCTCTGATTGAAAGTAAGTGCACTCTTATAGAAAGAAAAGAAATCCCCACATTCCCTCCCTAAGACAGTTGAGACGTTCTGCAGGGGCCGCCTTAATTATAAAGACGTTGAGTGTGTAGAGGATATGAACGGGGCAACAATTTGCCAGGGTCTATTTGATACTCGGTGTATACAAAACCTTCGAGTTGCATTAAGTTTTAAATGTCAAATAAGACGTGAGTATTAAAGGGTTAACTGACAATATCAAATACTATAGCGCTTCTTAAAGAATACATGGATCAGTATAATATAAAAAGTACAGATGAATCATTTAAGTTCAAAAATATGCCGATCGTCGGTGGGAAATGAAAGTAATAAAATAAGAAAATGCAGTTTATTTTTTGATTGGCCAGTGTGGTGGAAAACAAATGGAAATCTAAAGTCTGCCACAATGATTATTACCTGGAGTCAAATAAATTAAGGAATATCAATGAGTTATTTTTAATCAAGAATAAACATTGTATAGCTTTTCTTTTAGTAAAACTTAAGGCCTGGTGTGCTGCGATTCATGGGGTCGCAAAGAGTCGGACACGACTGAGCGACTGAACTGAACTGATTTCATAAATTAATTGACCTAATTAATAATCAGGTATTTTCATGTCCTACATTATTTAGAGTTTTTAATAGCAATGTGCTTATAAATGGACCTTCCCAGGTGGTGCTGTGGTAAAGAACCCTCCTGCCTGTGCAGGAGACATCAGAAATGTGGGTTTGATCCCTGGGTCAGGAGATCCTGTGGAGGAGGATCCAGTAACCCACTGCAGTATTCTTGCCTGGGAAGTCCCATGGACAGAGGAGCCTGGCGGTCTACAGTCCATGGGGTCACAAAGGGTCACACACAGCTGAGGGACAGCATGCATGCACGTACTTAAAAACAAACTATTTTAACTCATACAAACCCCTTCCTCTTGAGATACTGAGTACTAAGAACATTTTGAATAGTGTATTGTGATGATTTCATACATTTTTTTTTTATTTTTTGGAAGGGGGAGGAGTGTTGTTCCCATATTCTTATGTTTAAGAGCTAACAGAAAAACTGTTTACTTGCTTAGAGAAATTAAAATTCATTGCAGGAATGGCCAGAATTATGCTAAAAATACTTGAGATATTCTTCCCTTCCACTGTTTTTCTTTCCATATATATGTCTTGGAAGTCTTAGTTTTTCTTTAGATGTATCTATTTGAAAATTTAGAAAAATGCAAAAACCACATACCCTTGTAATTAAAAAAAAATGTTTAGAGAATTTTTTCATAGTGTAGACTGGTTAATTAAAATAGCAATACAGAAATATTATAACTGCAGTCCAAAAGTCCTCCTGACTTTGTGCAAGTAAAGGTTGATTTAAATGACCTGATAATTGACTACATATAAACACATCAAAGCCTTCTTAAAATTTAGCTCTATGCTTCTGGATATACATTTCAGAGTCTGTGGCCCTTGGAGATCATGGGAATACTTTGAAAGAAATCAGAAACCAGACTGGCTGGGAGGCTTTCAGAAGATTCTCTTCGCATTTAGAAAATTTAGAAAAGTCTCCAGGCATTTATAAAATTCCTTTGATATTTTGATGTCTAATAAGACATTATGGGAGCTAAGACTATATATCCCCAATCCTAGCTCCTTGGTGGACATAATGAACAAGGTTTTCAGGGGGGAAAAAAGGCAAGATTTCACTCTGATTGCAATTTTAAGTACTATTTAAAATCTTCTATTTTATACCATAAGACCTCGTATCACTGAAAATAATAGGGGCAGGGATTAATGTTTTGAGAAAATCAGCCTGCCCCTGTGTCATTCACCTTACACGGAAATACTTACTTAGGTCTACAGTTTTGGCCAACTCCCTGTCAAATGTCAAGCATCAGTAAATCACACAGTTGCCCAGAATTACAATTGTGGTTACATAAAAAGTGAGAGGCAAGTTAAATACATAAAGGTAAAGTGGGAACAGATGCACAAGTAACTGTCTACTAGTGGATTTTTGAAAATCAGTTGTCATCTATAGACTGAACTGCATTAATTTGCTTATCAGCCATTTTGGCTGAAAAGCAATAATTTTATGCATTTATTAGTTTTTTGTTGCTGTTGACAAATTATAAAACATTTAGTGACTTAGTAAGAAAAATCATTATCTTACTTTGGAGGTCAGAAATCTGAAATGGGTCTCACTGGCTAAAAGCAAGATGTCAGAAGGATTGGGTTCCTTCTATAGAAGGTGTAGAAAGGAATCAATTTCCTTGCATTTTTCAGCTTTTAGAGACCACCTGCTTTCCTCGACTCAAGACCTCTTCCTCCTTCAGTGCTAACAGCACAGCATCTTTGTCTTTGACTCAAGCTCTTTAGCCTCATTCTTCCACCTACAAGGACCCTCATGGTTACACCGGGCCCAACTAGGTAATCTAGGATAACTCTCCCCATCTCGGAGTCAGCTGATAAATGACCTTAGTTATATCTGTAGCCTTCATCCATTAAATAAGATTATTTGGGATCTCAGCTCTCAGTACTTTTCCTCTCATGGTTTCTGTGGATTTCTATTACCTTTAGCACTGGGGACAGCAAAGGGGCGGTGCTGATTTTCAGTATAACCATTGTTACATTTCCAGGAGCAAGCGTTTCTCTGAAACAGTAGAGCCCTAAGTGAAGAAAAAAGAAGTCCGAATGCTATACAGAGTGCATGAGGTTTACTAATGAGAAACAGAATTCCTTTTTATATCCCTCAGGTGTTACCTGGACCTACATTCTGGCTGTAGATGAAAGAGCACTGTGTACTGATCAGTGGGTCAAAGCACGTACAACAATGTGGAGGAGACCTCAGCTTTGTCTCCTAGCTGGCACAGCTATTGAGTTTTCAATAGGTCATCCCATTGTTCCATCAGACCAGCTGCTCTGCATGATGTTAATACCGTAAATCCAATGAGTGAGTCTTTTGTCGTACTTATTTGACGTAAGACAAGTTTCAGTTCAGTTCAGTCACTCAGTTGTGTCCGACACTTTGTGACCCCATGGACCACAGCACCCCAGGCTTCCCTGTCCATCACCAACTCATTTTCTTCATATGAGGTGCCTGTTATTGAGGTCCAGTGATTACTCAGGTATTTACATGAATATGGCCATTAACCAATTTATATTATCTCTTTTACGCTGTTACTTTATATGAGGTTTGCGAGGAATGCTCAATTTCATAATTTTCCTAGGGTCCTTTTTTATCATATGTCAGATATCAGGCTCAGAGACATTGTCATGTACCTCAAATCAAAGAGTTAGTAATGGGAAGAATACACTCCAGTCCTCATTTTCTAGCTGCAAGTCTAGTTCTCATTGTGTGATATCAGGGTTGCTATCAGGAGAATGGATTAAATTATAACATTAACAATAACTACTACTTATTAACACATTATGGGTTAATGTGCTCCCCAGGTGGCTCAGTCAGTAAAAAGTCTGCCTGCAATGCAGATGCGGGAGACCTGGGTTTGATCTCTGGGTTGGGAAGTTCCCCTGGAGAAGGGAATGGCAACCCACTCCAGTATTCTTGATTGGGGAAATCCATGAACAGAAGAGGTGGTGGGCTACAGTCCATGGGGCCACAAAGAGTCAGACACAACTGAGTGACTAACACTTCACTTCATTGGTTAATGTAATAACATTTTGTATTTTCATATCCAAGATCATCTCCACACTTTTAAATTAATTTGATACATTCTTTATCAAAGTGTAAATGTAAATCTTCACTTTATATGATATACCTCAATGAGTATATTTGACATCACAAAAAGTATGATGCAAATTTATAAAGAAAATGAATACTATAGATGTATTCAATTTAATAATATGGTCTAATGCACATATGTAACTTTTTGACACCAATAAGTTATAAATTTTAAGAAAATAAAGCTATTTTATGAATACTATTTAGAAGACTACAATGGGGTTGTATTAATAAATATCTGAGAATTAAAACTGTCAGAAATATACAGTCTGAATTCACATGGAATGAAAATTATTTTATTTTGTATATATAAGTAAATAATGCTGGTAGTTCATCATTATAGAAAGGAAAATATCTGATAACGGATTAAAACTGTCAGAAATATATAGTCTGAATTCACATGGAAGGAAAATTATTTTTTTTTATATATAAGTAAATAATGCTGGTAGTTCATCACAGAAAGGATAAAATTTCTTAAAGATACAAGGCAAAATTTTATACTGTCATAGGGTTAAGAATCAATAATTTAGCTATGGGATTTAAATCCTTGACTCCTTATTAGAATCAACTTAGAATAGATATAAATAAAAACTATCTAAAATATTTCACCATGCTCAGAGCATGGTGCTCTGATATTTAAATGGAAATCAATAGAAAGATAATTGGTAGAGAGAAATATATCACACACACACACCTTTTTTAAGATCATAACAAAAATCTTTAAAGCTTAGATATTGAAAGTTTTATAAGAAGAGCAAATAAAACCCTCTTTAGAAGATGACAACTTAAAAGTTGTAATCACATGTAGCTTGACAAGACAGGCACACGTAATTATACATATATATATATATATATGCATTGAAACAGAACAATTTGAAACAAAACTATATGAGAACTGTGTGATATTCAAAGCACATTCCATAAAGAAGCACTTTAGCAGAGATGAGAGTAGCAAACACCTTTCTGAGGAGAGAGGCACTGACTCAGGGCCTAGCCCTTAAAACAATTACTAATCCATCAAAATTTTGTACGTAGGATATAATCTCTGATTTATCAGGATGAGTCTTGAGTCACTGAAGATTTATTGTTCTATTAGTAATAGTATTGTATAATACTGTTTAGTATTTTAACTTATATGGGGTCTAAATCTTGTGATTCAAATCCATAAAAATGTTTCCAGAAAGAATGTCACATTAGTTTTCTCTTCTGAGAAAACAATTAATTGCCACAGATAAATATGTATAATTGCCACAATTAATATGTATAATTCATATACATATATGGAGACATATATTCATTCTGTTATGCACTTTTGGCTTTGTTATCCATCTCATTAGTAAAGGCATCATATGTGTTAAAAGCAAACCATTTTCCAAGAACTTTGAAGCATGTTCTCATTTATTTTCATACAATTTATTGACGCAGATAAGGTAAATTTCATCATATTAAAAGGAGTGAAAACAGACTTGAGGAACATTAAGGTATGAAGCTTAAGGACGTAAAATTGAAGTGATCAAACAGACAAACACTTAGAACCTCTGGTGATGTACCAGCGTCCTCGGCATCTCGGAGTCCTGCCTCATTTGCTTTCTGTCTGCTCTGAGCAGGAACTTCACTTGGACCTTTCGTGTGACTTTGTTTTTGACACAAAAATGTGGCAGCCCCAGGATGTGTCACTCGATGCAATAAACCAAAAGCATGATTCTATTACAGACCCTGTTTTAATTTCAAGAGAGGAAAGCGGGCCACCAATAATATGATTACTGAAAACAGTTTCTCTGTCTCTGTCTCCCCATTATTGATGCTGTGTGCTGTTGTATCTAGGATATATACCAATGGGGACTTACAAATGAATATCTGTGCTGAAAGCCATTTGGAATAGTTATTTTCTGTGTTGTAAACCTACCACTGAGACACAGCTAAGGTCGTTTGCTTCATTTAACTATTGTTGGAGATGGCTTTTAAATGCAATCTTGTTCTATAATTGTATAAAATATTTAGATGAGACCAAAGTCATGTCTTCAAAACATGGCAAATTTTCAAATTCCAGCTTCTTTGTTACCTATATCCTGCTAAACTTTATGATAATTTTATTGATCATGCTTCAGTTTTCCACAGTTAGCCTAATGAAAGCAAATATGTATATACATCTATTATATATTGTCCCTTTCCTCAGTTCATGTTAGCATAAAAATATTATAAAAATAGTGGCATAATATACACCTTTTTTCTTCTTCTTGCTTTCTTACTTAGTATTCCTGTGATCTACTTCACAGCAATACATAAAGTGTTGCTCATTCCTTTTATGTCTGAATAATTTCTATTATGTAGATAAACCATATCTCATCTAACCAGTTTCCTGCTGAGTCATTTCCTAGGCAGGTTGATAGGAAGTCTAGGGGTCCCCAAGGAGAGAAGTCTGGAATACTCAAGGAGGAAGAAAGGACAAACTTTTTACTTTTTTTTCCCTCTACATTCCTTAGGAATATATAACAATGATGTATCCTGCCTGAGGACAGTCTCTGGATTAAACCTTCTGGCTAATTTTGTTATCTTAAAATGTAAATTATGGGAGTAGGTCTGGTGAGGTCTTTACAACCTCCAGACATTCTTTGGATTCTTTTTAGGGTTAGGGTTAGGGTTTATTACACAAAAGCTCTGAGCGATCCAGCCTTGTTTCTGGCCCCAGATTGAATTCTTCTCCTCCGGAGGCCAAAAACCCCGGTGTCTTTGCGTGATTCAGCAACAACCTTTCACTGCTGGCAGACATTTAGATTTCTATGTTTCTGGAATGTTGTCATTATAAAAATAGTTAATGAATATTTTACAAAATATAACTTTGTAAAAATTACTAGAAGTATTACTGCTGACTTAAAGGGTAAAATGCATAAGGGATTTTGCTAAATGTTGGCAGGCTGATTTTTTTCTATAGGGTTGTACTGTTTAACATTTCATAATCTTGGCAATGGAGTGTTATCAAACTCTTGGATTCTACCATTCTGATAGCAAAGACTTGGTATTCTAATGTATTAATAGCTAATTTTTCATATTTTATAAGGAAATTAATCATGTTTTCATATGATGAAGAGCTATTTGTTTTTCTTTTGCAGCCGTTATCTTTAAATCTCTAGCCAATTCTCCAATAGAATTGTTGGCTCACTTAGTTTCTATTTTAGAAGATATGTAATATAAATCAGGAATGTTGTTTTCCCAATTAGTCATTTAAAAATTTTATTCATGGTGGTTTGATTTGTCATTATAGTGGTTTGATTTTGTCTTATTCTTCATATTGTCAGGTTAAATGAGTTAGCATTTACTTTCTTGTTTCCTGATTTGTAATCATAGTTAAAGTTTTTGTCAGTTCTGAAGCATAGTTATTTACTGAAATACTACTACTTGTATATTTCCTTTTTTTATGTTTAAATTTGTTATACATTTGACTATGTCTTAGTATTTAACAAGTGATGCTTCGTATAACTACTTTCATTTTACATGACTAGTCCTCCCCAAACTTTCTATTAAAAACACAATATGTTTCTAAATTCCATATATATGTGTTAGTATACTGTATTGGTCTTTATCTTTCTGGCTTACTTCACTCTGTATAATGGGCTCCAGTTTCATCCATCTCATTAGAACTGATTCAAATATGATAACCCTATATGCAAAACAGAAAAAGAGACACAGATCTACAGAACAGACTTTTGGACTCTGTGGGAGAAGGCAAGGGTGGGATGTTTTGAGAGAACAGCATCGAAACATGTATATTATCAAGGGTGAAACAGATCACCAGCCCAGGGTGGATGCATGAGACAAGTGCTCGGGCCTGGTGCACTGGGAAGACCCTGAGGAATCGGGTGGAGAAGGAGGGTGGGAGGGGAGATCGGGATGGGGAATACATGTAAATCCATGGCTGATTCATGTCAATGTATGGCAAAAACCACTACAATACTGTAAAGTAATTAGCCTCCAACTAATAAAAATAAGTGGAAAAAAAAAGAATACAAAAATAAAATACAAAAATAAATAAATAAATAAAAATAAAAACGCAATATGTTTTCCAAATTTGGATGATACCCTTAAGTATCAAATTACTGAATTTTCAATTTTTTTTTTAATTTCAGGTTTTCTATTCTTAACAACAGCTTGTCTGATAATTTATGTAACAGACTCCTTGAATGGCAGAGTGGTGCCCCCACTTCCCTCTACCTTCATCTTATTTTGTTAGCGTTTTCCTGGCTAGTCTTGCTTTTCTCTTTTGCTTTTTCAAACGTGAGTTTATCATCTTGTCCAGCTGAAAAAAGAGCAAACACAATCAATGGCATCTTTATTGAGATTGCCATTGTTATATCTTTAAGTTGTTTGTTCTTCCCTTACAAGAACTTGGAATGCATTTCCATTTTTGTCAACTCTCTCTCCAAGTGTTTTATAGTTTTCTTTTACAGGTTTTGCAGCTCTTTTGCTAAGTTTACCTATATGTGTTCGTTTTCTTTTTCTTTCTTCTTTTATGTCTTCTACTTCCTTCTCTTCCTCCTCCTTCTTTGTGGTATATAGACATCTCTGTCCTTATGTCGATTAGATTTTTAAAAGTGCAGAAAAATAGAATTATCCTGATAGTTCTTAAAAAACTATTAAATAACTTATCATTTGAACTATGTTGATGTTTTTATAAAAATAGCAAAAGTATATGTCTAAATCTTATAACCCATTGGGAATATACATTCCTACCAAAAAGATTCAATCAGTAGACTATAAAGAAGGAAAGTTGTAAAGAATACTATAAATTGTGATATTGCATTGTTTCTGTATTTGTATTAAAATTTGCAAACATCTTAGCAAATAAGGATACTTTGAAAAAATGGTTATGCAGTCCTTGGTTCTCACTCCTTGGGAGATTATGCCCTTGAAGCATTGTGAAGAGACATTTATAATTTCATAAGGACTTTAAAGTTATTGTAATGGTTTTCCTAAGGTTTTAACCAAATATAAAACAAAAGACCGTAAGGATGTAGTTTTCTTATTTTTATATAGACATTTCTTCCTGGGTACTCTCTCAAAATTCTTCATATCTGTCTAAATTGAGTAAGTGAGAATGCTGAACTTTGATGTCTGTGCCCAGTTGCTCAGTAACCCCGTGGATGCTGAGACTGTGGATGCTGTGGACTATAGCTCCCCCACCAGGCTCCTCTGCGCATGGAATTGTCCAGGCTAAGATTCTGAACTGGGTTTCCTACTCCAATAACTTTGATAGCCTCCTTAAAAAAAAAAAAAAAGTAATCAGTCTTACAGATTTTAAATATAAAGTGACACTTCTTATCCTTTATAAACAAATAGTAGAAGAGCTCTTGTTACAACCAGAACAGTTTCAAGAGGATTTCAGTCTACACAGCTCGCTCTAAAACATAGCTTCAAATATGTTTAGCCCTTGTAGGAACTTGGTTTTGGTTAAGTACAAATTTCCTGGCAATGTAAGTAAATTAGCCTTTTCTAGGACTCTTCTTACACCTACAAAATTTAATACACAAAATAAATCTGCATAAGAAATGAGTTGTTTTATCAGTCTATGATGTAAGTTTGATTTTTTATCTAGAACAGATTAGATTACAAGCAAAATGTTACTGGACTGTATAGTTTATGTAGTTTTCTTTTTTTAAAAAAAAGCTCCATAATTATATGATTAAAAGGAACATGGGATACATTAAAATTCAGCTTTATGATGAACTTACCATATATTTTCTCATTTCCTGTTTTCAGTGTAAGGTTTTACAAGAAATGGAATAATTCTTTGTAGTAGAACTCAGAACCACAGTGATAACTATAAATATTTCAGTTGCTATTAACGGAGAAATCCATTGAAAGGTTACAATGTGGGAAAATCACAGTAGTTATTTTGTTATCTTCCGTTTCATTTCAGAATATTTAACTAATGTAAAGTCATGAATCTAGTATTTAAATGTGAAAGAATAAGGACAGTGTTGGTTATTTTTTATCACTGTAAATGCAGTGCCTGATAAAGTGCCTGGCATGTTATATGTGTTCAAATACGTTTTGGAATAAGTTAATGGCAGGGTTATCAAGCTCCCACTATCCAAAATAATTATTTTACTCATCTGAAGGAAGGATAGGAGGTATATTTGCCTATTCAAGAATAAGACAGTAGTAAAGGCTAGATTGTAATTGCTAGTATAATCTCAAGTACTTTCTCTATATAGGACATAGGTCTTAAGCCAGCAGTCCCCAAACTTTTTGGCACCAGGGACCAATCTGATGGAAGGCAGTGGTTCCACAGGTTGGGGTGGGAGGGATGGTTTCAGGACGATTTAAGTGCATTACATTTATTGTGCACTTCATTTCTAATCTAATGCTGCTGCTAATCTGACCAGAGATACTAGTATGGCCTGGGAAGTTGCAGACCCCTGCCTTAAAGGAGGGAATATTTAAATGGACAGAAGGAGTAACATGTTTATTCTTAAATAATGTGGTTTTTATTAAAAATTCTCAGGATTGAAATAATTTTTCTTTCTTATTCAAACATTATTTTTAGTATAGTTGATTTGCAGTATTGTATTAGTTTTAGGTATACAGCATAGTGATACAGTATTTTACAGATTACAGCCCATTAGAAGTTATAACAAGTGTGTTGTTCTGGTTGCCTCAAATATCTGTCCTTTCTCTGTGAATTTATCATTTCTCAAAACTTAATGCTAAATATTTTTCAAATTTAAGTACACCATATGCACTGATTTCCTTAACTGTAAATGAATCATGTGCAGAGATTTTATCTTAGTTATGCTGTGCCTTTTTTTTTTTTTTTGATTCTGTAAGGAAATAAGTTGCTATTGCTATACAACATAATTATAAAAACAGCTAGAATATGCTAAAACAAAAAACTTTGCAGAACTTTTTATTTAGATAACTATTCTGTAAAGTGTATATCAAGTATCAGTATCTCCAAACCTTGTATTTACAACCAAAATCCTAATTATGCAATTTTCCATATAAAATGTGCATTTTTATTATAGTATTATAGTTTATAGACTTTCTTAGTTAAGAGTTTATAATAGACTATATTCTTTCACTCAATAAAAATTAGTACATGATATTGGCTATAATTCCCTGTGTTATACAATGTATCTCTGTTGTTTATATATTTTATACATAGTAGTTTATAGCTCCTATTCTCATAGCACTAATTTGCCTGTACTTCTTTCCATTTCCACTTTGGTAAACACTGTTTTGTTTTCTATATCTGTGAGTCATTTTCTATTTTGCAAATATATTCATTTAAATTAAGAGAAACCAGAGATCAGATTGCCAACATTCATTAGATCATAGAAAAAGCAATAGAATTCCAGAGAAAACAGCTACTTCTGCTTCATTGACTATGCTAAAGCCTTTGACTCTGTGAATCACAACAGACTGTGGAAGAGATGGGAATACCAGATTACCTGCCTCCTGAGAAGCCTGTATGCAGGTCAAGAAGCAATATTTAGAACCGGTCATGGAACTATGGACTGGTTCAAAATTGGGAAAGGAATAGGTCAAGACTATATATTCTCACTCTGCTTATTTAACTTCTATGAAGAGTAAATCATATGAAATGCCAGGCTGGATGAATCACAAGCTGGAATCAAGACTGCCAAATATCACCAATCTCAGACATACAGATGACACCACCATAATGACAGAAAGCAAAGAGGAACTAAAGAGGCTCTTGTTGAAGGTGAAACAGGAGAGTGAAAAAGCTGGCTAAAACTCAACGTTCTAAAACCTAAGATCATGGCATCCAGTCCCATCACTTCATGGCAAATAGATGGGTAAAAAGTGGAAATAGTGACAGAATTTATTTTCCTGGGCTCAAAAATCACTGGACTGTGACTGCAACCATGAAATTAAAAGATGCTTGCTCCTTAGAATAAAAGTTATGACAAACATAAGCAGCATATTAAAAAGTTGAGACATCACTTTGCCGACAAAAGTGCCTATAGTCAAAGCTATGGTTTTTCCAGTAGTCATGTATGGATGTGAGAGTTGGACTATAAAGAAGGATGAGTGCTGAATAAATTATGCTTTCGAGCTTTGGTGCTGCAGAAGACTCTTGAGAGTCCTTTGAACAACAAGGAGATCAAGTCAGTCAATCCTAAAGGAATTCAACCATGAATATTCATTGGAAGGACTGATGTTGAAACTCCAATATTTTGGCCTCCTGATGTGAAAAGCCAACTCATTGGAAGAGACCCTGATGCTGGGAAAGATTGAAGGCAAGAGGAGAAGCGGACGACAGAGGATGAGGTGGTTGGATGGCATCACTGTCTCAATGGACATGAATGTGAGCAAACTCTGGGAGACAATGAAGGACAGAGACACCTGGCATGCTGCAGTCAATCACGTCACATTGCTGAGTGACTGAACAACAAAAACATATTATTATTTTTTTAGACTCTACGCATTTTTAGATTCAGTTTCTTTCTCTGCCTGATTTATTTCACTAAGCATAATACTCTCTGGATCCATCCACACTGTTCCAAATTCAGAATGTCATTCTTTCTTTATGGCTGACTCATATTCCATTGCATATATAAACTACTTCTTTGTCTGTTTATCTGTTAATGAACAATTGGGTTGCTTCAATACATGGGCTATTACAAATAATGCAGCTACAAACATTAGGGTGTGTATATCATCTTGATATGTGGTCTTGTGCCGTTTTTGATTGGGATATTTATTTTTTAGCTTTTTGTTTTGTATTGAGGTATAGCTGATTAACAAACAATGTTGTGATAGTTTGAGGTGAACAGCAAAGAGACCTATCCATACACATACATGTGTCCATTCTCCTCGGACTCCTCCCACCCAGACTGCCACAAAACATTGAGCAGAGTTCCATGCACTATACAGTAGATCCTTGTTAATTATCTGTTTCAAATACAGCAGCGTGTACATGTCCATTGCAAACTCCCTAACTATCCCTTTTCCCCATCCTTCCCACCAGCAACTATAAGCTCCTTCAGGAAGTCTGTGAATGTGTTTTTGTAAATTTGTATCATCTTTGTAGAGGCCACATGTGAGAGATGCCCTATAATATTTCTCCTTCTTTGCCTGACTTATTTCCTTCAGTATGAGACTCTCTAGGCTCATCCATGTTGCTGCAAATGATATTATGGCATTCTTTTTAATGGCTGAATAAATTTCCCTTGAATATATGTACCACATGTCTTTGTCTATCCCTCTGTGAAGGGACATTTAGTTTGCTTTCAAGTCTTCACTGTTGTAAATAGTGCTTCAGTGAAGACTGGGGTGCATGTGTCTTTTGGATCATGCTTTTCTCCAGCTTACATGCCCAGGAGTGGGACCACAGGGTCATATGATAGCTCTATTTGGTGTTTTGTAAGGAACCCTTATACTGTTCTCATAGCGGCTATACCAATTTACACTTCCATCAACAGTGTAGGGAGGTTCCCTTCTCACCACACTCTATCCAGCATTTGTTTTTTGTGGATTTTTTGATGATAGTCATTCTGGCTAGTATGAGATGCTACTTCATTGTAATTTTGATTTGCATTTCTTTAATAATTAGTGTTGCCGAACATCTTTTCATGTGCCTATTGGCCATCTGTACGCTTTATTTGGAGAATGTCTGTTGAGTCCTTCTGCCCATTTTTTGAGCATGTTGTTTGTTTGATGCTGTTAAATATCATGAGCTACTTGTAAATTTTGGAAACTAATCCCCTGTCAGTCACATCATTTGCAAATATTTTCTCCCAACTGTGGGTTGTCTTTTCATTTTGTTTGTTTCCTTTGCTATGTGAAAGCTTTTGAGTTTAAGTAGGTTCCATTTGTTTATCTTGATATTATTTCCATTATTCTGGAAGACAGATCAAAAGAGATACTGCTGCAATTTATGTCAGAGTATGTTCTGCCTGTGTTTTTTTCTAGGAGTTTTATAGTGTCTGGTCTCACATTTAGGTTTAATGGGATGTTTATTTTTTGGTATTAGTATAATATAGTAGTATGAGCTATCCATATGTTTTGTACGTGAATCTGTTACATCATTTACAAATATTATCTCCCATTCCATATGTTTTACATTTTACTGACAATTCTTTAGCTGTGTAAAATTAAACTTGGAAGTTTACATAGGTCTATTTTCTTACTTCTGTTTTGATATCTTTTGTCCTAGGAGAAAAATAAAAAAAAGCTATGGTTTACATCCAACAGTGACCCATCTATAAGCTTGCCTAAAGATTTTTATGGCTTCAGGTCAAACACTTAGGTTTTCAATACATTTTGATTTTATTTGTACATGATATAAGTAAATGTTCTAATTTCATCGATCAATAGGTAGCTGTCTAGTTTTCCTGGCACTGTTTGTTAAAGAGGCTCTCTGTTCTCCATTATATATTTTTGTCTCCTTTGCTGTAGACTAATTTTCCATAGATTCATGGGTTTATTTCTGGATTCTGTATTCTGTCCCCTTGATCTATGTGTTTGATTTTATGTCAGGATCATGCTGTTTCGATTACTGTAGTTTTACAGTACAGTCTTAAGCCTGGGAGAGTGATACCTCCATCTTTGTTTTGCGGGGAGGGTCAAGATTGCTTTGGCAATTCAGAGTCTTTTATGGTTCCATAAGAAATTGTGGATTAATGGTTCTAGTTCTGTGAAAATGTCATGGGTATTCTGATAGGAATTGTATTAAATCTATAGATTGCTTTGGATAACATGATTGCTTTGGATCCCATTTCTTTGTATCATCTTCAGTTTCCTACATCAGTGTATTATAGTTTTCAGAGCATAAGTCTTTCACCTCCTTGGTTAAGTTTATTCCTAGATATTGCAGTCTTTTCAACGTGATTTTAAAAGTTTGTTTTTTTTTTTTTTTACTTTCTCATTTTAATAGTTAATTATTACAGTGTATAAATAAGTCTGTTATTCTTATATATAGCAACTTTATTGAATTCATTTATTAGTTCTAATAGTTTTGGCCTGGAGATGTTAGGGTTTTCTATATAAATTATCATGTCATCTTCAAATAGTGATAGTTTTACCTCTTCCTTTCTAATTTGGGTGCCTTTATTTTTGTCTGATTGCTGTGGCTAAGACTTGCAATACTATGTTAAAGAAAGTGACAAGAGTGAGCATCGTTGTCTTTTTCCTGAATTTAGTGGAAGGCTTTCGGCTTTTCATCACTAAGTATTAGTGTTGGTTCTAGATTTGTTATAAATGGGATTTATTATGTTGAGATGTTTTTTCCATATACACTTTTACTGAAGTTTTTAACATAGATGGATGTTGAATTTTGTCAAAGGCTTTTTCTGAGACTATTGAAAACTCTGTGGTTTCTACCCTTTTCCTTTTGTTCATGTGGTATTTCACATTAATTGACTTGAAAATGTTAGATCATCCTTGTGACCTTGGAATAAATCCAACTCAGTTTTGGTTTATGACCCTTTTTACATTGTGGAATTCAGTTTACTAATATATTGTTCTGAATTTCTGCATCTATGTTCATCAAACACATACATCTTTATCTTTAGCACATTTATCATTTTCCTCTTTGACTCCATCCATGTATCTTTATCCACAAAAGCCAACTCTTATCACGTCCTTTGTTCTCAATTACTTAGTGTACCTTCCTCTCTTCTACCCTCTTCCACTCATAAAATGCTTCATCTTGACCTTAGCGTTAACATCACTCTCCAGCAATTCAAAATAACAAACTTGCTATCTAGCTTCATTCATATTTTCTTTTATCCTATTAAGAGAATGTTTTCACAAGTGTGTGAGTGTGTGTGTATGTGTGTGTACATTTTCATGTCAAAATTTAGAGTTTGTATGGTCAAAGGTATAGTTTTTCCAATAGTGATGTAGGATGTGAGAATTGTACTATAAAGAAGGCTGAGCATAGAAGAATTGATGCTTTTGAATTGTGGTCCTGGAGAAGACTCTTCAGAGTCCCTTGGAGAGCAAGGAGATTAAATCCTTCCTTGAGGATTGACTAATCCTTGAGGAAATCAACCTTGAATATTCATTGGAAAGACTGATTCTGAAGCTGAAGCTCCAATACTTTGACCACCTGATGGAAACAACGGACTCTTTGGAAAAGACTGATGCTGGGAAGTATTGACAGCAGGAAGAGAAGGGTGTGACAGAGGATGAGATAGCTGGATGGCATCATTGACTCAATGGACATGAGTTTGACCAAAATCTGGGAGATGGTGAAGGACAGGGAAGTCTGGTTTGCGGCAGTACATGGGGTCACAAATAGTTGGACATGACTTAGCAAATGAGCAACAGTAACAGAGGCTCTCAAAACTTTTCTTCCTTCTGATTGAAAATGGCAAATATTGACTGAAATAACCCAAAAACAAAGAATCAAATTAGATTTGTAATGTCGTAATTAGTAATATACAAAAAGTATATCACTAAAAACTCAAATATATGTGGAGAGAGAAAAGCTTTGCATTGATTTTTTGTTTGTTGCATCTGTCTGAAATTAATAAACCTTAACATTTTAAAACACACTGAGACATGGAAAAATTTGTTTTCAAACCAAAATAAAATAAGCAAGCAAACAATTAAATTGGACAGATACCATACGTTAGCAGCAACAGTAAAAAGACTGAGCATGCCAACTTATATATCATACTTTCTCCATCTTTCTTGTCACTTATCAACACAAGTTGGAAACACTAGTTATTGGGTGCTTGCTTCTTATTAATAATATTTTTAATAAATTGTTAAGGTTATAATATGGTAAAAATTTTTTTAAAGCTTGAGATTCATAAGATAATTCAAGATATTCTTGAGTTCAGATATTGAAATGACTAAAATACGCAACAAAGAACATTCATATATTGATGGAACATAAATTTCTTATAAGCCTTCTTAAAATGGTCAGCCTTTTAGCTCGCTTTCCCTTTACTTTTAAAGGATATGTTTACCTTGTTAAACACTGTGTCAGCAGATGGTATTTACTAATATGAGTCACTCTGTGGACCTGCAGGTTGAATCTGATCAACGGTCCATCTGTAAACAAGACAAGGCTATCAGTAATCTTATGACGTGGACATCTATATTGGCTTCTTGTAATACAGCCAGATGTGCAGCCTACTAATGGAGAAGGAGGCATACATTATTGGTTGATGTTAGTGTTTCTGAATTATTTAATTGAGAACTGTATATTGTAATCCTAAGACACTGAGGTTAGATGCTGCCTCTGCAGGTTCTGATCAGAGGAAACATCATAGCGTTTAACTTATTTTGCCTTCTGCAGTTACCTGTTAGTCTGCTCTACAATTTGTCTTTTGATCTGCTTTTAACATCTACCTGCTTCCTGAAGACTACTCAAGCTAAGGTGCTTTCCAAAACATGAATTGTCTTTTGATCTATAGCCCCATGTGCCAGAAACGTTTGTTTACATGCCAGACAAACTTCCTTGAGATAGTAACAGTGAAAACTCAGCCTCTATCCTAGCTGTCAAAGTGAAGCAGTGGGGTGGAGCGGGGTGGTGGTTGAGAACACAATTTGGAAAAGGAACAGGAATAAACTAACACATCTTTATCTTTTCCCTCTTTGACTTCATCCATGTATATTCATCCACAAAAGCCAACTCGTACTGTTTCTTTTGTTTATGATTACTTAGAGTCCTTTCCTCTCTCCTACACTCTTCCTCTCATAAAATGCTTCAACTTGACCTAAGCATAAACATCTCAAGAGTCAGACCGGACTTAGCGATTAAGCATAAACATCATTCTCCGGCAATTCAGAAGAAACAAACTTGCTATCTAGCTTTATTTATATTTCCCTTTATCCTATTGAGAGAAAGACATGTTTATTTTGGGGACCAATGGTAAAGGTCTAGGATTTCATACAGTTAATTCACTAGAACTTCATAACTATATGAAATCAGTTAATGGCATCACGGACTCAATGGACATGAGTTTGGGTAAGCTCCGGGAGATGGTGAAGGCCAGCGAAGCCTGGCATGCTGCAGTCCATGGGGTTGCTAAGAGTCAGACACGACTGTGTAACTGAACAATAACAATTCACTAGAGGCCAAAAACCTTATGTGAAATTTTAACACAAATACAATTATTCTGAAAAATAAGTTATTGTTCTAGGGAGATACTGTGAAGCAAAGCGTAGAATGGGATGTTGGGTTTTATTGAATTTTGATTAAATCATCAAGTTTTTCTGTTAAAAAAAAATAACTACTTTTCAAAGAATAATACTTCTGAGACAAGATTTCCAGAAAGATTTTCTTTTTCCCTATCTCATAGTAAAAACCTAGAAATGCTCTTTTATTCTATTCTGAACTCTTTATTGAATTTGATATATTAGTGTGTATTGATCTATTTACTGTGAACACCAGGATCTTAATACATACATAAATGCAAACATTTGAATTTATCCTGCCATTTTCACACACACACATACTCATGTACACTTACATGTGTGTTATGTGTAAGTGTGAGTAGCTTTTCTGTGGGTATTCCTCATTGTACCAGATAAAGGAACAAAAATTTTGTTGAATGGATGTATACACTTATGTATAAATTATAGTCATTTCAGTAGAAACCTGGTTTAGTTATTTTAAAGTGGTCTTAGTCCTGACTTATAACAAAAATGTTATCTTTTTTTTTGGTCTTATACTTGCTCATAAGATAATCAGAAGAAATGCATGTTTAACCAAATATAGAGCTTACATAGTAGTTAGATATTTTCTTAATTTTTATACATTAACACTAATAGCCATTAACTAGTACAATTTTCTTCAAAATGAATTAAAGAGCAAAAAAAATTCAAATGCATTTTAATAAATATTTTACATGACTGTGTGAGTGAAAAAACATTAAGAGAGTTTGCTTAAAAAATAGCACTGTTCATATTAGTCTTTTTCTTTGAATGCTGTCAAGGATGATTTAACTTCAATTAATATTGCACTTTTGACTCAGAACTTGTCAAATATTTCATCATTTCTGAACTTGCCCCTAGACATAGACAGAAAAAGAGACAGTAATAATCATTAAACATGAAAGGCAGCACGCTTCTCTATAAAGGGCAAAATGGCATAGGGTAAGGGTTAGGAGCAAACACAGAAGTGATAAATACATTGACAGTTTGCTTTTAAGGAATCAACATCCTTCAGCATTTGCCAGCAGGAATCAGGCACTGTGACAGGAGAACAAACTGGCAGATGGACCCTTCTTTCCTTTAATAAACCAGAATAGAATCAATGGAATAAAGAGAAAAATATGTTAGGTTAAAACTAAATACTTAACTTTAGAAATTAAATACATCATGTTTAGCAATTATTATTGTTGTTCAGTCGCTCAGTTGTGTCCGAATCTTTGCAACACCGTGGACTGTAGCACGCCAGGCTTCCCTGTCCTTCACTGTCTCCTGGAGTTTGCTCAAACTCACGTCCACTGAAACAGTGAAGCCATACAACCATCTCATCCTTTGTTGTCTCCTTCTCTTCCTGCCTTCCATTTTTCCAAGCATCAGGATCTTTTCCAATGAGTTGGCTTTTCACATCAGGTGGCCAAAATATTGGAGCTTCAGCATCAGCATCCAGTAAATATTCAGGGTTGATTTCCTTTAGAATAGACTGGTTTGATCTCTTTGCAGTCCAAGGGATTCTCAAGAGTCTTCTCCAATACCATAGTTGGAAAGCATCAGTTCTTCAGTGCTCAGCCTTTTTTGTGGCCCAACCCTCACACCCTCTTTTCCAGTAGTCATGTATGGATGTGAGAGTTGGACTATAAAGAAAGCTGAGCGCCAAAGAATTGATGCTTTTGAACTGTGGTGTTGGAGAAGACTCTTGAGAGTCCCTTGGACTGCAAGGAGATCCAACCAGTCCATCCTAAAGGAAATCAGTCCTGGGTGTTCATTGGAAGGACTGATGCTGAAGCTGAAACTCCAATACTTGGCCACCTGATGCGAAGAGCTGACTCACTGGAAAAGACCCTGATGCTGGGAGGGATTGGGGGCAGGAGGAGAAGGGGACGACAGAGGATGGGATGGCTGGATGGCATCACTGACTTTATGGACATGGGTTTGGGTAAACTCCAGGAGTTGGTGATGGGCAGGGAGGCCTGGCATGCTGTGGTCTATGGGGTCGCAAAGAGTCAGACACAACTGAGTGACTGAACTGAACTGAACTGATACATATCTACAGGTATCTTACCTGTTATCCAGTCTAGAATCAAAAATTGTACCAAAAACTTGTGCCTGACTGTTGGATTCTCAACATTTACAGGTTGGCTATTCTGAAGCCACTAATTTGGAATTTTCTTTTTATCACTCGTTTGTTTCAAAATGTGTGTGTATATATAATACACATACACATGTGTGTATATAGTACACATACATAATAAAATATGTAAAAATACATGGTTTGTCATATATGTAATGTGTTATGGCATATAATATTATAGGATACATATATCAAACATATATAAAATATATACTTTTATCATATATATGAAAAATTGGTATGGTGTGATATAGTATAGGTGGTAGAAATATATAAAATTATATACTACATCATACCATACCAATACCATACCAATTTATATAAATATGCTTTATATGGATATGGTTTATTTTTATCATAGATCATATACAGTATATAAAATTATGTATATTATATATATTTTTTCATATATATCTACAGACATAGATTTCATTTGTATTCATAAATAGGCTGTGAAATTGGATGTCGTAGTGCAAACAGTCTTCTGGAACTTGATATTTAGACACTAGTCACCTATATTTGACAGATTTTTAATCTTATTTTCTCTCTCTCTTTTGATTTATTCTACTGCTACTTTCTCAGCTTTTTAGGTTGGAAGCCCATTGTGTTGATTTTCATCCATATTTCTTTCATAATATAAACCTTTGGAGCTGTAGATTTTATTCAAATCATTTCTGTTACAGAAATTCTGATATAATGCTTTTATTACAATTTATTTCTGGATGGTTTGAAATTCTGTTACAATCTCTTCTTTAATTCCTAACTTAAAGTATTTTTAAACCTCCAAAGAAACATGTATACACTAAATTTTGATAAACCATTCTAGAGTTATCTTTAAAATGTAGTCTGATAGTCTTTGTGTTTTAAAAATCTTGTTTAATCCATTTTTTCTTGTTGCAGATGAGTGCCTTCTCTGCACATTTCCTAGCTATCTTACTTTCTTCTATTCATGAGAGAATTATCAAATCAATGTTATGTTTTACCATTTTTATATATTAAGTAATATCTAAAACAGACTTTGTCCTTAATAGTGAAAAGTAGTCACCATTTTAGAGAATATTTTAAAACTAGTTGAAACTCATCCTTAAAAAAAACTACATTGACGCCTAGATTTTCTGAGTAATGGGGCTCAACTTCAGTCCCTCTGAGGACTAAAACATGGTTCTTGTCCTCAGGAGGTTACTATCCAGTTAGTGTTCTCAATGTGTGCAAATATCTTAGAAGTTGATCTTTTTTTTTTTTTTTTTTAAGAGACCTCAGCTAACTATTTTATTGAACATCTGTCCAATCTGTTCTCATCCTCATCAGAGCCAACACTGCCATCCTCCATGGTATTTTCTGACTTTCATTGAGACTACTGGAGTGTAAATGCACAGTGCTATTTCTGCTATTAGAATATTAAGCACAAATACAATATCATTCAAATTCTGGACCCTGGACTTCTTACTCACATACTGTTTCTGATTCTTTGCTTTTCTTTAATTGTATTTCTATTACCCTAATTCAAACTTGGGGAATTAAAATTCGTACCTAACTGTATTATGCTTAGTGAGGTAAGTGGCCGGCATACCGTTAAGTGCAGTCAAGTTAGCTAATTAGCTATTTTAATTCCAGACAACTTGGTACCAATAAAATATGGATATATCTGTGTTGTATCATGCTTAAAGCACCACTGGACTTCATGCTGTTTTGAAATCCGAATATCTAGAAAGGATGACTAGAGTGAGGTTGACTTTGGAACTGGCAGAGCATCAGCAGTGAATGATCTTATCTAGGGTGAGGGGGTTATTAGGTTATTTTTATGAAAGGAAAGTTTGTCTTGACAGTTTTCAGACCCGGTTAGACAGTGGTCTTGGTTTTATTTTGATCCATCATGGTCACAGAGAAGACTTGTCTGGTATTTTATGAAAATATTTACGTCCAACAGAAGAATGCCAAGGTCCGCCCATGAGTGACAGATCAGCCCTTTGCAATACCAAGGCCTAGCTGATGGGACTAGGCCAAGTTGTGACAGTCAGTGTTGCTTTTTGTCTTCATCACCCATCAAATTAAGCTTCATTCATTCATTTCAAAAGTACTGGTTGCTAAGTTAGAAAGGCTAATACACGTTGATCAAAGCTGAAAGTAAATTCTAAACAAATGAAACTTTTATTTCATAGTTCATTTCAGTTCAGTCGCTCAGTCATGTCTGACTCTTTGCGACCCCATGAATCGCAGCACGCCATGCCTCCCTGTCCATACAGTCAGTGATGCCATCCAGCCATCTCATCCTCTGTTGCCCCCTTCTCCTCCTGCCCCCAATCCCTCCCAGCATCAGGGCGTTTTCCAATGAGTCAACTCTTCGCATGAGGTGGCCAAAGTATTGGAGCTTCAGCTTCAGCATAAGTCCTTCCAATGAACACCCAGGACTGATTTCCTTTAGGATGGACTGGTTGGATCTCCTTGCAGTCCAAGGGACTCTCAACTATAGTCAAATAATGGATATAAATAATACTGTTCCAAAATGAATATGATAAGTCAACTGTACTGTTTGCAACAAAAGATAAGTAAGTGATAACTATGGTAACTTAGAAGAAAGCTAACAAAGTCTGGAAAATTATCAAAGGTTTTGCAGAAGTTACACTTGATTTGCGATCTAAAGCATGAAATAAAGTTAAGTAAACAGAGAAGGGAGTAGGGCTCTAGGAAGAGGGAAAGTATCTAAAAATATTGCTTTGTGATACAGCATGCTGCAGTGCACACGAAGACTGAAAATCAAGCTTTTATAGCAGGATTAGAGAGTAGAATCTCGATATGAGATGAGAAAAGGGTCTTAGTAGGCGTCAAATCATATAAGGACTTGTAAACCACATTCAGGAATTTTATATTCAGTGTAAGAAGGATGGAAAATACTGACATATTCTAGCTAATGTCATTAACATTTTTGAAATATCATTCTTAATTCATAATCTAGTACAATTAGAATGAAATTTTTGAATATGATGTCCTCAAAACATTGGAGAATGATTCTGAATGCCCAAATCAAAATCACTAGCTTTTGCTCAAGGGGTTGATAAGCGTTTTGTGATCAGGGAAGTACTGGAAAAAGACTGAAGTTCTTTAAAGCACATCTTACCTCATGTATTTAACATAATAAATTAGATTCTGTGCATTTCAGTTGAAAAGATTTTCCTAGAGTCTAAGACATCACAGAAATCTAAGGAGAAAAATGGATGCATATTGTTAGCATCACTCCTTTCCTAATGCCTCTTGTTTTTTTTTTGTTGTTGTTGTTGTTTTTTCCCAAGTAACACATCCCATATTCTTTGTGATTGGCTTTATGTGGTTTGTCTTGGTCCCTGCACAGGAACCGTAGTTTTGCTGAGTTTGGAATTTTAAATAAGAATTGAATACACCTTCTCTTTGATGTGCCCTCACTGATTCTTCTAGCTATGGAGAAGTTTACCCCATGAACTGAAGTTGGTTTTAAAGCCATCTCATATATGAGAAAGCATAGAATATTTCTTGACTGAAATAACAGAAGATTCCGTATATGTATCTTGCTCACTGGATGCTTCTCTGCTTTGGTTTTGGTAACACATCTTGACTTGCTGTGTGTTCTCTGGCTCACTTTACCCTTTATATCTGGGACCTGACTATTCTGAATCCAGACTGCCCACTTGACTTTTAAACCTACCTAGAGTTGAACCTTGATCTGAGCTACCTTCTCAGTTCTTTCCTGTTCAACCCCTCATTGGTCCTCTTAAAGCATGATTTACTCATTTCTCTGTGATCCACCAACTCAGATATCTGATGTTACAGAAACTATTTTTCTATCAAATGTTGTTCTATTATGTTTAGGTATTGACAGTACTTAATTCATACCAGATATTATGAGCATGGAAACTCTAGACAGTATTATAACATTGGAGGTTTTAAAAGCACTGCTCTTGGAGTAACTGAGATTAGGATTCTTATTGCTCTACTTTTCCTTGTACTATTTAGATAAAATGATTAACCTTACTTGGCTTTGGTTTTTAAAAGTTGGGATAATAATAAAAATAACCTTAACAGTAGCAAGAGTACTGAGGAAGATAGTTATAAAGAGAATAAATTATAAAGATTAAAAATTTAAAGTATCATGCCATTTTTAATCACCTGTACTGAAAGCATGCCATATTCTAGGTAAAAGTCAAATTGATATTCGACCAGTTTGTCAAACAATATCTTTGATCCTATCACTAATGAGTCATCAGATTTCAAAACAAATATTGCACTTGATCAAAAGAAACACTCTATAAGTAGATGTTTTTCTATTCTACCTCTGTTAGGAAATAAATTGTTTTTCACAGTTAATAATTAGCCACTTTTTTTTTAAAGATACACGTTTTGCAATCCAAGTAACATGTCAATCTACTATCCTTCGCTAATCAAAAAATAACATTCTCACATTTATTTTTTTGAAAAATATAAAAAGCTGAGTATTTCAAATAAATTTCTTTAAGCTAAACAAATGCATGTACAAAGGTATCATTTATACATTCAGTCCAATAAGGCTTCTTGTTTACCTACAACTGCAAAACCTACAGAATGCCTGATAAACTCTAACCCCACAGATTTCAGTTAAATCCTTTTGACTATACTTGGGTCCATTCTCCAGAAGGATGTGTAGTGGACTTCCTTTTTTGCCTGCTTAGCACTATAAGATTGCCAAAAACTCCATTTTACTTTTCAACGGCTTTCTACTCATTTGTTATGTCCTTGACACCCACTATTGAAATCCAATATTCATTAAAAGGACTGATGCTGAAGCTGAAACTCCAATACTTTGGCCACCTGATGTAAAGAATTGACTCATTTGAAAAGGCCCTGATGCTGGGAAAGATTGAAGGCAGGAGAAGGGGATGACAGAGGGTGAGATGGTTGGATGACATCACCGACTCAATGGACATGAGTTTGAGTAAACTCCTCTGGGAGTTGATGATGGACAGGGAGGCCTGGCGTGCTGCAGTCCATGGGGTCGCAAAGAGTCGGACACGACTGAGCGACTGAACTGAACTGACACTCACAGATTTAAGACTCTGGCTTATCATTTGGTAGAAAACCAGAGAGTCTGTCTCATTTCTCTGTCCCCACACCCTCTATCTCTAGACTGTTGAACCCTTTCTTCAATGTTTTGGCAGCTCTGCACTCCATTTTGTGACTCCAACAAGCTAAGGCTGGTCAAAACATCCATGGCCTCTCTGCTTCTCAGTTATGACTCCTTTTGGGATTTTCATCCTGTCACTGCACCTATTATAGGGGTAAATATAGCCTTGAGGAAAACAATGACTCTCTATTCCTAAGTTTCCTTTTTTGTGGGATTTTAACCCTTCAGGCCCTAGTTTCCATAGAGGCACATCAATGCTTTCATTTACAACTTATTTGTTCAGCTAAGCCTTTGCATAGTGCTGAGATTAGGGGTGCCCACCAACTACCAAGTCAAAAATTCACCTAGAGCTTGCTATCTGCCTTTGACACTAGAGGTTCCTCCACATCCATGGATTCAACTACTCTCAGACCAGATAGTACCGCAGTATTTATTATTGAAAAAAAAAATCCATTTTTGCTGTTGTAAAAAATCTTCAAGTGGACCCAAGCAATTCCAGCCAGTGTTGTCCAGGTTAGCTGTTTATTATTCCACTTCCCTGGCCTGTTTTCAGTGGAGGAGTAGATCATCACAAGTAACTGCATCTTACCCAGGAGCAGCAGTCAGATTTTCTCTTCTCACCTTCATCCTACACTTTCTCTCTTCCCCATGTCCTAAGCATATAATATGGAAAAAGAACTACAAATCTTGTGAGATTGTAAGAAATCACATTAGAAATTAAAAATATCTAGTAATTCCTGATTATTTCTGGGATGCTCTGGCCTTAAAATTTTCTTAGATTTCCCATTTCAGTCCAGTTCAGTCGCTCAGTTGTGTCCGACTCTTTTGTGACCCCATGAACCAGAGTACACCAGGCCTCCCTGTCCATCACCAACTCCAGGAGTCCACCCAAACCCATGTCCATCGAGTCGGTGATGCCATCCAACCATCTCATCCTCTGTCGTACCCTTCTCCTCCTGCCCTCAATCTTTCCTAGCATCAGGGTCTTTTCAAATGAGTCAGCTCTCCGTATTAGGTGGCCAAAGTATTGGAGTTTCAGCTTCACATCAGTCCTTCCAGTGAACACCCAGGACTGATCTCCTTTAGAATGAACTGGTTGGATCTCCTTGCAGTCCAAGGGACTCTCAAGAATCTTCTCGAACACCACAGTTCAAAACCATCAATTCTTTGGCACTCAGCTTTCTTCGCAGTCCAACTCTCACATCCATACATGACCACTGGGAAAAGCATAGCCTTGACTAGATGGACCTTTGTTGTCCGCTTTTTAATATGCTGTCTAGCTTGGTCATAACTTTCCTTCCAAGAAGTAAGCATCTTAATTTCATGGCTTCAATCACCATCTGCAGTGATTTTGGAGCCCAGAAAAATAAAGTCCGCCACTGTTTCCACTGTTTCCCCATCTATTTCCCATGAAATGATGGGACTGGATGCCATGATCTTAGTTTTCTGAATGTTGAGCGTTAAGCCAATTTTTTCACTCTCCTCTTTCATTTTCATCAAGAGGCTCTTTAGTTTCTCTTCACTTTCTGCCATAAGGGTGGTGTCATCTGCATATCTGAGGTTACTGATATTTCTCCCAGCAATCTTGATTCCAGCTTGTGCTTCCTCCAGCCCAGCATTTCTCATGATGTACTCTGCATGTAAGTTAAATAAGCAGGTGACAATATACAGCCTTGACGTACTCCTTTTCCTATTTTGAACCAGTCTGTTGTTCCATGTCCAGTTCTAACCTGACCTGCATACAGGTTTCTCAAAAGGCAGGTCGGGTGGTCTGGTATTCCTATCTCTTTCAGAATTTTCCACAGTTTATTGTGATTTCCCGTTTACATTTCTGTTTTCCAAATGTTTTGAAATTGAGAATATTGATTTCAGTGCTTCGGGAAGCTACCTTACATGCTCCCAACTTTTCTTCCAGCTTTCACTCTTTTCTCTGCATTGGTTTCTCTTACAAGTCTGCATAGACAGTGTAATACAAGAGTATGAAAACACTTTTTAAAACTCTTTCGGGACTTGTTTTCTGGTGGTCCAGTAAAGACTTTGCCTTCCAATGTAGGAGGTGCCAATTTGATATTTGGCTGGGGAGCTAAGATTCCTCATGCCTCACTGCCATAAAACCAAAACATAAAACTGAAACAATACTGTAACAAATTTACTAAAAGAGTTGAAAAATGGCCCATATCAAAAAATCTTAAAAAAAAAAAAAAGCAACTTTTTCTACTCTGGCATTTATGCAAATTTAGTTAAAATCTATTTTTATCATCTCTTTCTTTTTTTTCAGTAATAAAACTCTTTAGTACACCTTTCAAATTGCAATTGTATAGAAAGGTTAAGATTCAACAAATTAAAATATTTGGTAACAATCCTAGGTTCCTAAACTAGGTATATAAAACGGAAAGCTGCCATAGAAAATTTTAACTTTTCACACATAAGTAAAAAATATTCCTGGTTATTTTAGAATTAATCCTATCATGTTTCACATATGTTAATAGAGTTTGTCAAAGAATATCCACTTGTACCTAAAATATGAATAGTTAAAAAAGAAACAAACACTTTGAGAGATAATAAATTTTGGAAATTGCTCACATAACGATTTGCTAAGTTTCCTTTCTGATTAGGGAATAATATTATATGAAATAAGAAAAAATGAAATTTACTATTTGAACTAAACAAAGTATATACAAAAGTTAATGCTTATCTTCTGAAAAAACACACTTGATTAACAATTAAGTCATATATTAAAAATGTTATTTCTGCTATTCCATCGGAGTATATGTGAGATTTTCTATGGAATAGATATTATCAGATAAAAATATTAAAAGTACTTTGACATTCCAGAGTTTAGGTAGAGCAATGAATTTATAAAGTTAAATGATTTATGAGTAATAATTAGAATATTTCATTTAGCCATGCCATATATTTGACCAAATTTAGTGATATAAAACAGTTGTGGGAATGTCACCTCTGTTACAGCAATTAAAATGTCACTAGAAATAGAGGAATCAAGAGTTTTTTATTTATGATACAAAATAAATTATCTTTTAAAGCAATGTAAAACTTTTAAGAAAACTACTGATACCTATGTTCATAAAGTGATAGTCCTATGTTATTTCTTTGGCTTGAGAAAGGGACTACCACTGATTTTAAATCATTTATCAGAACAATATTTTAAATGTTACAGCCTTATTCCTCTTGGTTAAAAAATTGTAGTATCTAATCCTAAAATGTATATTCTTTTGCATTTCCCATTTATTTGTCCCCTTTAGATGACATTTGTAGGCAGAAACTGTGCAATATCCCATTGTTCTTTTTTAGAAAGGAAATTTATGACATGCAAATTATATTTTAATAAAAATAACCTATTATGACTAAGATTATATTTCTCTGTGATAGAAAATAATTTTATCTTACTTTGAATCAGATGAATTTTATATCATTTTTACTTGAAATATTCCTCAATGTACTTTAAAGAGGCCTTTTGAAAACAGAATAATGTAAATGCCTCTTATTATGGAACTTAAAAATTTTAGAAATTTCTTCTTTACATTGTACTCAACAAACAAGGAGACTAACCAAAAAAGTGTCATTTCTTGACTTCTTTCTTTTTAGTCCCTCCTTACTTCAGGAGAAATATTCACCCTTACGTTGGGTTGATCCACACAGCCTACGTATTTTGTCTCATATAAGAGCATCAGGTCTTTAAAATGTTCTTTGTGTTTTATTTTTGCTGGAAAATATTTTAGGTCTTAAGAAGGATATTGATTTCACACACCTCTTTTGATTAGCTATATCCTTTGAGGTATGGAGTAATTTTATAAAAGACACAGTCTGTCTCTAAGATTTTGAAAGATTTCTTTTAACATTCATAAGAGTTGAATGATTCTTGAGCGCTTCATAGAAAAGATTGTAATACAATTATCCCTTTTGTGATAACATGCAGCAAAGGATAAGAGTATGCACATAATATTTTGATTAAAAGATAAATGCAGAAAGATAAACACCTTCATTTGCAATATGTGACAGATTCTTGCCTGTTTTAATTCTGACCTAATTCCATAAATTCAGGGGCTTCCCAGGTGGTGCTAGTGGTAAAGAACCTACCCGTCAGTGCAGGAGACATGAGACTTGGATTCAATCCCTGGATCGGGAAGATCCCCTGGAGGGAGGGCACAGCAACCCACTCCAGTATTCTTGCCTGGAGAATCTCATGGACAGAGGAGCCTGGTGGGCTACAGTCCATGTGGTCACAGGGTTGGACACAACTGAGTGACTAACACTTAATATCATAAAATTCACTTTCCTTTACTGACAGTAAGGGAATGGTTCAGGAAAATCAGATTTTAACCATGGTGATCTTCCCCATTACTTAAAAAAAAAAAAAAAAACAGTTAATTGCTTTTAAATTTATAGTTACCACTTTTTAAAAACAAGTGTTCAGAATTACAAATGACTGTATATTTCTAATTAAAAATTAAAATGGCAAAATACATCAAGTAGGAGACAACATGTGTGCTAATGTTTAATTGAACATACTGTACATGTGAATTAAGTATGTAATTCAAAGAGATTTTACTGAGTATGCACCACTGTAGCTATCACCAAGATCAGTATACGGAAAATTCCCCTGAGGTAACCATTATGAACACCATATGTTAATGCCAGTAGTTAATGAACTCCTACAAGTGAAGTCGTGTGGTATTTATGCTTTGATTTTTAATTTTGTTCTTTCAATGTTTTATGTAGTGATATTCACTCATGTCATGCCAGAAGTTTGTTTTTCTTTTGTTTGTTTGTTTGTTTTTTCATTTCTGTGTAGTCTTCCTTTTCTAAATATACTACAGTTTGCTTATACTTTTTATCATTGATGATTATTTCCAATTTGGTGTTATGATGAATGAAGCTGTTCTGAACATTCTCGCATAAGGCCTTGGTTGGAATTGGTTTGTCACATGGTATACCTTAGCTTTAGTTGCTACTGCCAAACATATTTCAAAGGTGCTTGTATCAAGTTATACTTTCATTGCCGGTGTTAACAATGTGACAGTTGACTCACATCATCCCCACTACTTGTTACTCTCATTTCTACTAATTTTATCCCATTCATTTGTGTGCAGTAGTATCTCAGAAATTTAATTTTCATTTCCCTAATGGCTAAAAACCTTTTTCATGTCCTTATTGGCTAGTTGGATATCTTCTTTTGTTAAGCATTTGTTAATTTTTCTTTTTGCTGATTTTATTGATTTTAATGATGTCTTTTACTTATTTTATTTAAAGAAGCATTTCTGTCACGGTCCTTTGATATATATATGCATATCAAAACTTCTATCTCAGCCTATGACTTGATCTTCACTCTCGCAAAGTTATCTAAGAATGATTTGATATTCTTAATTTTAGTGACACCTTATTGACCATATTTTTACGATTACTTATTGTGTCTTGTTTAAAATAAATACTTCCTTAGTATAAAATCATAAAACTAATTTCTTGTGTTCTTTTTCTAGGTTTATTTTACTTCTAGGTCTAGGTCTATGTTCTGTCTGAAATTAAGATTTTACTTGTCATTTGAATGTGAGGTGATCGTTACACAGCTGAGCCTTGAACAATGCAGGGGTTAGGGGCGAGGACTCCCACAGGGTGGAAAATCTGTATACAGCTATATCTGCCTCAGTAACAAAGAAATTGATCAATGATTCATCCAAAAACAGGAAGCTGAAACAGTTTGGACTGAATCAGGACTCCAACCCTAGTCATTTTGATTCTTCATATTGTGGCTGTATTCAAAAAAGAATTGCCTCCACATTTAGTCAGTTTAAAGATCCGTAAAATGAAAACTGCAGCTACTATGCAGATTGAAAAATCTGCATATAAGTGGGTCCTTGTTGTGCAAATTCATGTTTGAGAGTCAACTGTATTCGTTTTTTCCAGGTGTTGTGACAGGCAGCCTCTAAAGAGGCTCTCAATTATCCCTGCTACCAATATCCATGCCCTTATGAAGTTCTTTCTCCATGAGTGCAGATTAGATGGAGCACTGCAGAAGTGACAGGATGTCCCTTCCAAGATTTAGCTGTAAAAAGATAGGCCTCTAGTATAGCCACTATGAGAACAGTGTGGAGATTCCTTAAAAATCTGGAAATAGAACTGCCATATGACCCAGCAGTCCCACTCCTGGGCATACACACCGAGGAAAAATGTTCATCGCAGCACTGTTTATAATAGCCAGGACATGGAAACAACCAAGATGCCCATCAGCAGAAGAATGGATAAGGAAGCTGTGGTACATATACACCATGGAATATTTCTTGGCTATTAAAAAAATGCATTTGAATCAGTTCTCATGAGGTGGGTGAAACTGGAGCCTATCATACAGAGTGAAGTAAGTCAGAAAGAAAAACACCAATACAGTATATTAACACATATATATGGAATTTAGAAAGATGGTAACCATGACCCTATATGCAAGACAGCAAAAGAGACACAGATGTAAAGAACAGACTTTTGGACTCTGTGGGAGAAGGCGAGGGTGGGATGGTTCGAGAGAATAGCATTGAAACATGTGTATTACCATATGTGAAGCAGATCACCAGTTCATGTTGGACGCATGAGACAGGGTGCTCGGGGCTGGTGCACTGGGAAGACCCAGAGGGATGGGATGGGGAGGGAGGTGGGAGGGGGGTTCAGGATGGGGAACACATGTACATCCATGGCTGATTCCTGTCAATGTATGGCAACAACCACCACAATATTGTAAAGTAATTAGCCTCCAATTAAAATAAGTTAAATAATTAAAAAAAAAAAGACAGGCCCCTGTCTTTAATGCTCTCACTCACTGTATGTGGTTCCACTGCTGTAGTGTATAGCATTTCACCTCTGTCACAGTCTTTATAATCAGAGCTTTATTAAAAAAAAAATCTTGACATCTGAAACTCTAAGTCCTCCAGTGTTGTTTTCTATTTTAGGATTATTTTGATTATTTTAGTTATAATTTCCATGTTAATTTTTAAATCCAGATTGTCAATTTTCACATAATTCTGGGATTTTGAAAATTCACATTGAATCATTCAGCCAATTTAGGAGGAGTAACATTTTGCCATGTTATATATTCAAAAAATAAAGTCTAGAGAGTTAGTTTCACTTTTAAGTATTTTTTTCAACTTTCTATCAGCTATTATTTAAAAATTGCAGACGTTTTACATATCTTTCATTAGGTTTGTTCTTTTTTATTGCTTATACTATTATATTTTAATATTTTTAGAAAAATCACTAGTATTATATATAGGTATAGAATTATTTTATATTGAGCTTTCATCCAGTAGCCATGGTGAAAATACTTACTGATTTTAATAATGTCTGTATTTTGCCATTTTGTACATGCACAATTACTTCTACATCTCTAATATAATTTGTGATTATTGGCAATTTAATTTTTTACTGACTATCTTTAAACTTCTTCTTCTTACAATGCAGGTCACAGTGTTTCTAATATACATGCATAAAGATTTACATAAAAACCTACTGCTGAATGTTGGCTATTGAATCATTCTAAATCCATTCCTTACATCCCTTGTTTGAGAGGCTGTGGGCGTGCATGCTAAGTCACTTCAGGCTTGTAGGACTCTTTGTGACCCTATGGACTATAGCCCTCTGGGCTCCTCTGTCCCTGAGATTCTCCAAACAAGAATACTGGAGTGGGTTGCCATGCCCTCCTCCAGGGAACTTCCTCACCCAGGGGTCAAACCCACGTCTCTTATATCTCCTGCATTGGAGGGAGTTCTCCACTAGCACCACCTGGAAGCTTGAGACGCTGGAACACGAAAAAAAAAAAAAAAAGTTATTTCAAAGACTCTAGCGCTGCCGGGGCTTTGGAGGCACTCACAAGAAAGTGGGCTATTTATGGTGGTAATAGCACCAGCAGTTGGCAGTGTCAGAGATTCAATTTCCTTATCTCTGAAACAAAAGTTGTGGGTATTGCTATTCTAATCTCCAGAGAAGGCAATGGCACCCCACTCCAGTACTCTTGCCTGGAAAATCCCATGGACGGAGGAGCCTGGTAGGCTGCAGTCCATGGGGTCGCTGAGTCGGACATGACTGAGCGACTTCACTTTCACTTTTCACTTTCGTGCATTGGAGAAGGAAATGGCAACCCACTCCAGTGTTCTTGCCTGGAGAATCCCAGGGACGGGGGAGCCTGGTGGGCTGCCGTCTATGGGATCACACAGAGTCAGAGACGACTGAAGTGACTTAGCAGCAGCAGCAGCATTCTAATCTCAGAGTTACATACTCTGACAGCAGCACGCATGAGTGTTGAGAGCAATGGGTTAATGAATTTAGCATCGTTTTAATCCCAGTCTCACCAGTAGTTTCTATCGGAATCAGTTCATCATTTTTTGGAACCATGTCAATATTTTCAGCTGAGTTACTTTCAACATTTTGCCGCTATTGTTTTTATGTCATTATTATTATAATTAATAGTCATTACATATTTAATTTATAAATTATATATTTATAAATATAGTATAATAATCATATTATTAGTACTTAAAATTCATGAAGTATTTGCTTTTTCTATTCAGCCCTCAGTAATAGTGTTTTATATAAGAGTCTCTCAACTTAATCTAGGATTAGTTATTTGGTATGATTATGTTTAGGGCCACCCTGGTGGCTAAGTGGGGCTTAGTGGTAAAGAATCTGCCTGCCAGTGCAGGAGACTTAGGTTCGATCCCTGGGTTAGGAAGATGCCCTGGAGAAGGGAACGGCAATCACTCCAGTAATCTCGCCAGGAAAATCCCATGGAGAGAGGAGCCTGATGGGCTACAGTCCATGGGGTTGGAAAAGTCACACATGATTTTGTTACTAAAAAACAGCATAAAATTATGTTTGGAGTTAATGGTGACCCCCAAATAATCACAATTCAAATTACTTAGCAATTCATAATCCTATTGGGACAAAAGTTTCCTAAAGTTTAGCTTGTAGGGCATTTGCCTGCTTAGTGAACTACTAACTGGAATGAGGAATGAGTGAATTCTATGACGTGGATGCTACAAGTTGAATATCCTAAAATTTACATACTGAATTCCTAATACACAACGTGATGGTTTTAGATGGGTCTTTTGGAGGTAATTAGGTCATGATGGAATCTTCATGAATGGCATTAGTGCCCTTAAAAGGGGCCTCTTATCACTTCTGCCATGTTAAAGATCCTTTGTCCCCTCGTGAGGTTAGAGGGAAAAGAAAGCCATCTAGGAAGCTGGTCCCCATCAGACACTGAATCTGCTGGTGCCTTTATTTCTAAAGCTATAAGAAATAAATTTGTTGTTCACAAGGCACTCACTTTCTAGTTGGGGCTTCCCTGACAGCTCAGTTGGTAAAGAATCCACCTGCAACGCAGAAGACTCCAGCTCAGTTCCTGGGTCAGGGAGATCCCCTGGAGAAGGGATAGGCTACCCACTCCAGTATCCTTGGATTTTCCTGGTGGCCCAGCTGGTAAAGAATCCACCTGCAATGCAGGAGACCTGGGTTCCATCCCTGGGTTAGGAAGATCCCCTGGAGAAGGGAATGTCTACCCACTCCAGTATTCTGGCCTGGAGAATTCCATGGACTGTATAGTCCATGGGGTCACAGAGAGTCAGACACACCTGAATGACTTTCATTTTCACAGTCTCTAGTATTTTATTATAGCATCCCAAATGTACTAAAACAGTAGGATAGCTGCTTCTGACTACAGTAAAGAATTTAAATAAAGAAAATAAAAGACATTCTGGAATTTAAATTCTCAGTGAAAGTCACAGAGGATACATATATATGACTCTTCTAAAGAATATCTAATAAATTTTGTTCCATAAGATCTGTAAAACAACAAATAATGTTTAAGTTTGAGGGTTGTTAAAATACATTATAAGCAGATTTTGCTTTCCAAAGGTGACTACAAAGTTACCATCTATTTTATATGTTCTCTGGAAATGTGACCTCAGTCATCCTGATGAAAGGAGGAGTTTATTTTTCATCCCTTTGACAATAGTACTTCCTCAGTGATCAGTGCAAAGAAATAGAGGAAAACAATAGAATAGGAAAGACTAGAGATCTCTTCAAGAAAATTAGAGATATCAAGGGAACATTTCATGGGAAGATGGGCTCAATAAAGGACAGAAATGGTATGGACCTGACAGAAGCAGAAGATATTAAGAGGTGGCAAGAATACACAGAAGAACTATACAAAAAAGATCTTCACGACCCAGATAACCAGGATGGTTATCTGGTTAATCACGCACGTAGAGCCAGACATCCTGGAATGTGAAGCCAAGTGGGCCTTAGGAAGCATCACTATGAACAAAGCTAGTGAAGGTGATGGAATTCCAGTTGAGCTATTTCAAATCCTGTAAGATGATGCTGTAAAAGTGATGCACTCAAAATGGCAGCAAATTTGGAAAACTCAGCAGTGGCCACGGGACTGGAAAAGGTCAGTTTTCATTCCAATCCCAAAGAAAGGCAATCACAAAGAATGCTCAAACTACAACACAATTGCAACTCATCTCACACGCTAGTAAAGAAACGCTTAAAATTCTCCAAGCCAGGCTTCAGTAATATGTGAACCGTGAACTTCCAGATGTTCAAGCTGGCTTTAGAAAAGGCAGAGGAACCAGAGATCAAATTGCCAATATCTGCTGAATCATCGAAAAAGGAAGAGAGTTCCAGAAAAACATCTATGTCTGCTTTATTGACTATGCCAAAGCCTTTGACTGTGTAGATCACAATAAACTGTGGAAAATTCTGAAAGAGATAGGAATACCCGACCACCTGACCTGCCTCTTGAGAAACCTGTATGCAGGTCAGGAAGCAACAGTTAGAACTGGACATGGAGCAACAGATTGGTTCCAAATAGGAAAAGGAGTACGTCAAGGCTATATATTGTCACCTTGCTTATTTAACTTATATGCAGAGTACATCATGAGAAATGCTGGGCTGGAGGAAGCACAAGCTGGAATCAAGATTGCTGGGAGAAATATCAATAACCTCAGATATGCAGATGACATCACCCTTATGGCAGAAAGTGAAGAAGAATTAAAGAGCCTCTTAATGAAAATGCAAGAGGAGAGGGGAAATTTGGCTTAAAGCTCAACATTCAGAAAACTCAGATCATGGCATCCGGTCCCATCACTTCATGGCAAATAGATAGGGAAATAGTGGAAACAGTGGCTGACTTTTTTTTTTTTTTTGGAGGGAGTGGGGCTCCGAAATCACTGAAGCTGGTGACTGCAGCCATGAAATTGAAAGATGCTTACTCCTTGGAAGGAAAGTTATGACCAAACTAGACAGCATATTAAAAAGCAGAGACATTACTTTGCCAACAAAGGTCTGTCTAGTCAAGGCCATGGTTTTTCCAGTAGTCATGTATGGATGTGAGAGTTGGACTATAAAGAAAGCTGAGCACTGAAGAATTGATGCTTTTGAACTGCGGTGTTAGAGAAGACTCTTGAGAGTCCCTTGACTGCAGGGAGATCCAACCAGCCATCCTAAAGGAGATCAGTCCTGGGGGTTCATTGGAAGGACTGATGCTGAAGCTGCAACTCTAATACTCTGGCCACCTGATGCGAAGAACTGACTCACTGGAAAAGACCCTGACGCGGGAAAGATTGAACGTGAGAGGAAAAGGGGACGACAGAGGATGAGATGGTTGGATGCCATCACCAACTCAATGGGCATGAGTTTGAGTAAACTCCAGGAGTTGGTGATGGACAGGGAGGCCTGGTGTGCTGCGGTCCGTGGGGTCGCAAAGAGTCGGACACGACTGAAAGACTGAACTGAACATGAAGGTAGGCAAAACCTGAGCCTGCTTTGTCCAATAAAGTAATAACAGAAATGATCTTATGTCAGTTCTAAGTGTCTGTAAACAAGAATTACTTTACATTACTAATGATGATTACCACTTACAGGGTTTTGCAATAGTTCAAAGGCAATAAAGACTAACATCAGATAACAGAATTGTATCTCCTTGATACGGCAAAATTTTCCGTTGAGGAAGCCTAGGCTATTCTGATGAACTTTTGATAAGCTGGGGTGGGGAGGAAAGAGAGAAGCTACCACATGGAAGAGCAGAGGCATCAGACATTTTATTTTATTTTATTTTTGATTTATTTATTTTTTTTGCACCAGATTTTAATGAAGGTACCAACTTGGATAATCCAGCCAAGTCAAGCCTCTGACGGCTCCAGCACCGCTTGCCATATGACTTGCATTGTATATGAGATTCAGTGAGAAAATCTGTGAAGATGCAGAACCATGAAATGCATATCTTTTTTCCCTAAGCTGTTAATTTTCTTGGTGGTTTATCACACAGCTATAGAAAGAAAATTGTTATAAGAACTGGAGTATCAACAAACAAAAACCTAAAATACGTGACACTGGTTTTGGAACTGGATTCCAGGAAATGGCTAGGAAGACCTTGAGGAAACTGATGCCAGAAGCTGGAAAAATAATTAGGATAAAGTTATTGGAGTCTGGATGGAGAACAGCCTGTGTTATAGAGCAGTAGAAAGAACAGCAAAATGGTTGTCTATTATAACAAGGAAAATAGGAAATTAACTGGTGAATTTGGCTAAGGGTACTTCCACCAAGAATGTTCAAAAAGGCCAATTGATGTTTTATCTATATTTGCTAAAATATACAGATGAATGAAAGAAGGAACTGCCTGATTTTTGAGCAGAATTAACAGAACATATAAGGCAATCTGGATGCTTTCAAACCAAAATGTTCTCAAAGTAAGAAGTGACCTCAGACTAAAGATTAAATTCAAGAACTAGGGCTTCCCTAGAGGCTCAGACAGTAAAGAATTTGCCTGAAATGCAGAGATCTGGGTTCTATCGCTGGATCAGGAATATCCCCTGGAGCAGGGAATGACTATCCATTCCAGTATTGTTGCCTGGAGAATTCCATGGACAGAGGAGATTGGTGGGCTACAGTCCATGGGGTCGCAAAGAGTCAGACACAACTGAGCGACTAACACTTGTCCAATAAAATGTAGCCTCAGAGAGAATGTAAACTAAGGATGTTGTGAAATTCTTCATCAAAACACTAAAAGGACTTAAGGTGGCATCCCTTATGTCATCTCAGTTGGAGAAAAATGACTTTTGAGGAACTTAGTGACTTGCTTTCTTGACTTTTTCCTGCTACGCAAATTGGCTTGTAAGATCATGAAGCTACCATGCAATAGTTGTTTAAACGTCAGTTCATGAATCTTACTGAGAATTCATCTTGAAGAAATTTGTGAGTGTCACTTTGGTTTTATAGTAGGAATACCAGTAAGATTCATAGGGCTGTCACAAAGATTTTAACAGAAATGGGTCAGCCAAAGTATCAGCAGCTTGGAATGAGAGGCACAGACAATTACAACTGAAACAGTCCTCAGGGCTCACGGATTTCACATGTTTAGAAGCAGTTTCGGAAAGCTGCTCAGCTGCAGATATGAATTGATCAGAAAGAAGATTGATTCAGAATGCAGAGTTAAGCTCAATTTCTAAGACCAGAAAGGACCTTAATCAAGGAACTTGTGACATGTGCCTAGGCAGATCCTGTAATTTGTATGGGGCAGTGACTACCATGTTCTTCTATGCTGGCTATGCCTGTCTTACCAACATATGCTGGATGAATGTGGGAGTAGATAACTTAGTTAATACTCTTCAAATATAAACAAACATCTGCCCATGTTCTGGGTTTGTTGACAATCTTGTCATCTTATTTAATTGAAAATTCTTCCATAGGCTTTGTCTTTTATTTGTTTTAAAATAAGAGGATTTGTGGAAGTTTTTCCCCCCTCCCCAAACAAACAAATGCAACAACAAGAAATCTATTCATCTCTACATACTTACTAATAGGAATATTCTGTGTTAATATGAGTTCCAAGGAATTCCTGAATATTCAATTTGATTTTTTAAGGCAACTTTCTTTTTAAAAAATACTTATTTATTAGTGTGTAATCAGGACTTAATGTTTTAGAATTTTTTATACCACATAAGAACCTCATATGAAAATATTATAGATGCCACCCTAAATATTTATGATCTTTCCAAAATCATATCAAAGAATTTTATCACACATATTTGATCTAAACTTTGCCCTAAAGGCTGCATTCTACTAGTAGTGCTCTGGATTTGATCTTTACCCTCAGGCTCTTTCTTACCGGAAATATTTTGTTGGCTGAAACTATCATTCAGGGGATCATAACTAATTTTATGAAGGTCTGTCTTGTTTTCATGAAGATATTTTTTGTGCATATGCTTCTCTCAAATGTAGAAAACACATGGCCAAACATGACATTCATGACTCTCATTCTTTGGCAATTACAGATTCCAAATATCAGAATCCTTTCTCTTCCTTGAGATCTTATCATATCCACTTTTTAATCTGTTATTTCTATGTGGTCAGGTTAAGGGGGTAACCATATTTCCCATTATGAATGACTTTTTAAATCATATAGGAGGTATACTTTTACCAGAAGGCTATCAGAACTTCTTTTAAAGGTGTATCACAGGATATATGATAAAATGGAATTTATAAACTTTTAATAAGATCTAATTGTTAGGTACATGACTTTGGGCAATGTAATTAACAAGTCAGTATCACTGTATCAGAATAATTTAAATATAAATGCTTTTCTTTTGGAATTTTCATAACATTTTCTTTTGGAATTTTCTTAAGATTAATGATGTAATGTGTATGGGATGGCAAACAGAACTTATGACATAGAAGAGGTTTCAGTAAATGAATTCCCTTCTGTATTCTCCTGTTTCCGTTTTAAAGTTTTGATTAAGAAGGCATTATCTGTGCATGCCACCTGGCTAAAAAGTCTGTGGTATATTTCCACAATGTTATTATTCAGTAACTGAGCTCTGTCCAACTCTTTGTGACCACATGGACTGCAGCAAGCCAGCCTCCACTGTCCACTATCTCCCATGGTTTGCTCAAACTTACGTTGATTGAGTCAGCGATACTATCCAACCATCTCATCCTTTATCACCCCTTTCCTCTGCCCTCAGTCTTACCTAGCATCAGGGTCTTTTCCAATGAGTCAGCTTTTTGTTTCAAGTGGCCAAAGGATTGGAACTTCAGCATCGGATCTTCCAATGAATAATCAGGATTGATTTCCTTTAGAACTGACTGGCCTGATTGCCTTGCCATCCAAGTGAAACAGGAATCTTAGTTCTTGTTCATGGAGCTGAAGAATTAACTTCATGAACATGCAAATACTCACAGTAGCAAGCAAATAGGATTTATTTTAAAGAGAAAGAAAGTACAAAGCTCTCAAACTAGATGCTGAGAGGGGGCTAAAAAGTCCCCAAGAGGCGGAACTTACAGCAGTCTGATAATTTATTAGACCAAGGACACATTCCAGGAATTTAGGATAAAGGGTATAGTTATAGGTTAATAGAGTGAGAACTTTGTTGAAAACAAGACCTACAGTGTAGGTCTCAGAGTCCTAGACTGACTGCCTAGCAGTTTCAACCTCACAAGGGACTCCCAGGAGTCTTCTCCAGCACCACAGTTCGAAAGCATAATCTTCAGCACTCAGCCTTCTTTATGGTCCAGCTTTCACATCTGTACATGATACTGGAAAAACTGTAGCTTTGACTATATGGACTTTTGTTGGCAAAGTGATGTCTCTGCATTTTAATAAACTGTCTAGGTTTGTCATAGCTTTCCTTTCAAGAAGCAAGTTTCCTTTAAATGTATGGCTGCAGTCACCATCTGCAGTGATTTTGGAGCCAAAGAAAAGAAAATCTGTCAATGCTTTCACTTTTTCCCTTTTATGCCATGGAGTAATGGGACTGGATGCCTTGACCTTAGATTTTAATGCTGAGTTTCAAGCCAGCTTTTCCACTCCATCTTGACCCTCATCAAGAGGCTCTTTATTTCCTCTCCACTGTCTGCCATTAGTGATATCATCTGCATATCTGAAGTTGTTGATAATTGTCCTGGCAATCTTGATTCCAGCTTGTGATTGATCCCACAGTACCTCAGCCATAATTCTGGCTAGTACAATACTATTCTTTACCAATTACTATTGATAATAATTGATTTGTCAATTATAACAGTGGTTTCTGCAACAGATGAAGATGTTTAAAATTAGATCATCTGCCTCCCACATGAAGATATTGATTCAGTATGGATGGAATGAAGACAATGGTTTGTATTTTTAAAATATTCCCTTAGTGACTGGGATACATACACAAGCTTTAGATTACAAATCTAAAGCTCTTCTCCTGAGTCTGAAAAATAACATCACTGTAGGAAAAAATATTAATAGGAGATGAACAAAAGGCAACTGTGATTCAAAAGTTAATAATAAGATACTGATAATAATAAAAATACATATAGCTCAGAGTTCTTTAGGGTTAGAGTTTAGTATTACCTTAAGAAAAAGAAAAGCAGGTACCACTGGACTTGAAGGACTGAGTATTTATTAAAAGTTACATAGTATATACCTTATATTCCATGTCTTTATTTTCCTGATCTGATTGATTTTCTCTAATATATTTGTATATAATCAGCTTTTCCTTTTCTACCTTAGATAACAGAATAGCTAGGAAATCCTGGAAAAGACATGGAAGTATATCATGCTAAAGGAAATATAATGCTAGTGAAAAGACTATATTAAATAGATTTGTACCTGTAACATCTATTGAATGATTAACCTTTTAAAAATGACATTCCATAATTTTAGTGTTCTTACAGTCTAAATGAATTGTATCTGAGAATGAAGATTTAGTTTGAATAAAGCTTTTGTTAACACAAGTATTTGTCATTGACTGTTAAGGATTTTTTTTTTTTTTCAACTATGAACATAAAGGGTACCTTAGGCTTTTAAGCTCTGAAAATTTTGGTCTTCATATTTTGTGGGGGGAAATGTATGACTGTATTGATGTTACTATACCTTTGGGTTAAATAAACTGTGAATGGTGGGAAATGCTGTTATGTTGTTCCCAGAACTACAGGGTTTGGGTTTAGAAATTGGATTGTGGTGATTTCCTTAAATCAAACAAAGTGGTTATTTGGCAACACAGTCTGGCCAAGAAGCTTGTTCTGGCTCTTCTGTCAATAAGTAATTTTGAAAAATGCTTCTAATTTTCTAATCAGAATTTATATAAATTAGGAAAGAGAAACCACTGGAGTTATTGGGGGAAGTGTAAAAACTCAGGATAATTAAGAGAAATTCAGCTCAGTTCAGTTGCTCATTCATGTCGGATTCTTTCAGACCCCAAGGACTTCCACACACCAGGCTTCCCTGTCCATCACCATCTCCTGGAGCTTGCTCAAGATTCAAGTTTTTGTTTTTTGTTTTTCTTTTTACTTTATCTCTTTGCATTTTTTCTTGGGGGGGGCGGTGTGTTAATATCCACCTGCAATGCAGGAGACCATGGTTCTATTCCTGGGTCAGGAAGGTTCGCTGGAGAAGGGATAGGCTACCCTCTCCAGTATTCTTGGGCTTCCCTGATGGCTAGGCTGATAAAGAATCTGCCTGCAAATGCAGGAGAGTTCTGTTTGATCTCTGGGTTGGGAAGATCCCTGGAGAAGGGAATAGCTATCCACTCCAGTATTCTGGCCTGGAGAATTGCATGGACTGTATAGTCCATGGGGTTGCAAAGAATTTGACATGACTGAGCGACTTTCATGTTTGATAAACAACTTTGGAATAGTTTCAAGTGTACAGTTCAGTTCACCCTCTCAGTCATGTCCCTCTCTTTGCAAGCCCATGGACTACATACAGCAAGCCTGGCTTCCCTGTTCAAACCTCCCTCCTTGGAGCTGGCTCAAACTCTTGTCCATCGAGTCGGTGATGCCATCCAACCAACTCATCCTCTGTCGTCCCTTTTTCCTCCTGCCTTTAATCTTTCCCAGCATCAAGGTCTTTTCCAATGAGGCACTTCTTCACATCAGGTGGTGAAAGTATTGGAGCTTCAGCTTCAGCATCAGTGCTTCCAATGTATATTCAGGACTGATTTCCTTTAGGATGGACTGGTTGGATCTCCTTGGAGTCTAAGGGACTCTAGAGTCTTCTCCAACACCACAGTTCAAAAGCATCAATTCTTCTGTGCTCAGCTTTCTTTATAGTCCAACTCTCACATACATACATGACTACTGAAATAGACCATAGCTTTACTAGTTGGTCATAGCTTTTCTTCCAAGGAGCAAGAGTCTTTTAATTTCATGGCTGCTGTTACCATCCACAGTGATTTTGGAGCCCAAGAAAATAAAGTCTCTCACTGTTTCCCTATCCATTTGCCATGAAGTGATGGGACTGGATGCAATGATCTTCATTTTTTGAATATTGAGTTTTAAGCCGGTTTTTTCACTCTCCTTTTTCACTTTCATCAAGAGGCTCTTTAGTTCCTCTTCACTTTCTGCCATAAGGGTGGTATCATCTGCATATCAGAGGTTATTGATATTTCTCCCAGCAATCTTGATCCCAGCTTGTTCTTCATCCAGCTCAGCATTTCACATAATGTACTCTGCATATAAGTTAAATAAGCAGGGTGATAATATACAGCCTTGATGTACTCCTTTTCCATTTTGGAACCAGTCTGCGGTTCCAAAGTAATTCAGTTACACATATACATGTATCCCTTCTTCTATAAATTTGTTTCCCATTTTAGTTTTTAAATACTATTAAGCAGAGTTCCTTGTTTGTTAGTTACTTATTTAAATATAGCATGTGTACATGTCAATCTCAAACTCCCAAAATATCCCTTCCCGCCACCTTTCCCCTCTGCTAACCTTAAGTTCATTCTCTAAGTCTGTGTCTGTTTTGTAAATAAGTTTATTTTTTTATTCTTTTTAGATTATGCAGGTAAGTGACACCAATTGATATCTCTCTTTTTCTGTCTTCCCTCAGTATTACAATGTCTTCCATCCAAGTTTCTGCATATGGCATTATTTCATTTTTTACAATTCTGAGTAATATTCCATTGTATATGTGTACCACATATTTATCCATTTCTCTATCAGTGGAATTTAGATTGCTTTAGGGTCTGGCTATTGTTAACAGCACTACAATGAGCACTAGGGTCATGTATCCTTTTGAACCATGTTTTTCTCTGGATATATGCTCAGGAGTGGAATTACAGGATCATATGTTGGCTCTATTTTCAGTTTTCTAGGGAACTTCATTACTGTTCTCCACAGGGGCTGTAACCGTTTATATTTCCACCTGCAGTGCAGGAAGGTTCACTTCTCTCCATACCATCTCCAACCTTTGTTTGTGGATTTTTTAAATGATGATAGCCATTTTGACTGCTGTGAGGTGATATCTCATTATAGTTTTGATTTGCATTTCTCTAATAATTAGTGATGTTGAACATCTTTTCATGTGCTCTTTGGCCATGTATACATGTTCTTTTGAGAAACATCTATTTAGCTCTTCTGCCTGTTTTTTGATTGGGTTGTTTGTTTTGATGGCATTAAGCCATGTGAGCTATTTGTAAATTTTGGAGTCTCAATCCCTTACCAGTCATATCACTTGGAAGTATTTTCTCCCATTCTGTGGGTTGCCTTTTTGTTTTGTCTATTCTTTGCTGTGAACAAAATTTTGAGTTTAATGAGGTCTTTTTTCTTTTTCTTTTTCTTTTTACATCCATTACTCTGGGAGATGCATCAGAAAGATACTGCCGTGATTTATGTCAAAGAGTGTCATGCTATGCTGATATTTTCCTCTGAATTTTGTGCTGCCACATTTGTCTCACATTTAGTTCTTTAATCCATTTTGGGTTTCTGTTTGTGTATGCTGTTAGAGAACATTCTAATTTCATTTTCTTTTTTTTTTTTTAATGGAACTGTCCAGTTTTCCCAGCACAATTTATTGAAGAGACTGTCATTTCTCCATTGTATAGTTTTGCTTCCTTTTTTTGTAGATTATTTAAGCATAGGTGTGTGGGTTTATCTCTGAGTTTTCCATCCTGTTCCACTGATCTATATTTTTTGTTTTTTTGCCATACTGTTTAGATGACTATAGCTTTATCATATAGTCTGAAGTCAGAGATCCTGATTGCTTCAACTCCGTTTTTCTTTCTCAAGATTGCTTTTGCTCCTTGGAATCTTTCAGCTCATTGCATTTCAGTCAAAAAGATGATGGATGGATAGACCACTAACTATGTTTTGATCAGTAGACATATTAAAATCTTAAAACTTGTGATGGAGGTAAAATATGTAAACATAAAACTAATAAGGATTCAATCATTTATCTAAGAGATGTTTAAAATGTCAGTGGTCATAGAAAATAATACTTTAACCAGGTGTTATAAGAAGCTTCAAGGAGAATAACTTATTTGTGAAAGTAATTGGTAGGATTAAGTCAATTGTAATATCATATTCAAGGTAAGTCAATGAACTTCAAAAGATCATGTATGGTGATAATTACAATCTTGTTAATTTAGTTCCCTTCAGGCTTTTTCCATTTCATGTATCCATGATTGTTATATAATCAATCATCTATAACCTATGCTATGTATAGATGATGACCTTTCTTCTTGAATCTATAAATAATAATAAAGATATAGCAAAAACTTGATCTAATAATGCAGTTGCATTTAGGGATCAGATTAATATCTAGTGAATTTAATCTACATGATTGCCAGTATATAAAGAAGAGTAATCTAGTGACACCAAGGAGAGGCATTTAGTGGCTCTGCACAAAGATTCACTGATGCTCTCTTACCAGATAAAATTCTGTCATATTTCATTTCTCAGAACTAATTAATTTTATTTCAGAAAGATTTACAAATTACATACTTTAACTCAGACAATGTACTGTGAGCATACCAGTTATTGGTAAAGGCAAGAAGGAGTAAATTTGTGGATTATGGATAAGTTCCATCTGTAGGTATTAAAACATTTTCAAGATTTTAACATCCTCATTTTGTATGCAGGTGGGCAATTCTGGTGCAGATTTAACACTCTTTTCCTAATTTAGCTGAAGCTTTGAACTTTCTTCAGAAACATGGTTTTCCCAGGAATGTTTAGCTTCATAATCATTTCACAAATTGTGAAGCAATGTTCTGTGCATTCTTCAGCTATCAGGTGAAGCATCATGTGACCACAGATAGGAGTCATCAGTCACAGATACGCAAAGGAGGCTGTCACCAACAGTCTGGCATTCAGGCATCCTCAGTGGTACTGTGGATGTCAGGAATATTAATTAGCAATAATTTTCACATCTAGGCATGGCAGATGGCAACATGTTCATCAAACAGTAAATACAAAGATAATTTTAAAAGTCAGTGAGCAATAACAGCAGAAGAAATAATCTTTATAAAAGTTTTCCAAACAAACAGAACTCATTTGTGATTTTGAAGGTCCCATTTTATTCAAACCAGGCTAACCATAATCCTCCACACAAAATACTGTTGCATTGAACACTACCGTATTGCAGGGACTCTGACTTATTACATATCATTTCAATTAATTTTCACAAACAGTGAAGTTGGTATGATCTTTAATCTACTTGGTTGGCTGATATGAAGAAAAGTGAATTGATTAGTGCCACATGACTTGGATGTTAATTCAAAATGGTATTTGTTTCATGCTTTAGGCATTATATTATTTCTTAGTAACAATATATTAGAAAAACAGTACATCTCGAGGAAAGAATTAATTTCAGTTCTATTCAGTTGCTCAGTAGTGTCTGACTCTTTGTGACCCCATGGACTGCAGCACGCTAGGCTTCCCTGTCCATCACCAACTCCTGCAGCTTACTCAAACTCATGTCCATTGAGTTGGTAATGCCATCCAACCATTTCTTCCTCTGTCGTCCCCTTCTCTTCCAGCCTTCAATCTTTCCCAGCATCAGGGTCTTTTCCAATGAGTCACTTCTTCACATCAGGTGGCCAAAGTATTGGAGTTTTAGCTTCAGCATCAGTCCTTCCAATGAATATTTAGGAATGATTTCCCTTAGGATGGACTGGTTGGATCTCCTTGCAGTCCAAAGGACTCTCAAGAGTCTTCTCCAACACCACAGTTCAAAAGCATCAGTTCTTCTGTGCTCAGCTTTCTTTATGGTCCAACTCTCACATCCATACATGACTACTGGAAAAAACATAGCTCTTACTAGATGGACCTTTGTTGGCGAGGTACTATCTCTGATTTTTAATATGCTGTCTAGTTTGGTCATGGCTTTTCTTCCAAGAAGCAAGTGTCTTTTAATTTCATGGTTGCAGTCACCATCTGCAGTGATTTTGGAGCCCAAGATCAGCTTTTTTCCCAAACTTGATGATAAATATTTCCTGTGTAATTAATTTGGAGGAGAAAAGTAATGTCTCTTAGTCATAATACAATCGTCATCAGAATTCCTGTGTAATAGAATAAACTCTCATAACTGTGGTGGCCCATGAAAAGACATGGTTTCTCTGCTTTATTAAATCTACTACCAAAGGAAATTGTTCACTCAGTTGAGTGTTAAGAAAATTCTAAATAGTTCATATAGGTAAAACACAGGTTTTTCATCTGCAGTATAGGAACAGAACTGCTATAGATGCACCTCAACACATTGCAATCTATAAAGAGAATTACTCAGGAAACATTTTAAATGAAAGGAGAATTTAGCAAATACTGGCTTGACTAAAATGTTCTTTTGGGGTTGAAATACCCAAATGAAGTTTTTGGCCAATTCAATATAAAGATATATTGCATGGATGCATTATATAATGAATTACAACTATAACAGTAAATTAAATTATATATCTATACATTCACTCAAGTACATAGAGCTAATACTCAATTTCAAATTTATCTGTATACATATATATATAGACACATAAATATATAGATATATGTTTTGAGTTACAGTGCATTGTAATATGGGGAATTTATTATGAATGTCAGCTACATCACTGAGTGATGACATCATAGACTAAGTGATTTGGTCATGATACCCTAGCAGCCATAGTCGAGTTTGAACATAAATCCAGTCTCTTTCTCTGAATACTGTGTTCTTTTATCACAGAGTGACACTTGCGTAGTAGAATTAAAGACCTTGAACGTGTCCTCAGCAATCCTCGGGGTTAGACTGGTGTGTACATGCAAATCTAACTACTCATAACTGATAACATCAAGGATATACCTGAGACCTTCCTCACACTTCATCTCCCACTAGAGATCTTTTCTTCACTTCGAATTTATTTGTTTATTTATGGTTTCCAATGTCTGTGAAAAGCAATGAGACAAACAGAGGTAGCGAGATTCTCCTAAGTTCATTTTTTTAAAAATCAGCTTACTTCTCTTTATTCATTAACCTGGGTCTAAGTATTTTATGGAGAAGGCAATGGCACCCCACTCCAGTACTCTTGCCTGGAAAATCCCATGGACGGAGGAGCCTGGTAGGCTGCAGTCCATGGGGTCGCTAAGAGTCCGACATGACTGAGCGCCTTCACTTTCATTTTTCACTTTGATGCATCGGAGAAGGAAATGGCAACCCACTCCAGTGTTCTTGCCTGGAGAATCCCAGGGAGCGGGGAGCCTGGTGGGCTGCCATCTATGGGGTCGCACAGAGTCGGACACGACTGAAGTGACTTAGCAGCAGCAAGTATTTTATAGAACAGCAAAAATGTTAAAAATATTAGTATTTTCTGATCATTAACTCTTATACTTTGCTTTGTAGCACTATTCAAATTCTTAGTGCAATTTTTAATCAAATATAATCTTTCATTTATAATAACAGGTTGTCTTGTTCAGTTACTTGAACCTTGTTATACCCTTTTCATCATGAATAAGCATTATAAGTATTCTTAGTAAGGTTATCATATTTTCTCTAACATATTACATTGTTTTGTGGGATAGTAATTTCCTGGCTTACCTTCCCAAATATTCCACATGCTTATTTTGGCAGTGTGATGACAATATTAATACAACAAATTCTCAGGAAAAAGTATTTTTGACACTAATCAATACCTGTCTATTAAAACTATTAAAACTAGGGGTAAGATCCAAGTGATTTTTCATCTATATAATAATGTAAGCATTTTATTTCATCAGCATTTTTAGTGACAATACTAAATGTAAAATCTGTAAGATTTTGCTCAAATGAAATTTATTTTCCACCTTATTTTTTCAAGAGTGATAATGACAGCATTTGAGAGATTTATTTTTATATATTCACATAAAATTTTCAGATGCTCAATTACTTTTTGTGTTGCGGACTGAATTTTTCCTCCTATTAACTGCTAATTGCAAAGAAAAAAATGATACAGTGAAGATATCTGGCTGTCATCAATGTAACCATTACATGAGTGAACTTTACTTTCTTAATGATAAGACAACCTTATATTATTCACCTGCTGTTATCATTTTTTTAAAAAAAAAAGGAAGCACACAGACTCGTGCAAGTTTTTTATTTTTTAAATACAGATCTAAACTCTAAATTACAGAAAATACAGAAGATAGAGAAACAGAGTAAACTGTGTAACACCCTCAGACAACACTAAAGTGTGGAACACTTTAAATAATAACTGGCCTGGACACTTCAAAAAGTTCCCATAGGAAAATGGTGACCACGATATTTATGAAACATAAATATCAACAAGGGGAGCATTCATACCATCACCTATTTTCCATGCTTACAACATAACTATCCAGACTTCAAAATACATGCAGTGAGTGGGGAAATAAACCACAGAATAAGTTGGTAAACTTAAACACTTTCAAAGAATGGGTATAGGATTGATCATATTAGAGGAGCCTCTCAAGGTCCTCGTGGGAAAGACACACATATCATATCAGTGAGGGTTCACACCAAGAGAAGGTCAAATCTGAATTAGGATTTAGGTAACAGGTTCTGTTGGCAGCCCCCAAGCATGTTTGTAGATACACAAACCCAGCCCGCACCCACTGCATCATGCAGACGCGATACACAAAAAAGATCTTCACGACCCAGATAAGCAGGTGAGCGTGATCGCTCACCTAGAGCCAGACAGCCTGGAATGAGAGGTCAGGCGGGCCTCAGGAAGCATCACTACAAACAAAGCTAGCGGAGGTGATGGGATTCCAGTTGAGCTATTTCAAATCCTAAAAGATGATGCTGTGAAAGTGCTGCACTCAATATGCCAGCAAATTTGGAACACTCAGCAGTGGCCACAGGACCGGAAAAGGTCAGTTTTCGTTCCAATCCCAAAGAAAGGCAATGCCAAAGAAGGTTCAACCTATGAACAATTGCACTCATCTCACACGCTAGCAAAGTAATGCTCAAAATTCTCCATGCCAGGCTTCAACAGTATGTGAACAGCGAACTTCCAGATGCTCAAGCTGGATATAGAATAGGCAGAGGAACAAGAGATCAAATTGCCAACATCTGTTGGATCATAGAAAAAGCAAGAGAGTTCTAGAAAAACGTCTGCTTTATTGACTATGCCAAAGCCTTTGACTGTGTGGATCACAACAAACTGGAAAATTCAGAAAGAGATGGGAATACCAGGCCACCTGACCTGCTTCCTGAGAAATCTGTATGCAGGTCAGGAAGCAACAGTTAGACGTGGAACAACAGACTGGTTCCAAATTGGGAAAGGAGTACATCAAGGCTGTATATTGTCACCCTGCTTATTTAACTTATATGCAGAAGACATCATGAGAAATGCCAGGCTGGATGAACCTCAAGCTGGAATCAAGATTGTAGGGTTAAATATCAATAGCCTCAGATATGCAGATGACCCCACCCTTATGGCAGAAAGTGAAGAGGAACAAAAGAGCCTCTAGATTCAAGTGAAATGGAGAGTGAAAAAGCTGGCTTAACACTCAACACTCAAAAAACTAAGATGATGGCATATGGTCCCATCACTTCAGGGCAAATAGATGGGGAAACAGTGAAAGACTTTATTTTCTTGGTCTTCAAAATCACTGCAGATGGTTACTGCAGCCATGAAATTAAAAGATGCTTGCTCCTTGGAAGAAAAGCTATGACCAACCTACCAGCATAATAAAAAGCAGAGACATTACTTTTCCCACAAAGGTTCATCTAGTCAAAAGTATGATTTTTCCAGCAGTCATGTATGGATGTGAGTGTTGGACCATAAATAAAGCTGAGCACCAAAGAATTAATGCTTTGGAACTGTAGTGTTGGAGAAGACTCTTGAGAGTCCCTTGGACAGCAAGGAGATCAAACCAGTCAATGCTAAAGGAAATCATTCCTGAGTACTTATATAAGGCCTGAAGCTGAAGCTCCAATTCTTTGGCCACCTGATGCAAAGAAATGACTCATTGGAAAAGACCCTGATTCTGGGAAAGATTGAAAGCAGGAGGAGAAGTGGATGACAGAGGATGAGATGGTTGGATCGCATCACCATCTCAATGAACATGAGTTTGAACAAGCTCTGGGAGTTGGTGATGGACAGGAAGGACTGGCGTGCTTCAGTCCATGAAGTCTCTAAGAGTTGGACACGACTGAGCAACTGAACTGAACTGAAATGTTGCCTAGCAACCACCCTGTACTGTAATTGAGGATTGATTCTGTTGACTACACTAGACTGTAAACTCTTGATAACTAAAAGAAGTTTTTAATTTTTTCAAAGACGTTTAAGTGTTTCATAAGTAAACTATACTGTGGAAGACACTACATCCTGTATCTTCATATATTGCTTCATTAGAATTTTTATTTAGAGAAAAGGAAAGGACTGTAGTGGATCACTTAATTCTTCAAACTAACATTTGGGAATAGGGAATACAATTTATTCTGAGTTTTTGTGCAGCCGAACATTCATTAGTTATTCTTTGTGCTTCATCAAAATGAAATTATTATGGGTTCTTAAAATTGTTCTAGAGGAATATTAAAAAATGAGCTAAAATTTTATGCCAAAATATTCTTCCAAGAGATTTATAATCAGTATTTAAATTAGTGCTTATCAGTTTTTAAATGTCAGAATTTTATAACATGTAAATTTTTATAATTATTTTAATATGCAATGAATATTAGCTTATGGTAACTTTGTTAGAAAATGTGGTTGGTAATATATAATCATGGATAATCTTCAGATTTGTAAAGTTATATTTTATTACCTCATCTGTATTTCTAATTAGTTGGAAAAACCTTATTTGAGTCTTTACATTAATCCTATATTATGTTAAGCAAGATTTTCTTGGTGTAGTCATTTGAATTGTGAATTTCTGAATTCAAATATATGAAATGAAAAAATCTTTTCATTTTATTTAATTTTCTACTCCAATTTTTAAACAGCTTGGGAACTAACTGAAAATACAGCTTATTTTTTATAGAAGGGAATTAGGAGATTTGGGGGTCATTTCTAAAACAATGTATGATAAAGTCCTTGAGAACTTTTTTTGAATTTATTAGGTTATGGAAGCAGCAAAGCTGCTTAGAAGTCTCCTTGTTTGTGACTTACTTTATGCTGAATATGTATATTTCAAGTCTGAGCAATTTAAAGCAGTAAGTTGAACCTCATACTATCTTTTCTTGAAAGCATTTAAGAATCAAGGTTTTCTTTTTCATCTCTAAAACACCATTTCCTCATTTGTGTGTGCAGGGGACGCAGTTACATGTGGGCTTAGTTCTTTGTAGTGCACTGGGTTACTTCTTACATCTTAGACACTTGACCATTTTTTTTTTTCCCCTTAACATCTTTTAGAAGTTGCTCTAATAGGAAAGTTTTAAAGGTCAACTCTCAGTATTTGCTTATGCAGAAATGTCTTTTTTCTTGAAAGACACATTTTAAAATTTTTATATATTTTATTTGTGGCTGCCCTGGGCTTTATTGCTCTGTGTGGGGTTACTCTAGTTGTGGCCGGCGGGAGACCCCTCTCCCTTGCTGTGTGTGGGTTTCCATTGTGGTGGTTTCTCTTGTTCTGGAGCTTAAGGCCAGGAGCTGTGGCACAGCATGGATAGTTGCTCCATGGCAGGTGGAATCTTCCCAAACCAGGGATCAAAACTGTGTCCCCGGCACTGGCAGGCAGATTATTATCCAGGCGCCACCAGGCCAATCCTTGAAAGATATTTTTGAATCTGCGGTTTCTGCAAAGCTCTCATTAAGAGTTTCTATTAATCTTAAATATTGCAAAATTGCATGACATTTGTTGAAGTGTGGGCTTATGTTTTAAACCATGGTTGGGATATTTCCAAAATTGAAGGTACATTTCTTTCAACAATTGTTAACATTTACCCCTTCAAATGTTGTCTCTTCTCTGTTTTAAATATTACCTTTCTCCAGATACCAAATATGCCTTAAGACCTCTCCTTATATTTTTGATGTTTCATAAACTATCATATTTGACATCAGACTATGACGTCTATGACACTGTGACAGCAGACATAGACACACACCATCAGAATGAAATTATCATTGACACTCAGAAAAAATCTTTAGTTGATGATCTATTCCTCTGTCTGCTTCGTTGTTTAACATTCATTCAGTTTCTAGTCCCTTTTTGGTTCCTTTGACATTATTAAGTGTTCTTATTTTATGTACCATAATTGCTAACTTTAATACCTATTGACTTGTTGGTTCTGATTGTGAAATTTCATTTTTTTTTCCTACTGATTTTTACTTATAATGGCTTGTTTCCATATGAATCTATGTCTGTGTCTGTATAAGAAAAAGAGTGCAAGGGGATGGGAGGGGATAGAAATTCATGTTTTTTATGTTTGTAGAAATTAAATGGCCTGGGTTGCAATTGTAGGCTGGATTGAAGGTCATTCTTAGGTGATTTGCATTTGTTTCCATGAACACTTACACCTTAAGAAAGGAGAATCAATTTGGTCCAGGTTTCTTGGCTTGCAGTGGGGAAGGAAGGAATTTTTCAGATCTCACAGGCCATATGAATTGTAGCTAGGTGCCCATTTGAAGGCTGATTTATGGTTACAAATTCTGAGAGAATCTCTGATATTCCCATCCCAAGTATGAAGGCCCAAATGGGCACATTTCATCACCTTTCACCACCTTTTGGTGGATCTTCTCCTAGTTTATATTTTGCTGGAATATGCTTTCTGGGAGGACTCAGCTTTATGCAGGCTCTCTTGGTTCTGTCTTCCTATTTTAATATTGGGCCTCAGGCTTGCGTCCTCTTCCTGTGTCCTGTTAAACAGGAAAATCTAGGCAGGTGAGATTTAATATTTTTTCCATGGGCAGCTACCAGCTACATTTGTTCAATTTCTTCTCTATTCGAGTGTGATTTGGGGCCTCTGGATATTTCTCTAACTTTTTATTGTTGTTGTACAGGATACTAGATGACAGATTGCCAAACACTGAAGTCTCCACTGTGGTTCTACATTTATATTATTCTAGAAAACCAGTTCACCTGAAATTAATGAACGAAACAGTATAGCAATTAAAGCAGCTGATTTGACATTTATGTCCACTATCTTAGCTGAAATTACATTTGTCATTCATTCCTGCTCTTTAAACTGTGAAATAATGTATTTTTTTTATTGCATTTTATTGTTCCCATATCCAAGGATAAAGTATCCAAGGATAGGCATTCTGACAGGGGCTAACATTTAAATGTGGTGGTTGGGGATTTTTCCATTTATATTTTTATCATTCAGAAGGATACTTTCCCTTCAAGTAAAGTCCACTTCCCAAATACAGGAACTTTGCCATTTATATCAGACTCTGGAAACGTCAGTGCCTCAGAGTTAATTGTTTAATGAGACTAATCCTTGATCCTTTGACAATGTGTAATTCAAATTACTTTAAATTTTATGTTTTTAATTTTATGGTAGAATTGTACAAACATAAGAAATACAACTATGCAATTTTCGTGAAAAAGAATTTGCCTTTTTTTTCCTTAATGATTTTCCTTTGCTTTTGAGTAAAACTAAGGGAGAATTCTCTAGAATTTTTCAGGATTTGTTACATACATTTCCCATATTTTTAAGGTTCTTTCTCTCAAGTGCCTGACAAACCTAATGTTGGCATTTTTGTCATTTTTTTTTTTTTTTTTGCTGCAAGTAAGAGTAATTATTGAAATTCCAAATGATAAGAATAAAAATGATAGTTATCTTCAAAAATGTGAATTGACCCTTTTTTAGTAGGTATATTATTTAGAGACTCAAAAAGAATATAATGAGGTAGCTAAAGAGTGGAAAACATTAGATCTTTCTGTCTCTAACAATATGTCTTTTTCTGTTTAAGAAAGGCTGCTTAACTAAGTTCACTAGTGTCCATTATACATAATTTCACGTTAAATAATGATCAATAGTGCTAAATTGGAAAAGTAGCTGTTTTCCTGTCTAGTATATTGTGTTTTTAGTTGTGTCTCATTTATCAGCAATTAAGGAGGATAGGCATAAAAGAAAAGTGGAGAAGAGGAAATGTCAGGATTGTATTCTAAGACATTTTATCCCCAAGTCAGATCTGTATTGAAGATATATTTGCCTTATCTTATGAAATAGTCATATTATGTTTAAAATCTTTACAAACTTTATGGATGTAATCTTGCAGATATTTCTATATATTACATGCAGCTTAATTTCCAAAATAATCTTGAATTTTAAGCATTATGTGATTTTGATTCTTTACTATAAGAACTCTTAAAGAATAAAGAAATCTTAAGCAGTTTAGTATAATATTGTTGAAAGGACTTAATGACTTTGAGCCTTAATCTTCTCATTTGTAAAAAGGTAGAGTATCTAATTGAAAAGTACCTATTAACTTTTCTGAAAATAATTGTAGTCTGTATTTTAACTTGTCTGAATTCCTATCATTTAAAATGTAGACAATTAGTCTTGCTTTCAGTAAAATGACACATAAAAAATGATAATCACTAGTTTTAGGCAAAAGGTGGCAGGAAAGGCCTTAGGAAAATGTATATAAAATATATCCCAGAAATCATATAGCAGAGGAAGATGCTAACTCCATATGCCTTACTATAATCATTGACATTTAAGCAAGAAGAAATCATAAACTTAAATTTCTGCCTTTATTTACTTAATTTTTTTTTCCCTTGGATTATTTGAAAAGAAACATTTTAGAAATCGAACAGAGAGCTATGACAACAGTCATTTACTCTTTGTTGACTGCATAATGTACATCTTTTTGAACTGTTCTCAAAAATTGTAAAAGTAAAAGCAGTTTTCTACTACTTCCTTGTTCAGATGAATTTTTTAGCCTGTACCATTTTGTGTAATTTTCTTATAACTAGATGAGGAAAATTTGAAAGTTTGAACAGTTACAAAATTATTCTCACAGAAGAGACTATGCTTTTACTTGGGGAATGGAATGGCTAATTTAATTATGTAAAACCTTTTTTTTTTTCTATATTCAATTTGCACATTAACATAAATTGTTTCCTATACCTTCACAATTTTCATAAACTCCTTGATGTGAGCATGTCCACCTCGATTTGAAAAAGTAAGTGGCCAGGCTCTTGAATATCAATAGGTTTGTTTCATATCCCACCATGTTCCATTTTCACAGCATTAGATTATAGTTCAAAGTATGAGTCCAACCACGTAGTGTTTACAGTAAACATTTAACCGAATCTTCTAGGGGCTTCCCTGATGGTCCAGTGGGCAAGACTCTGTTCTTCCATGCAGAGGGCCTGGGTTCAATCTGTCATGGGGAAACTAAGATCCCACATCTCAGGGGGCCAAAAAATGAAAACAAAACAAAACAAAAAAAGTCCCCTTACACCGAATCTTATCACATTAGTAGGGAAAAAAGGAAGTCAGTTACTCTCCAAACTAAAAACTGGCAACACTATTATTCGTCATTTAAGTCTTAAGTCCATCTCACTTGTAGTCAAAATGTTTACCTAGACAGAGGAGTATATATTCAGCAGTTGGCTCTATTTTTCAGAGTACTGAAGCTTAATTCATTGTGTCCAATTTTTTTATGTAACATAAAAATGTTAATTATGGAAGTACAGGCCAAGAATCCTAGAATTCAGCAAAGAAAGCAGAAGGTGTTTTTACAATGATATAGAGATAGATGGTAGATGAGAGTAACTGAAAGGAGGGTGAGAATACTTAAGCTTCAATGCTCCTGAGGGACTTGGAAGCCACACGCAAAAAAATCTGTTTTGACTTTAATTTCTCTGAACGTATAAAATAGGCATGTTCAGTTTTATAAATTTACATTTGTCTGCTAATTTGAAACCACTCAGCCTCACTGGTATGAGGTACTTGCTATCTGTGAAGAAGTTTGATGGATTGCAATTTATCATTGTTGGTATAATTATTGCTTTGAAGTCACTGTGAGCTTTTTGTGGGATCTTATTCTTGGGTGAGAAAAGTAATCCAGGATTAAATCATTAGTCTTCATCTCGCTAGAGGAAAATAGACAAAAATTAAATTTAGGAATATCTGAAATCCAAGTTCCTTATTGTTGGATACCTACACACATACATATATTTGCATCTATATCTGTATTGATATCTATATTCATACTCCTATCTGTATCTACATAGTGCATGGATTCCCAGTATGACATTACCAACTGTGACCTTGCCTGCCATCTTTCCTGACCTTCTCACCCAGAATTAACTATTTAGTGATATTTTCTTTATGTCATAAGATAGTAAGAAGCAGCAGCCCATGTGATTAAATTTTGGGCTCCAAATAGGAAAAGGGAATCTTCCACTGACAAGCTTAAACCCTCCTTACTTTGTCATTCTCATCAGTGGCAGGAACAGTATACATATAAATATATGGGTTGCGTGCACCCCCCCAGGGGATTATCTGACCCAGAGACCAAACCGATGTCTCCTCCATGGGCAGGCACGTTCATTACCACTAGCGCCAACTGGGAAGCCTATATATATGCTCACACAAATATATACATATATATATATATATATGGTTTTCTAAATGGTTAGAAATAATTCTTAAATATAGATACACACATATATCACTGCAAAATCAGGAAGAAATATTCAAAACATTGTTGTATTAGAAGACAAGGCCAACAGCTATCCTGTTCAATAATTATTGTAACTTAGATCACTTGAGGAAAGTGTGTTATTAATGGGAATATAAAACACTTCATAGAGCTGCATAGCAGCTTAAGCCAGCCACTCACCCTAATGTGGCTGTGTAGTTCAAGGAATGTTTTTCTGTGCGATATGTGGCATTTTTCATGAGCTTTTTCAGATGGTTTGTGAACACAGGGTTATTTAAAACTTGAAAGGCGTTTCATTTAGAGAATTTAGACACCAATTTTTTGAAACAGACTTAAAACATATTTTGTGAAATGGTAGAAAAGGAAGAGAAATTTAGCACATTAAAGATTGCAATTTCATTACTAGAACACCTTTCCATTTTGTTCTAAAAAGTAATTAATATGCCTTTAATGAGGGAATTTAGACAAGATACATTTGGTACTGGCATCATAAACAAGATCTGTTTGGTACTAGCATCATAAGCCTAATTTCATGAGGTAATTATTCGTGTTTAATCCAAAGTTTCATACTATCTCTTATGTCTGACTTTTAATAAACTACATATAACAAGCTCAGAGGATGTTATTTATTACCTATAAATGAAAACTAATTTATTAAATTTTCTAGCCTCAAAATTCCTTTATGACAAACATCTCATTTATATGGTGAGTGCATATTACCAAGAGCACCATCTTATAACAATAATATATTATTAAAGTCACTTAGAATTTTAGTCAGAATTAAATATTTTGAATACAATAAAACAATACTTTAACAATTCACCATAAGTGAAATATTTTACATGTGCATGAATGCAAGAAATAAAATACCATAATTAAGAAATGAAATCCAGATTGCAGTTTTTGACATTACTACGAAAATAATATTTACAATTCTTGGAGTTAGTATAGCTGGGGGTGGGGAGGAAATAATAAAAGAAACTATATAAGTATCTGAGGCCCATAGTATTTTATGTTAAAACAAGTACTCAAACTCAAAAGGCAAATTAGGAAATATATTGAATGTGGGACTGAAACCGAGCATTTTCCTTAAGAAAACCTTACAAGTTACAATTTCTCTAAACCCAATAGTTCAATCAGTTCTTAAAATCTGGTTCTAAAGTGTATGAGAAATTACTCATTATTAAATTCACATATGCTTAATTTAGACTAATAATTACTTAAATGTCAAGAGATTTTCTCTCTCTTCAGTGTCAAGAGATTCTCTCTCTCTTTCTTTCATTTTCTTTTCCTAGAGTGAAAAATCTAAAGTACCAAAGTCTTTACTATGGCAATTATTTTGGTAAAGATGCATTTAATTGAAAAAGAATAACTAAAAATTGTTGTTATTCAGTCTCTCATCCATGTCCGACTCTTTGCAACCCCAGGGACTGCAGCACACCAGGCTTCCCTATCCTTCACCAATTCCTGGAGCTTACTCAAACTCATATGTATGAGTTCATTTTAATTCATTTTAATGAATTCATCCTATGGACTGGTAAATTATTCTTTGTTTACTAAACATATACATCCAGAGATGAAATATCAGTTCAGTTCAGTTGCTCAGTCTTGTCTGACTCTTTGAGACCCCATGGACTGCAGCATGCCAGGCCTCCCTGTCCATCACCACCTCCCAGAATTTACTCAAACTCATGTCCATCCAGTCGGTGATGCCGTCCAACCATCTCATCCTCTGTCGTCCCCTTCTCCTCCTGCCTTCAATCTTTCCCAGCATCAGGGTCTTTTCCAATGAGGTACCTTACCTTGCCTCCTGAGAAACCGAGGTAAGGTGGTCTGGTATTCCCATCTCCAGGTTGTAGAAATAGTATCTTGAGAAAATAGTCCCAATAAGCTTAAAATATGTCCTGCTCCTATAAATACACCATATTGAATTAGTTTATTTACAATAGTTACCTGACAAGAGCAATGTTAGGATACTTCCCATTTGTTGCTTGCTTTTTATTTCTTATGTATTTATTGTTTTCTGTTTTTCTAACCTTTCTTCAGACATTAGAATTTATGATATGATGAACTAATTTTTTATAGATCTAAAATAATCAGATGAGAGAAATGAGATTTGACTATTTTATAAGATTTAGGATTTTATTTTTTAACTGGCAGTATCAATAAAACATACTGACACTCATACAGATGAAAGGCAAAACTATTTGTTCCAGCACCAAACCAGAGAAGGCTGCCAGGCAGGGCTACAAAGAGTAGATAGATCCAGGGGCAGGAGTAATAGTAAGCTGGAGACACAGAAATCAGCTTACATGTTGTGAGGGCTGGGTTAGTGAGGTTTCCTGGGCCCCCTGTTAGATGGCTAATTTGAGTAATTTGGCAGGCTCCCGGGCATAGGGGTTGTCCCCGAGGCCATTTGTTGCTGCTATTCAGTCACTCAGCCGTGTCCAACTCTTTGCAACCTCATGGACTGCAGTTTGTCAGGCCTCCCTGTCCATCACCAACTCCCAGAGCTGGCTCAAACTCGTGTCCATTGAGTTGGTGATGCCACCCAACCATCTCATGCTCTTTCATCCCCTTTTCCTCCTGTCTTCAACCTTTCCCAGCATCAGGGTCTTTTCCAATGAGTCAGTTCTTCACATCAGGTGGCCAAAGTATTGGAGCTTCAGCTTCAGCATCAGTCCTTCCAATGAATATTCAGGACTGATTTCCATTAGAATTGACTGGTTTGATCTCCTTGCAGTACAAAGGATTCTCAAGGGTCTTATCCAAGAAGAAGGTCTTCTCACTCAGCTTTCTTTATGGTCCAACTGTCACATCCATACATGACTACTAGAAAAACCATAGCTTTGACTAGACAGATCTTTGTCCGCAAAGTATTGTCTCTGCTTTTTAATATGCTGTCTAGGTTTGTCATAGCTTTTCTTCCAAGGAGCAAACATATTTTAATTTGATGGCTGAAGTTACCATCTGCAGTGATTTTGGAAACCAAGAAAATAGTCTCTCATTGTTTCCATTTTCTCCCTGTTTATTTGTTATGAAGTAATGGGACTGGATGCCATGATCTTCATCTTTTGAATGTTAAGTTTAAGCCACCTTTTTCACTCTCCTCTTTCACTTTCTTCAAGATTCTCTTTCTACCCTTCTCTATCTCCTCTTCACTTTCTGCCACAAGGATGGTGTCATCTGCATATATGAGGTTATTGATATTTCTCCTGACAATCTCGATTACAGCTTGAGCTTCATCCTGCCTGGCATTTCTCATGATGTACTCTGCATATAAGTTTAATAAGCAGGGTGACAGTATGCAACCTTGACATACTCCTTTCTCAATTTGAAACCAGTCTGTTGTTCCATGTCTGAATTGGCCTTTGAGCTGACAGTTACTATATCAGTGATGGAGTTTCACTATGCCATTAGGTGTACATGATATACATATTTGAAATTCTCCATAATAAAAGTCTATTGTATTCCTAGTGTACAAGGTCAGCATAGATGGAAAAATAATTTGTCAGTCTAATGAGAGGAACAAGTGATTAGTGAAGCATTGATAAAGTGAACCAAATATAGTTGATTTGTTTGAAGCTGGCCTCAAAACTTAAATGTAGCCTTAGTGTGGAGTCAGGGAGACTCTAAATGCCAAGTGAAATTTGTTTTTTTTTCCTATGGAATATTTTATAATTTGTTTAGTTTTAGAGGGACAAAGCATCTGCATAGTTTTTCTTAAGGACTTGAACAGAATCTCTAGTCACCCAAGAAACCAGAAAGTGTGTAGAAGACCTGTGAAATTATGCTTTTTGTACCTTTCCAGAGATTGTATTGTTCTTCTCATGTGATAATCTTAAAATTTTAAATAAAAAATTCTATGAAAGTAATGCAAAGACAATAAATAGTAGTCAGGTTATACAAAACAGTTTAAAAAATAATTAATATTGAATTATTTCAACTGAGATTAGAATTCTGGTCTAGTCTGTCAACAGCTAAAAGTTAATGCATTTTACTGCTTCAATCCCTGGGTTGGGAAGATCCCTGGGAGAAGATAATGGCAGCCCACTCCAAGATCTTCCCTGGGAAATCCGATGGACAGAGGAGCCCAGCTGGCTAGGGTCCATGATGTGGCAAAAGAGTTGGGCATAACTTAGTAACTAAACAACAACAACTACAAATACTCACTGGATTTTAAAAGACTTCTGACAGCCAGTGTTATCAGCACGCACTAACAGCATGCTGCTTCGCTTGGTGTCATTAAATTAACAGAATCAAAAGCAGTGTCTATCTTTAGTACAAATAGACACTAACTGTCCTTCTGTAGTGGGACTTCCCTGATAGCTCAGTTGGTAAAGAACCTGCCTGCAAAGCAGGAGACCCCAGTTCAATCCCTGGGTTGGGAAGATCCCCTGGAGAAGGGATAGACTACCCGCTCCAGTATTCTGGCCTGGAGAATTCCATGGACTGTATAGTCCATGGGGTCGCAAAGAGTCAGACATAACGAGCGAATTTCACTTTCACTTTCAGCTCCAGTTTGACTTGGATGGCAAGTATGGCTGATTCATTTTGCTGTACAGTAAAAAATAACACCGTAGAACAACTATACTCTCCTCCCTCCAAAAATAAATTAATTTTGAAAACTACCTTCATACATCACCTTCTTTAGTTATACTAAAGACGGCTGATTCATATCAATGTATGACAAAACCCACTGAAATGTTGTGAAGTAATTAGCCTCCAACTAATTAAAAAAAAAAAAAAGACTCATGTACTATATAATTATTTTGGACTTGACTTCAAATCATTCAAAATCCTGTTAATTGTTATAAGAGCACATAATAATTAAAAGGCAAAATCTCTCTGCTCAAAATAAGGAAAGAAATTTCAATCCCCTTCTTTTCTAAGAATTTTACATCAGAAAGCATAAGTCCTTTCTCTGTCGCATTGAAATGTATGTAAATCTTTTAGAGGTAAATAAGCCTCTTGCCAGTATTTTTTTTTATTTTTTGCAGTCTCAAATCATGCTGCTTTATTGCCCAAAATATGTATCCACAGGTGCAAAGTTTGCAGCTCATATAGCAGTTCCTTTTTACATCAAAGGATAAATTTCTTCTAAAATCCCAAAGATGCATAGATTAAAATACTTTTGTAATATTTTAAGCATTTGATGAAATTCTTTTAACATTATCTTATGTATCAGTGGTACAATGGCAAAGATGCAGAACAGCAAGTGAAAACTGTGTGTGATTCTTGTAAATAAAACTATGTGAAGGGTACTCTGATATGATACTCTTCTGAAATTACAAGTGATGGATGCTTTCAAAGCAAGTGCCAAGATGATTTCTGTCTAAGGACGGAGGACAGTACATTGCCAGAATACTTTACAGGTACTGTAATACCATTAACTATCATTTTTGCAATAGTTATTTGTAAAGAGTCTAAAATATTCCTTCTTACCACACTGTTACCAGTTAAAGAAATCTATTATGTAACTAAATTTATTGTGCATGTATTCAAGATTAGAACATAAACAGTTTGGGTTTGGACCAAGCTATATGTAAAGTGTATGAGATTTTAAATGTAGACTTGTGACTTATATTGTATGTGGTTGTTATTCTCTGGTTTTGGATAGATATGGACTATGTGATATCAAGAGATGAATAAAATCAAGAATAAAGATGTATTTTCAGTAGTGTTTACATCAAGTTTTCATGCTTTATATTTCTTACCACATTGTGAATTGGACTGGCATGGTCAGACAGAGAAAGTCTTTGAACAGGACATTTTATAAATATTTTTATTTGAAATATAAAAGTTTTCCTTTTTAAAATATTTAGCATGAACTTAGTACTGAGGAGCTTAAACTAATTTTGTATTTTAAATAACAGGATCTAAAACCAGATTGACTTATGATGGAATTTGTTAGTGAAAACAGAGTCAGTGTGGTAAGAATATTAGGTAGTTTGTTTTTCCTGATCTTTTGTAGTTTTATAACTTTTTAGATCAGTGTTTTCTTTTTTCTACTCCAAACTTCTAACTTTTTGGAAAGGCATGGCAAATGGCTTAAAATTGGAATAGTAAAAAATTACTCATAATCAATGAATATTATTGCTGTATACATTTTTCAGTTTGAAAACTTTCAGCGGCTGTCAACTTTGTGGGACATTCTGGATGCTGTTTTCTTTTTTTTGTTTGTTTTAGATGTGTTTGCTTTTTTGCCAGGAGGGGGGCATTCGTCACTTCACTAACAGCCCAGGCCTGGGAACTCACATTCCCCTCCACCGCATTCCCCCATTGAGCCCCGATTCTTATGTCCTGCTCCTGCTTCCCAGGGAGGCCTGAGTAGAGGCCCCCAGCTGTGGGCAACATTGGTTCCCACCCACCCCATACACGCTCTGGGGAGAGGTGGTGGTTGTGATTTAGTTGCTAAGTCATGTCTGATTCTTGTGACCCCATGGACTGTATACAGCCCACCAGGCTCCTCTGTTCATGGGATTTTCCAGGCAAGAATACTGGACTGGGTTGCCATTTCCTTCTCCAGGATGCTGTTTTCTTGTTTTTTGTTTTCTTTTGAGTTATTCCTTGGTGAGTTCCTGGATCTTATTATTTTTTCCAATTTTACTGAGACATAAATGACATACAGCCCTATATAAGTTTGGAGGTGTTCAACACAATGACTTGATGCATATCTCTTTTGACATGATTACCACAAGAAGTTTAGTTAATAGCCATCATCTCATAGATACAAAATGAAGGAAAAAGCAAAACAAAACAAGATTTTTCCCTGTAATGAGAATGCTTAGGATATATTCTTAACAACTTTCATATATATGATGAAGTATATATATGTATATATATGATGAAGTATATATATGAAGTATATATATGATGAACATTTACCATAGTTAACTTGTACATTGCATCCTTAGTACTTAGTCATCTTGTAACAGGAAGTTTGTACCTTTTGACTATTTTCTTCCAATTCCCCTTTCACTTTCTCCCCTCCTCATAACCACAAATCTGATCTCTTTTTCTGTATTTCTCTATTTTGAAAAATATTCCACATATCACTTAGCTCATATAGTATTTGTCCTTATCTGACATTTCATTTAGCATTGTGTGTTCATTCTGCCCTTATATTTATGCAAATTGAAAGATATCCTCCTTTTTAGTGACTATACTCACAATACTCAGCAGAAATAGATGTTGCTTTTGCATGTTCCTTTAAAAACATTTTTAATACCACTAAAAAGATTGTCTTTCATGTTTGGGGGAGTAATTTATATTTCATTAGTTATACAAAGTTCCTATGTGGGTAACTTAACTATACACCATGTCTTTCTAATTTATTGCAGGCCTTGGATGGCCAGCTCTAGAACCTACCTCTATTGCTTTGTAGAAATTAGAAATTTTATTGTTTTCATGTTTATTGTTCAAATTCCATTCCCATATCTTTCCTTCCTGTTGAATGAAAAAAAAATATATCAGGAATAGTTCTGTTTCATAGTCAGGTAAGTACTTTATTACATTGTACAGAAAAGATATCTTCAGCTGGTTTAATCCTGAGATGTTTTTGTTAATAGTGGAAATTTGGGATATTGTTCAAATATTTTATTCAGAGAATTTTTTCATATAAGTTGATACATTTTTGAAAATGCTTATAGACAAAAATTCATTTAGCAAAACTACACTATCATTTGCATTGTATTACAAGTCACGTTTTTTAAATGACAATGCTGAGGAGTACAGTAACATGAAGTAAAAGCTATATATTTTAATTCTAATATAAATGTTGTTGAGATGTTACTAGAGATAAGTTTTTAATCAGAGATACATGTAGGCATTTCATCTTTTTTTATGAACACTGTATCAATTCAATGAATTCTTTTTTAATGAAATAATTATGCAAAATAAGTTGTATAGGATAATGAAAATATAAAACAGATGGTCTTGCCTGTCATCTTATATTTTATATCTTTAAATGGCTTCATGCACTATCAATCCATTTAACGCACAGAGAGGGGTAAGCATTAAACAGTTTTCCATTCTTCTTCGCTAATGATACTTAAAGACATTTAATAACATTTGCTAATTATGTAATGCCAATCCTCTGAAAATAATGTATCAGTAGGGAGTATTTCTACTTCAATCCTTTTATTTCTAGACAGCATCTAATGAACTGGAATGATCATAATTGGCAGAGTACAATGCATTGGAAAACATGTGGCTTGGGGAATTCTTTAAATGTCAAAAAATTTACCTTCTGCCTGGGGAAATCAAGGAAGTCAATGAAACTTGTATTAAAATTGAAGTAGTTAAAACTTCCTGTAATATTGGTTTTGCCACAATATGAAAAGCATGGTAGACTTGTCAGTATGACAAAACTGTATTACATTCTTACATAATTATTTGTGTCCCTTCAACAAAACTGATGCTTTCCTAGACAAGCAAAATTTCTAAATGAAAACCCTACATTTTATGAGTGAAGAGGCCAATAATAAAAACATAAAATAAATGAGGACATCAAGTTGCCTTTAAATAATCAGAATAATAATATAAAATTTCCTTTATTCTATATTTTTGTTTCTACTTAAAAAAAATCAGAAAACACATTTTAAAAAATCCACAATAGAATATCAAATCATTAAGGATATTTTGTCCAAATGTGCCCTTGAATTTCTCATTTTCACATAATAAAACTTGATTTAATGATACCTCACCCTAGTAAATGGAGAAGGCAATGGCACCCCACTCCAGTGCTGTTGCCTGGAAAATCCCATGGACGGAGGAGCCTGGTGGGCTGCAGTCCATGGGGTCGCGGGGACTCGGACACGACTGAGCGACTTCACTTTCCCTTTTCACTCTCATGCATTGGAAAAGGAAATGGCAACCCACTCCAGTGCTCTTGCCTGGAGAATCCCAGGGACGGCGGAGCCTGGTGGGCTGCCGTCTATGGGGTCGCACAGAGTCGGACACGACTGAAGCGACTTAGCCTCAGCAGCAGCTGCACCCTAGTAAAATAATTGCTTTTTGGTGAGAGCAAATCTCTGGACAAAACTGCAACCTGCTCTTTTCTAACATTAGTATTTTGTCGAATGTTAACGCACATTAGTACCTGTCACCGTGGCAAGTTACAGCCGCACTGAGAAAAGCCTCCTCACCTCTTGAGTATTCTTATCTGCTTCATATTTTAAGATACTCCTCATTTGCAGAGTCATTCTTTCACCATTATTTTCGTAGAGCTAGCAGTACACAGTTATCTCCCACTCCTTACAGAGTGATATGCTTTTTAATTGTATTACTGACTGACTGACCGATTTTATTCTTGGCTCTGCGGGCTTTCTCTAGCCGCGAGCGGGGCTCCTCTCCAGGTGAGGCGTGTGGGCCTCTCGCTGCAGCGGCGTCTCTTGCTGTGGGCTGTGGGCTCCAGGTCGTGGGGGCCTCAGTCATTTTCCTGCTTGTGGGCTCGGGAGTGGCAGCTCGTGGGCGCTAGCGCGCAGGCTCAGTAGTGGTGGCGCTCGGGCTTAGCTGCTCCGCAGCATGCGGCATCTTCCCGGCTCAGGGATCGAACCCACGTCTCCTGCACTGGCAGGCGGCTTCTTTACCACCAAGCCGCCAGGGACGCCCCACAGTAGTATGCTTCTAAAGGAATGGCTATCGCAAGTTAAAATGTAAGTAAATAAATAAGCAGTTATACACCATAGGTGACCACAGATTGGTTTTACTTTCCTAGGCGTAGGAGTTCATTTAATTCAGGTTGGCGCATTTTTCATTACAAGTGAAACATGCAAGAGCTGGTCAAAATGATATAAAAGATTTGAGCTATTTTAATTAGAAATTAGCTTTAGAGGCACATGCTACAGTTGATGTGGGATTGTGTATAGAAGTAGTCCCACTCATGCCCAATTACCTCACCGTTTACTTTCTCCTTCCATGAACATAAATTTATATATATGTATATAAATATAAATCTCCTTAAATGGTAAGATTTCAGAGAAGTTTAACAAGGTGGGTTCGTTTTCTATTGATGTGGAGTAAAGAAAGCAGCTTACAGCACTTGTCTCAGTTTTCAGACACGACCGTATTGGCTCCCCTGGTCGGGGTCTCTGGAGGCAACCCTGAAGGTGTCAGCAGGACCGATTTAGGTTCTGGAGGCCAGGATCTTCTCTCAGGTTCGCATGGTCATTGGTAGAACAGAGTTCCTCACAGTTGTGAAAAGCTGTTTTTCTTTTGTTGGTTGGCTGTCAGATGGAAGTTCTTCTTAATTCCAGGAGATCAGTTCTACTGACAGATTCTTGTCACAGGGCCCTGACCATCGGGGGACATTCTCATACACAGCCGCTCCCTTCTTCAAGTCCAGGAGGACCTCTAAGTCTGCTAAGATGGAGTCTTGTGCAAATTACCGTAATCAATGGAGGGACTATCCTATCACTCTTAACCATATTCCATTGGCTAGAAGTGATTGACAGATAATGCTTATAACCAAGGGACAAGTATTATAGAAAGCTGTGAAACGTTGGGGTTGACTTTTATTGGGTTCTCCACATGATTAAGGGATATGTTTACTAAGTACACAGTATGCGTTAATTATTTGAATTATTTTATAGATATACACCTGAAAAATAAGGACTTAGTTCTACATCATTAGTGTGATTACAGTTTTTATAAATTTTCCTTTTTGCTCATCCAGATAATTGTCAGTTTCCTTATAAGTTAAATGCTACTCGAGCATTTATGGTAAAGGAGAAACAAGTCAATTTTGTTCTATGATATTCCCTGTGTTGTACAAGATATCCAAGTAGCTACTTTTGTACATAATAGTTTGTACCTTTTTAAAAAATTTGATTTTTACTTTGTGTTGGAGTCTAGTTGATTGACGATGTTGTGTTAGTTTCAGGTATATGGCAAAGTGATTCAGCTGTACGTGTACAAATATGCATTTTATTCATATTATTCCCATATAGATTAGTATGTTATACAACAGGTCATTGTTGATTATCTTTTCTATATATAATAACAATTGAGGGCAAGAGGAGAAGGGGGTGACAGAGGATGAGGTGGTTTTGGACAGTATCACTAACTCAAGGGATATGAGTCTGAGCAAACTCCAGGAGATAGTGAAGGATGCAGAAGCCTGGGGTGCCACAGTTTATGGGAGTCTCAGAGTCAGACCTGACTTAGCAACTGATCAGCAATAACAGTGTATGTTGGTTAATTGCAAACTCCTAATTTATCCCTGTCTATTTTTCCACTTTGGTAATCATAAGTTTGAAATTTGTGAGTCTGTTTTTGTTTTGTAAATAAGTTCATTGGTATTATTTTCTTAGATTCCACATATAAGTGATAATATATGGTATTTGTCAGACAGATTCATTTAGTATGATAAAGTCTAGGTCTATCTGTGTTGCTGCAAATGGCATTATTTTATTATTTTTTAGTGGCTGAGTAATATCTCTATATATTTTGGATATATGTGTATATATTTTTATGTATATATACATATATACACATGCAATGAGATATTATATATTATACATATATGTTTTGCCTCTTCTTTACCCATTCATCTGTCGGTGGACGTTTAGGGTGCATCCATGTGTTGGCTATTGTAAGCAGCACTGCATTGGAGTACATATATTCTTTTGGACCATGTTTTTCTCAGGATATATGGCCAAGAGTGAGATTGCTGGATCATATGGTAGTTTTATTTCTAGTGTTTTGAGGCACCTCCATACTGTTTTTCACAGTGGCTGTACGGTATACATTCCCAACAACAATGTAAGAGAATTCCTTTTCACCACACCTTCTCCAGCATTTATTGTTCATAGAATTTTTGATGATGGTAATTCTGAACAGTAAGAGGTGATACCTCATTGTAGTTTTTATTTTCATTTTTCTAATAATTAGTGATATTGAGCTTTGTTTCATATGCTTTTTGGCCATCTATATGTCATCTTTGGAGAAATGTCTATTTAATTCTCCTGCCCATTTTTGTTTTTTGATTAGGTTGCTTGTTTTCTATGATTTTGAGCTGCATGAGCTGTTTACATATTTTGGAGATTAATCACTTGTAGGTCACATGATTTGCATATATTTTCTCCCATTCTGTGGGTTGCCTGTGATTTTCTTTGCTGCACAGAAAGCTTTTAAGTTTACTTAGGTCCCGTTTGTTTATTTTTGCTTATGTTTTCATTTGGATTCTAGGTGGACCCAAAAAGATATTGCTGTGATTTATATCAAAGCGTGTTCTTTCTGCCAGTATTTTCCTCTAAGTATTTTATAGTATATGGTCTTATATTTAGATCTTTAATCCATTTTGAGTTTATTTTTGTGTACAGTGTTAGAGAATTAAATAGCATTTTATTCAATTCATTTTGTGCATTATAAGAAAGAGGCAAATTATAAACTAATAAGAAATATTAATAAGAAAAATGAATAAAGCAAGTTATAAATAATACTTTAAGATGTTGACAAACATTATTTGACAACTACAAATAGTTTTTATTTTAAATTTTGACCAATTAAATGTAACTACTAAAAAGAGTTGTTTGTCAGAGAACTTGAAATATTAAAACACTCTGCCATAGGAATATGTTAAGGATTGTGTTAGTCACCCTTTTTTCTATAATACAAGAATTCATTTTACTCCTTTTATGTTGACTTGAACTCTAGGTAAAGCAAAATAGCTTTATTTTGCCAAAAATATCACAGTGTTAATATTTTTTCAACAATCAGTAGATAGCTACATTGGTATAATTATCTGAAATGTGTAAAAAAGTATTCATCACAGATTCATTAATGTAGTCTTGAATGTGAATATGAAAGTCACCTAGTCGTGTCTAACTCTTTGTGACCCCATGGCTTATAGCTTGCAAGGCTCCTCTGTCCATGGGATTTTCCAGACAAGAATACTGGAGTGGGTTACCATTCCCTTCTCCAGGGGAACTTCCCAATCCAGGGATCGAACATGGGTCTCCTGCATTGCAGGCAGATTCTTTGCCGTCTGAGCCACCAGGAAAGCCCAATGTAGTCTTGCATATATTTAATGGGTTTCTTTACAGTATTATCTTAGAAGATGATAAAACAATGTCAAAACCATTGAAAAAACACATATATAGTTATACTATTTAGAAAGTTTAAGGTCCAGAAATGGAAATAAAGAGGATACTATATCTTTAAGTCAGTAACTATCTATTCAATTTTGGGGGTATATTTAAAAGATAGTAAAATTTAGAAATAGAAAATTTTATCTAGAAAAATAAAAAGGGACCACCACTGATAAATTATGATGAATATGTTAGTGAACATATTTCTAGATCTTTTTAAATAAGTAACATACATTTATATAAATTAGATATCAAATTCTCTTTGGCAACCATGTATAATGGAAATTCTTTCCACATAGGCTGTGTCTATTTTACATCAATTAATATAGATTCTTGTCATTCTTTCCCTTTTCTAGGTAGGCTTCTTTTGTCTAGATATACGTGATTTATTTTGTCAGCATATTACTGATGTATTTTCGGATCCCTTCCAAGATTCCATTCCAAAACAATGCTGCGGAGTGCATTGTTACATGTAAAATACTACTTAGGTTCCAATTTTTTACCTGTAGTCTAAACAACAGAAAACTGGAAGGCAAATAGGTTGAGACATTACAAATTACTGCACCTGCCCTTAAGGAGTAGTTCTGTGTTGTACTGGCACATGATAAAGGTAATAAAAAAGTGAACTCATAAATTTTTCTGCAGGTTTTATGAATACTGAAGGGTGAAATTATAGCAAAAGACTGGAATTTCTTTAAAAATGACCTGTGGGAAGCAAGCCCTTGGAACTTGTTGATTAAAGGATCATTCTTGATTTGGGGAAGAGTACTTTTGGTTTGTTTTGTTTACACCACAGCCTGGTGGATGTAGAGCTTACAGATGCTCAGGAGTGCTGAAATAAGTATGTGGAGTTTGGTATTGAATGGCCGTAAGACAAAGCAGAAGCACTGCTCCTGGAGGAGCTGTCAGTGGAAGTGTTGAGGGAGAAATTGAATATTGTTGTCTCCTGGACTTTTCTCTATTTGCTTCTCTCTTCACTCCCATGCTATAGTTCTTTACTATAGTTTCTACTCTAGTTTTTAAGAAATTTTCAACTTCAGTTTCCTCTTTTGCTGATTAAAAAAAAATCCGCTCTATTTATTTTTCGAAAGGTCTTTTTTAGGTTCAACATATTCTACTTTTTTGCTCTTTGTAAAAACTGAGTCTTTAAAAATAACAAAAGCATTAAATATTCAGGTTTATTTTTAATAAGTATATGCTGCAGCTTTAGCACACATAATGTTTTTAGGAAGTTAATAGTCAGAGATAAAAACCTAGTTCATGCTGTAGATTCAAATGTTGTGATTGTAACTTCTTCCCTGATTCAAGAGTTAAATTCTCTAGTTGAAAAGCCAAGTAATTTAAAACCAATTATAATATTTTACTTCTGAATATTTGTGAAGAACCTTGGTCCAAGAGTAGAGAAAAATGAAGGCAGAGAAAACTGATATGTGTTCTTTTTTTTTTTCTTCTCATTCCCCAAAGGTATTTCATAAACCACAACTGCTACAGATAATTTAAAGTTTCATATTTTTGACTATAGATTTCAAAATGTAATTACTTGTTTTCCTCTGTTCTCCCTCAGAATTGTTTTGGCAATCCACATTTTCTTCAGTACTACAAGTTTTGTATTAACCTTTAGGGCAGCTGAATGGAATTGTTACAGGTTTTGTAATTAGCCATGGTTGTAAAAGACATTCAGAAGGCAGAACTCACTGTCAGAGTGAGCATCTGATGAAAGTACAAATGCTCTGGGAGAATAAATTGGTTGCTGTAGCAACCAGTCCTCATTCTCTACCAAAAGAAGAACAAACAAGACAAGTAAAATGCCTCAAGTTTCAATTTTAAAAGACAGATATTCCACATGGGATTATGGATACAATCTTTAAATTCAACAATTTAACCAATAATAAGTGACAGCAATGGTTATATTTTTAAATCAACCCATCAGAAAAAGGACATAGAAAGTAACTTCTAAGATTCTGAAATTATACATTGTGGGGCAATAGAAACTTGCTTACTTTGGGCAACAGACTATTTTTTTTTTTAAATTCTTTTAAAATGTATGGAGAAATTGCATGAAAACCTTTTTCTCTGAGAGCATCTGTTGCCTCCCTGGAGGTTTAATAACAATCTCAAACAGTGTAGAATATTGATCATTTTTTTTCCAATGTCAAAAGACATTTCATGAGCATCTTTGTGAGGACTAGAGAGAAACAGACTTTTCTTGAGTTATACATAAGACTCCGGCTTCTAGTAATCCAATAAATCTAAAGAAGATATGATACATAATTGTTGTTCTTCTTTTTGCAACCCATGGACGGCAGTATGTCAGGCTTGTCTGTCCATCACAATCTCCCTGAGTTTGCTCACACTCATGTCCATTGAGTCAGTGATGCCATCCAACCATCTCATCCTCTGTTGTCCCCTTCTCCTGCCTTTAATCTTTCCCGCATCAGGGTCTTTTCCCATGAGTCAGCTCTTCACATAGGGTGGCCAAAGTATTGGAGCTTCAGTTTCAGCATCAGTCCATCAGTAAAGTCGCTCAGTCATGTCCAACTCTTTGTGACCCCATGGACTACAGCACTCCAGGCATCCCTGTCCATCACCAACTCCCAGAGTTTACCCAAACTCATGTCCATCGAGTTGGTGATGCCATCCAGCCATCTCATCCTCTGTCATCTCCTTCTCCTCCTGCCTTCAATCTTTCCCAGAAGAAATCCCAGCCCAGCATTTCTACTCTTCACATAACTCATTTTTCAGTGAGTCTGAAAGGGTAGGTTCTTTGGTGCTCAGCCTTCTTTATGGCCACTCTCTCACATCCATACATGACTGCAGGAAAAGCCATAGTTTTGACTAGATGGACCTTTGTTGGCAAAGTGATGTCTCTACTTTTTAAAGCACTGTCTGGGTTTAACATAGCTTTTCTTCCAAGGTTAACTTAGCTTCTCTTCCAAGGAGCAAGTGTCTTTTAATTTTGTGGCTGCAGTCACCATCTGCAGTGATTTTGGAGCTCAAGAAAATAAAGTCTGTCACTGTTTCCACTTTTTCCCCTTCTATTTGTCATGAAGTGATGGGCCTGGATGCTATGATCCCCTTGTTTTTTGAATGCTGAGTTTTAAACCAACTTTTTCACTCTCCTCTTTCAACTTCATCAAGAGGCTCTTTAGTTCCTCATCTCTTTCTGCCATTAGAGTGGTATTATCTGCATATCTGAGGTTATTGATATTTCCCCTGGCAGTCTGTATTCTAGCTTGTCATTCATTCAGCCCAGGATTTCTACTCTTCATATAAATCAAGTAAACAGGGTGACAATATACAGCCTTGACAAACTCCTTTCCCAATTTGATCCCATCAGCTGTTTCATGTTCATGCTAACTACTGCTTCTTGACCTGCATACAGGTTTCTCAGAAGGCAGGAAGGGTGTCTGGTATTCCCATTTCTTTAAGAATTTTCCACAGTTTGTTGTGATCCACAGTCAAATGTTTGAGCATAGTCAATGAAGCAGAAGTAGTTGTTTTTCTGGGATTCCCTTGTTATTTCTGTGATCCAGCGAAAGTTGGCAATTTGATCTCTGGTTCCTCTGCCTTTTCTAAATTGAGTTTATACATCTGGAATTTTTCGGTTCACTTACTACTGAAGCCTGTCTTGAAAGATTTTGAGCATTATGTAATAAATCTAAGGAAGAAACCATACATACAAACAAATAAAACACATTTAAAAAGTATAAAATGTGATAAAACAGAAACAGTAAGAATAAGTAAGCTTTATGCCAAGGTACATGTCAGAGAGTAGGACCTGAAAATCACATATCATCATGATTCAGTGTTCACACAGAATTGGTGCCAGGAAACCCATGGGTACCAAATTTCAAAGGTGCTCAAGGGCCTTATATAAGATGGCATAGTATAGTCAGCCCTCCACAACTGTGGCTTTTGCATCCTTGGATCCAACCAACCCCATTCCACCTACCCTTGGTTGAATCCTTAGATGCAGAACTGTGGGCAGAGGGCTGACTGTAATTTAGATGAAGTGCCCAGGGGATCGTTGTGTAAAATCTTCCTTCAGAGAGACTGATTTCAGGATACCTGGTGTCTTTTCTCTTGACTAAACTAGCAAATTTCCAGAACGATGATGAAATTTTAGGGTATGTCTGATAAAAAAGAAATGGCGTCCTAGAAAGAGAAAGTAGGTGTTTCCAAGCATATTATCTGGTTTGGCAAAGGTCTTGGAAGTGAGAATGGAAAATTATCTAGGTGGATATTTGAACAAGTATATTTGTTAAAAGTGGAGAGGCTAGAAAAAACAAGTGGGATCACAGGAGACCTTCAGTTGAAATCTCTTCAATAAACAGTTGTGAAACTATCAAAATATCTTGTTTCCTTTGGAAAAATGGTTTTCTTTTTTAATATTCCAAGTATATTAGCAGGATCTATATCACTTCTAGTACTATTAATCTGAGATTGTTTTAAAAATTCACAAATCATTAAAAAATGTCTTTTAAGTAGCAGCGATAGAGTTGTCATTTAGAGAAGTGTTAAATACAAAATTTTCCACTGTGTTTGCTGCCTGTTCACACGTCCTCAATATCTTTTAGCTAAGGGTACCTGGCAGAATAACAGTTTAGTTCAGTCGCTCAGTCGTGTCCGACTCTTTGGGACCCCATGAATTGCTGCACACCAGGCCTCCCTATCCATCACCAATTCCCAGAGTTTACTCAAACTCATGTTCATTGAGTTGGTGATGCCATCCAGCCTTCTCATCCTCTGTCATCCCCTTCTCTTCCTGCCTTCAATCCCTCCCAGCATCAGGGTCTTTTCCAATGAGTCAACTCTTCGCATCAGGTGGCCAAAGTCTTGGAGTTTCAGCTTCAGCATCAGTCCTTCCAATGAACACCCAGGACTGATCTCCTTTAGGATGGACAGGTTTGATCTCCTTGCAGTCCAAGGGACTCTCAAGAGTCTTCTCCAACACCACAGTTCAACAGCATCAATTCTTTGGTGCTCAGCCTTCTTTATAATCTCTCATATCCATACATGACATATATGGACAGAATAATGTGTAATGTTTAAATGCTATTCTGTTTGTGCAACTTAATAACTTATGAAACTAGGAAGGTGCTGTACTGGATATTTTGTCATATGGAAACAATTTTAAGTGACAATTTCAAGCAGGGATATCTACTTGGATTTCTTTAACACACATACATGGTGCCTATTATGGTGATCACCATTTTCTGTGGGCTCATTCCTCTTTGTGTTTATCTCCATATTCTTTTGTGGCTGGAATTTAGTTAGTACTAGAGATCTTGCCCTTCCCTAGGTTCGCTTGGGTAGAACCTATGCAATATTTTTATTCAACATGTCTACCGATGTGAACATTGAGCAAGACGTGGTTGTGAACAAAATGTGGGAATTTAGAAACCCAGGCATGAGTTCAGGTGCTGACTACATAAGATTGTCTCACCTACCTACAAGGGCAACTTACACAGAACAGAGAGAAGGTCATGGGGTGGAAAGTTAGATTTAAACCTTTATATTGAGAAGGCAGAGTCATTTGCAAGCTGGTTCTGCTTATCTCTCCTGATAATTCCTAATACTTTTATACAATGAAATGACTGTAACAGTTTGAGGCACTTGAAATGATGTTTCAATGTAGGTATAGTCCACATAATCTTTCCTGAAAACCTCCTTTTTGAGTTCTTGAAATCAAGAACCTAAGTTCCTCTTGAAGTACTCATCCATGTTTCCTGTTTTTGCATATTTCATCTAAAAGATAGAACTACTAAGTCATTTCTTACGCTAGGTTATAAAAACATGAATTAAAAATTCACATAAGATGTACTTTGTGTAATTAAATATGATACAGACTGGTTGACCACTCTTAACATATTTTCTCTTAAGGTTAATTGTAGGATTGTCTAATAATTGACTCAATGAACATGAATTTGAGCAAACTCTGGGAGATATTGAAGGACAGAGAAGTCTGGCATGCTGCAGTCCATGGGGTCACAAAGAGTTGGACATAATTTAGCAACTAAGCAACAATAACTAATATTTGAAAGAAGCTATTTTGTATTTTCACTATTTATTTTAAAGTTGTTTAAAGTGGGAAGGTAAATCTGTCTGCTGTTATTCTATCATGTCACTAGTAGAAGTTCTATTACCAAGTTCATAGTGCTAATACATTGAGGGTTCCCAGATTTATTTCTCTACACTTGGTCATATGTACATTGACCATGCCAAAGCCTTTGGTTGAGTGGACTACAACAAACTCTGGAAAACTCTTAAAGAGATGGGAACAGCAGACCACCTGACCTGCCTCTTGAGAAATCCATATGCAGGTCAGGAATCAATAGTTAGAACTGGATGTGGAACAGACTGGTTCCAAACAGGGAAAGGAGTACGCCAAGGCTGTATATTGTCACCCTGCTTATTTAACTTACATGCAGAGTTCATCATAAGAAGCACTGGGCTGGATGAAGCACAGCCGGAATCAAGATTGCTGGGAGAAATATCAATAACCTCAGATATGCAGATGACACCACCCTTATGGCAGAAAGTGAAGAGGAACCGAAGAGCCTCTTGATGAAAGTGAAAGAGGAGAGTGAAGAAGCTGACTTAAAACTCAACATTCAGACAACTAAGATCATGGCATCTGGTCCCATCACTTCATGGCAAATAGATGTGGAAACAGTGGAAACAGTGACAGACTTTCCTTTCTTGGGTTCCAAAATCACTGCAGATGGTGACTGCAGCCATGAAATTACAAAAGCAAATAAAATGTTTAAGCATTGATAAGCATGTGTAAAGAGGATCTTTGAAGGTCATGCAAGAAAGAATAATTCCACACACATTAACGTTCATTGACAACAGCAAGATTTAGACACTGGACTCCCTCCAAACATATCTGAATTTTCTAAACCTCCTAAGTTTAAAGATAAGATTTAAAATTTTGCTTGACCAAACATTCCCTTTCTCATGTTATTAAGTGACATGTTTAGTTTTTTTTTCCCCATGCTTGCACTCAAAGAAATTTTAAAAATAAGAACTTAAAATAAATATATATTTTAATTAGAGAATTTAAAGAAGCACTGTTCTCATGTTATAGTGGTTAAACTTCTTTAAAAGTACATATAAGATATTATCTTTGAATAGGGATTACAAAACAAAATGAAAATTGATTTATAATTATGACACCAAAAATGCTGTTTCAGGTACTAGTATGAAATTCATGTTTTTATTTTTCAAAATGAATACCAGTAATCTTAACTGAACTCACATAAGCCCCTTTATGGGGAAAAAGAAAAAAACAAACACAAAGATTCAGCAACTGAGTCCCTAGCCCAAGTAAACTGCAACTTACAGTTGACTAAAAAAATACCCAGTACCTACTTACCAAATGCTTACTGTATTAAAAACTCTCAAAAAAAAAAAAAAAAACTAATTAAATAAAAGGAAAAAAAAACTCTCAAAAAGATAGGGAAAAAAAAATATATTCTTGGGTATTGCCATTAATGAATTTGTAATTACTAAAATGAGATGAATATGTATGTACATAATAATAAGTAATAAGGTAAGAAATAAAGGAGAAACAGATTTTTCAGATACATCACAACTGATTGACATGTTAATAAATAACATCACCTTAAAGATAGCAGGAAAAAGTGATATGTAAAGTAAGATAGTAACATGGTGGTGAAATGAAAAGGCCTTGAATAGGTGCAGGAAAGAAGTGAAGTTTATTCTAGGGTCAAGAAATTGCTTCATTTGATTTAAAAATAAAGCAAGATAGAAGTGGACAAGCAAAGGACTTAAACTGTGTCAGGGCCACAACAAAAAGTACTTTGAACACTAGGTCACTTTGTTCTTGCAAAGAAATTTAGTCATACCTCTGTCTCTCCCAGAAGTCACTGGGAGCTAGATACAAAACAACAAACTAGATACAAAATAACAATAAAGATTAAAAAAATCTTCTTTACTACCAGTAATCAAGACTGGGAATGTAGACCAGGTTTACGGCTCAAATCATCTCCCTTGTCACGGAGGTTTCTCTGAGAATATCTCTACAGAGAATATATCTATAAGGAGAATCTGTATAAATTAATGAAATTGATATGAATGAATGAGATCTATATGATTTCACACACATATATGAAAAATATGTATGAATGAATATATAGAGAGAATAAACAAATGTCTAGGGAGCATCTATTTGCACTTGTTTTAGATTTTTCCCTTTATCTTTTGTAACTTCTGATTCCTTTATCTATAATCTAAGTTAAATTCTAAAGGTAAGTATCCATAAAATGACCTCTTCCTTGATCTAATTGCTCATTTTATGAATTCGTCTCACTTTTATCTGTTTTTCTTTTGTTGTCATCACAAATCTATATGTTACATGAAACCTTATAGGCTTTGTTGTTGTTCAGTCACTAAGTTGTGTCCAACTCTTTGAGAGCCCAAGGCCTGCAGCGCGCCAGGCTTCCCTGCCCTTCACTGTCTCCCGGAGTTTACTGAAACTTAAGTTCACTGAGTTGTTGATGCTATCGAACCATCTCATGCTCTGTTAACCACTTTTCATTTTCCGTTCAATGTTTCCCAGCATTAGGGTCCTTTTTCCAATGAGTGGATACTTTGCATCAGGTGGCCAGTCTTTTAGGATTGACTGATCTGATCTCCATGCAGTCCAAGGGACTCTCAAGAGTCTTCTCCAACACTGCAGTTCAAAAGCATCAATTCTTCAGCACTCAGCTTTCTATATCGTCCAACTCTCATGTCCATACATGACTACTGGAAAAACCATAGCTTTGGCTATACAGACCTTGTCAGCAAAGTGATGTCTCTGCTTTTTAAAATACTATCTAGGTTTGTCATAGCTTTTCTTCCAAGAAGCAAGCATCTTTTAATTTCTTGGCTGCAGTCATCATCCAAGGTGATTTTGGAGCCCAAGAAAATAAAGTCTGTCACTGTTTCCATTGTTTCCTATCTATTTGCTATGAAGCGATAGGACCAGATGCCATGATGTTAATTTCTTGAGTACTGAGTTTTAAGCCAGCTTTTTCAGTCTCCTCTTTCTCCCTCATCAAGAGGCAATTTAGTTCCTCATCTCTTTCTGCCATTTAGAGTGGTATTATCTGCATATCTGAGGTTGTTGGTATTTCTCCTGGCAATCTGGATTCTAGCTGTAACTCATCCAGCCCAGCATTTCACTTGATGTTAAATAAGCAGGGTGACAGTATACAGCCTTATCATACTCCTTTCCCAATTTTGAACAAGAATGTTGTCCCAGGTGTGGTTCTATCTGCTGCTTGTCGACCTACATACAGATTTCTTGGGATACAGGTGAGATGGTCTGGTATTCCCATCTCTTTAAGAATTTTCCATAGTTTGTTGTGATCCACACAATCAAAGGCTTTAATATAGTCAATGAAGCAGAAGTAGATGTTTTTCTGAAACTCCCTTGCTTTTTCTACGATCCAATGAATGTTGGAAGTTTGATCTCTGATTCCTACGCCTTTTTAAATCTAGCTTGTATATCGGGAAGTTCTAGGTTCATGTACTGTTGAAGCCTAGCTTGAAGGATTTTGAGCATAATCTTGCTAGCATATGAAATGAGTGCAATTAATTGTGTGGTAGTTTGAACATTCCTTGGCATTGCCTTCTTTGAGATTGGAATAAAAATTGACCTTTTCTAGTCCTGTGGCCATTGCTGAGTTTTCCAAATTTGCTGGCATGCTGAGTGAGGCACTTCCATAGCATCATCTTTTAGGGTTTGAAATAGCTCAGCTGGAATTCTGTCAGCTCCACTAGCTTTGTTCGCAGTGATGCTTCCTGAGGCCCATATGACTTCACACTCCGAGACATCTGGCTCCAGGTGAGTGACCAGACCATAGCAGTTATCCTTACGTTCCCTTTTTACAAGTAAGAAAACAAGATGTATAACTGGAGGATTTCATAATTTCTATACTGTATAGTGTCATGGAGCTAGTAAATGAAAATAAGACTTGTTTGTCTACAAAGCGCTTTCTTTCAATACTCTGATATGCTCTTTCTCATGTTCGAAGTCTCTTTTTAAAAAAAGCCAAATTACAATATCACAAACAGAAACTAAAGTTCTCCAAATAGTAGTATATAGCAAACAGTAATAGCAGCAAATAATTTATTAAAAAGTGAAATTAAAGTTTTGCTAAAATATAAAGCATATTCCTCTCTTCTGTGAGCCCTCTTTAATTGTCATGTTGTATTTTATTTGGTATTTAGTGTCATCCTAAGTTAAGAAAAATTAAAATTTTAAGAAGTTGTCATTAATTTTTAGTATTCATCTTTACATTGTACAATGATAGTTTCAGTGCAAATATAAGAGCATTTAATTTGCGGAGTAACTAACATTATACAATTTTTAGCTCATCATGCATATGCATATTTCATTGTTACTATAAAAATTGCTCAAAAATGCCATGACTTTTAATTTTGCTTTTGGTACAAATCAGCATTGTGTGTGTGTGTGTGTGTGTGTGTGTGTGTGTGTGCGCGCGCTCCCCATCCTGAACCCCCCTCTCCCACCTCCCTCCCCATCCCATCCCTCAGGGTCATCCCAGTGCACCAGCCCTGAGCATCCTGTCTCATGCATCGAACCTGGACTGGTGATTCGTTTCACATATGATGAAATACATGGTTCAGTGCCATTCTTCCAAATCATCCCACCCTCATCCTCTCCCACAGAGTCCAGATGACTGTTCTGTACATCTGTGTCTCTTTTGCTGTCTCGCATACAGGGTTATCGTTACCATCGTTCTAAATTCCATATATATGCGTTAGTATACTGTATTGTATCAGCATGTTGAATATTAAGACTCTGCCTTTGGTTTACTGATGAATAAGGAAAAGCCGAGAGTAACTCTGGGTTGCTTCATCTTTATCTTTCATCCTGCATCATCATTTTTCAGTCTGGCATTTAGCTAATATAGGGGAATTGTTGTGAAGTAATTAGCCTCCAACTAATAAAAAATAAATAAATAAATAAATAAAATAATCCTTTAAATCTCAAAAAAAAAAAAAAGAATTAAGTTCCCTTGGCTGTTTGTGTTTCTTAGAACACCTTTGCCTTCTTTCTGTGTGTGAAGCAAGGACTGCTTGGAGCAGGAAGCGTGGCTCCCTGAGGCTGTCGGTGTCTGCGCTTTTTCAGTTATAGAGGTCGCACACATCCTTTACACTTGTTTTGGTCCCCCGAGCCCCACACATAGCCGTTGTACTGCAGTTGTGTTCACTCCTGTAAGGCCCCGGGCCTGCTATGCGTGCATGGGGTAGCAAGGAACAGTGGCCAAACGCACCGTACATATCTCCCCTGCTTACACACGTGTTCCGTTTTCTCCCCATCCATATCTCCTTTTCTTACACACTTGCTTCATTTTCAAAACGCATGTTCAAAGATAAAATTGTCAATAATTGTAAAAGGTGATAGTAGAGAATGAAACTGATTGTGAATCCCAGTGAGTGCGAACCCCGTAAGACTGGGACAGTCATGCCCAGATCCACTGTTGACTCAATTTCATTTAACGGTTCTTAATTCTTGCACATGGTACTTCTAATTATAGTTTTTATATGTAACTTTCAAATCATGGTATACATGTAGACTTGTACATTAGATTATTAATAGCACTTACATTTTGAGATGATAGAGATGCCAGGATATTTACATTTATATGTATTATGATCATATAATGTATATGTCCATATATAGCCACACCCATACTTATATACATATGTATACACACCCATATGTATGAGTGAAAATTAATGAGTTTGCTAAAAGTGAACCCTCATTTTTAGATTTTTTTCTTAAATACTGTGATAGGTATGTTCATATTTACCTGTATGTGATTAGATTTCAAGAAATGTTAACTAAGAATTTTACAGGAAAACAGCAGCCAAAGAGTATTCAGAATATTTCTGCTCTGTTGGAGATAGGCAGAGTTAGACATCTGTATCTCCTCAGGCCAATGTAAGGAAACATCTGTGAAACACATATTAAATTGTTTTCCAGGGGAACCAACCAGCAAACAAACTCTTCCATATTTTCAGCCAGAGAGAAATGGTTTAGAGCCAGAAGGGAAAACAAAATAAATGTACAAAGTCAGAGAATTCCAGAAATGGAGAGGTGATGTATGGGTCTAGCCTCATCATGGCTGCCATGATGGTCTCGTTTGGATACCTGAATTTACCAAAGCATATTGCTTGCCAAGATACAAATGCAGCTTGGACTGTTCAACAGAATTGCCAAGTTTGCCAATTTCATCTTAAATGTTAATCAGTTAAGCACGATTTTGAATAGAAAAATCCAAAAGTATTTAAAGTCTACTGTGTCAAATACTAGTGATTCAGAAAGAACTATGAAAAGTTTATTTTTAATGTGTCATCAAAAACCTGGCAATCTCTGTTGTGACAAGAAGGATGTGATTGACAAGGCAACACTGACTTAAAGAAAAGGAGTGGGTGATACTCGAAATTAGATCTCTTACTGTTTTTTAATCTGTACTTTCTACATGACTTACCAAACAAACCCTACCCTTCCTGTCACCACCATAACCCTCTCTGTTTGACTTTTGCTTAAAAACAAAGTTTAACAAACATTTTTTTTGGAATAATTTTAGAGAAATATGGCAAAGGTAGAACAGAGAATCAATACCTATATACCATTCACGCAAGTTTCCCCAAATGTTAAGAAAGTCTTGGTATATTTATTAAAACTAGGAAATTAACATCGGTGCATTACTATTATCTAAAATTGCAGAATTCATGTTATTAACACTAGTTTCTGTTAATGTGTTTTTTGTGTTCTAGGATCTAGTCCAGGTTTTCAAATTGTATGTAGTCGTCATATGTCCTTAGTCTTCTCTGTGACAGTTTTTTATCCTTGTTTTTCATGACCTTGATGTTTTGAAGAGTGTACTGGTCAGGTAGTGAGTTTGGGTTTTTTGATGATTTTTCTCACAATAAGGCTGGAGGTAAGGAGTTAAAAAAATAATCCCACAAACATGACTTGTACTTCTTATTTCATCATATTAGAAGACGTGTGATAACAACATGACTTATTATTGTGACATTAAGCTTGATCACTTGGCTGAACTTTAAGTTTCTCTACTGTAAAGTTTCTGTTTTCGCTTTTACTCGTTATCTTCTATGGAAGTAAGTCACCAAATGCAGACAATACTAAAGAGGAGAAGAATTAAGTTCCATATACTAAAGAACAATTTTCTTCAAAAATTATAATTTTTCTGTAAGAAAAATTTGCCATTTCTACCTCATTCATTTATTTATTCAATCATTTACATAAGCATGAAATTATATACACGTATTTTATACTTCGGGTTACAAACTATTAAAGAATCCTTTCTCATATATATGAGATATATAGCTCAAGTATATATGTGTGTGTGTGTGCATACATGTGCACATATATTTCTCTGTCATAATTTTTTGAGTACTTTGATAACAGAGTTTGGACTTTTAAATTTTAATTATTTATACCTAGTCTGTTATTACTCATATATAATTAATGAAGGAGAGATTAGATATTGTGTTTTGACTTAGAATCAAAGCAATATTGACATGTTTTTAAGTTTTTCTAGAATATGTGAAAGTCAGTCATGTCTGACTCTTTGTGACCCAATGGACTATACAGTCCATGGAATTCTCCAGGCTGGAATGCTGGAATGGGTAGCCTTTCCCTTCTCCAGGGGATCTTCCCAACACAGGGATCAAACCCAGGTCTCCTGCATTGCAGGCAGATTCTTTACCAGCTGAGCCACAAGGGTAGTCCAAGAATGCTGGAGTGGGTAGCCTATCCCTTCTCCAGTGGGTCTTCCCCACCCAGGAATCGAACTGGGGTCTCCTGCATTGCAAGGGGATTCTTCACCAACTGAGCTCTGAGGGAAGCCCTAGAATATGGTTTTATTTTAAATAGAAGTAGTCTATTCCCTTTAGGTTTGTCAGTTGACAGAAAAGCAATAGTAAATGTCTAAAGGAATATACTGCTAATGTAGCAGTACAAATTTCTCAACAATATCTGTCTAAATAGAGTAAGGTTCATAAACTAAGATAAAGGGCCACGTGCATTACAGAACTGTTCACAATAGTCAAGATGTGGAAACAATTCACATTAACAGATGAATAGATAAAGAACATATGGTATATACATACACTAGAATACTATTCAGCCTTAACAAGGAAGTGAAATCTGCAATATGCAAAAAACATGGATGAACTTTGAGGATAGTATGCCAAGAGAAATAAGCCAGTCACAGAAAGGAAAATACTTCTTGAGTCCACTCATATGAGTTATCTAAAATAGATGAATTTATAGAATCAAAGTGTCGAATTGGAGGTAGGGGGAGGGGGAAATTGGAAGCAACTAATTAATAGAAATAATAATTAAATGAAAAGAATCTCACAGTTTGGGAGATCTGTTGTGCAACATTACCCTATAGTCAACAATAGTGCATTATACACTTAAAATATTTTAAAAAGGATAACCCTCAAGTGTTCTTACCAAAACAACATTTTGAAAAGAGAAATGCAAGATTCCAAATTTATACAGTAATAGAATTGTGTGATACTCCATCTGATACATTTTATTAGACAATTGTCATAGACACAACTATTTAGGAATATGCTTGTTTATTAACCCAAATTTCTAAAATTCTAATATGATTTTATGAAACTTTATGATTACTTTCTCAAGAGTATTAATTTAAATTCTTCTGTCATTTATTTCTTAAAAATATGTATTTATACAGTATTATGTGCCACTTGCTAAGTGTCTTGAGATATATAGCAGAGAAGAAGTCTAAGAGACTATGTAATTAGGAAATATAAACATTGTCATTTGACCTAATTAGGCAATTATTTGTAGAGGTGAATAGAATTAGACAAAGGTAAGCTATTCCTATAATCTTGTCCTCTGGCTTATACAAAAGTCTCAGTCAAGTCATATCTAATTCTGCCTTGCCTGCTGACATTTATTAAAAGATAAACACAGTTTTAAACGTGTTCTATGAATGTGGTGTATCCTCAGCCCTGTCTTATTTCAAGACACCTTACACAAAAGCTTCATGAAAATTTCTAGTGGCCGGATTCAATCATCTATCACGGTAAGATAGATATCAGGTTGTGATCCAAACAGGGTTGTGACACAAGCCATCTATGGATCAAGAGCAATATATGAAGTTATATTTAGAGTCTTATGCCATGTTCTAAATAGTCTAGACTGTTCTTATCATTGTTGTTCAGTCATTAAGTTGTGTCTCTGCAACTGGATTAACTGCAACACGCCCGGCTTCCCTATACTTCACTATTCCCAGAGTTTGCTTGAACTCACGTCCATTATGACAGTTACACCATCCAACCATCTCATCCTCTGTCACCCACTTCTGCTCTTGCCCTCAGTCTTTCCCAGCATCAGGGTATTTCCAAAGAGTTGGCTCTTCGCACCAGGTGGCCAAAGTATTGGAGCTTCAGCTTTAGTATCAGTCCTTCAAGTGAATATTCAGGATTGATTTCCTCTAGGATTAACTGATTTGATCTCCTTGTTGTGCAAGGGACTCTCAAGAGTCTTCTCCAGCACCACAGTTCAAAAGCATCAATTCTTCGGCGCTCAGCTTTGTTTATAGTTCAATTCTCACATCCATACATGACTACTGGAAAAGTTATAGGTTTGATTACACCGACCTTTGTTGGCAAAGGGATGTCTCTATAATATGCTGTCTAGAGTTGTCATAACTTTTCTTCCAAGGAGCAAATGTCTTTCAATTTCATGGCTGCAGTCACCATTTGCAGTGATTTTAGAGCCCAAGAAAATAAAGTTTATCACTGCTTCCACTTTTTCTCCCGTTATTTGCCATGAAGAGATGGGACTGGATGCCATGATCTTCGTTTTTTGAATGTTGAGATTTAAGCCAGCTTTTGCACTTTCCTCTTTCACCCTCATCAAGAGGCTCTTTAGTTCCTTTTGCTTTCTGCCATTAAAGTGGTATCATCTGCATATCTGAGGTTGTTGATATTTCTCCCAGCAATCTGGATTCCAGCTGTGCTTCATCCAACCCATTATTTCACATGATGTACTTTGCATATAAATTAAATAAGCAGGGTTGCAATACAGCCCTGACGTACTCCCTTCCCACATTTGAACCACTCCGCTGTTCCATGTGTGGTTCTATCTGTTGTTTCTTGACCTGCCACATGTTTCTCAAGAAGCAGATCAGGTGCTCTGGTGTTCCCATCTCTTTAAGAGTTTTCCACAGTTTGTTGTGCTCCACATGGTCAAAGGCTTTAACATAGTCAGTGAAGCAGATGTAGGTGATTTTTTGGAATTCCCCTGCTTTTTCTATGATCCAGCAGATGTTGGTAATTTGCTCTCTTGTTCCTCTGCCTTTTCTAAATCCAGCTCTTACATCTGGAAGTTCTTGGTTCATGTACTACTGAATCCTAGCTTGAAGGATTTTGAGCATAATCTTGCTAGCATGTGAAATGAGTGCCATTGTACGATAATTTGAACATTTTTTGGCATTGCCTTTCTTTGGAATTGGAGTGAAAACGGACCTTTTCCAGTCCAGAGTTTTTCAAATTTGCAGGCATATTGAGTGCAGCACTTTCAGAACATCATCTTTTAGGATTTGAACGAGCTCAGTTGGAATTCCATCACCTCCACTAGCTTTGTTTGCGTAATGCTTCCGAAGGCCTACTTTGCCTTCTTGCATTTCTTTTTCTTGGGGATGATTTTGGTCACCACTTCTTGTATACGTTACAAACCTCCGTTCATAATTCTTTAGGTGCTCTGTCTACCAGATTTAATCTTTTGAAAATATTTGTCACTTTTACTCTTTAATAATAAGGGATTTTACTTAGGTCATACCTGAACGACCTAATGGTCTAGTGGTTTTCCTTACTTTCTTCAGTTTGAGCCTGAATTTTGTGATAAGGAGCTGTTAATCTGAGCTGGAGTCAGCACTAGGTCTTATTTTTGCTGACTGTAAAGAGCTTCTCCATCTGCAGGGAATATAATCAATCTGATTTCAGTATTGACCATCTGGTGATGTCCATGTGTAGAGTCATCTCTTATGTTGTTGGAAGAGGGTGTTTGCTGTGACCAGAGCATTCAATTGCCATTACACAAAAACTTGAAAAAAAAATCATTTTAAATTAATTATTCTAATGAACAGTGTTTGTGATGATGATGAGAGATATGAAAGCTGAATTTTTCATATCATGTATTTTTCCAGTGTGTATTTTATGATTAAATGCTTGGAGATCATCTTTGGAGTAGAAATTTCTTTAAAAGGCCACTGATGGTCCCTAGTTAATAGGGACCTAGTGGTTTGAACATGGAAGCATTGAGTAATAAAAATATATATGTATATAAACACATATATATATAGTTTTATAAATAAGAAACTATATTTCACAACCTAGATACCATATATAGTGAAAGTGAACTCGCTCAGTCATGTCCGACTCTTTGCAACTCCATGGACTATTGCCTAGCAGGCTCCTCCGTCCACAGGATTTTCCAGGCAAGAGTATTGGAGTACGTTGCCATTTCCTTCTCCAGGAGATCTTCCTGACCGAGGGATCGAACCTGGGTCTCCCACATTGCAAGCAGATGCTTTACCATCTGAGGCACCAGGGAAGCCCTATATGCAAATATCAAATTATTTTGTGTAACTTTTCCTTCCTGAACCTCTAGTATGTATTGGCTTTTCCCCAAAAAATGCACAGACATGTATTTAGTAACTTTAGCTGATAAGTTTTTAAGTGACACTGTAATTATTTATTGACTCTTTCACAGAATACATGTAAACTTCTCAAACACAATAATCATGTCTAGTATATCATTTTGTATCCACTGCCTTGCATAGTATCTGGACTTTTTCACTCAATATGTATGCCATAGGTCAGTACTTTTCAGAATCCACTTTGCTCTCTTTAAAAATTATCATCTGGCTCCTTTCCTATTTTACATTGCTCAGAATAAGTAATTGCTCAATATTTGCATTTGAAATGTATCCAACATCCCAAATGCCATTTGTCTGGACCTGGGAAATGGGAAATCACTTAACATGGCCAGATGCTCTCCTAGTATCTCTTCACCTACAGCTAATAAAATAATTGTCCAGTTGGAACAGAAGCTGAAATTTAACAACAGTTATGGCCACAGCAGGATGAACCAGCTGAACATCTGCACTGGTTTAAGTCATCCTTAATGATTAACAGATATTTACATCTTCACTATGAATGTGCTGCCTGTTAGAGAAAGCAGAAATGAGTCAACTAGCTCCTTGTAGTTTCACAAATTAAAAAAAAAAAAAAATCCTGCTGTGGTCTTTGGAATTTTCTGCTAACATCACCTTATTTTACCATTTGCTTTCCTGACACTGTTGCCCTGAATTTCTTTGAAACACTTGTGCACCAAGCATTGTTCTGCATAATTCATATACAGGCATACCTTGGAGATATTAGGAATTCAGTTTCAGACCACCACAATAAACTGTATATCACAGTGAAACAAATTGCATGCTTCTTTAGTTTCCCAGTACATGTAAAAGTCAGGTAGATACTGGCCTGTAGTCTGTCATGTGTGTGATAATAGCATTGTGTCTAAAAACACAATGTACTAACCTTAGTTAAAAATACTTTATTGCTTAAAGGCTAACCATCATCTGAACCTTCAGAAAGTCATAAGCTTTTTGCTGGTGGGGAGTCTTGCCTCAGTGTTGATAGCTTCTGATTGATCAGGGTGATAGTTGCTGAAGGTTGGGGTAGCTGTGACAATTTCTTAAAATAGAACAAGAATGGAGTTTGCTGCCTCAGTTGACTCTTACTTTCACAAACAGTTTTTTTCCATAGCATGTAATGCTGTTTGATAGCGTTTCACTCACAGTGGAAGAAGTAAAAGTCACTCAGTCATGTCTGACTCTTTGCGACCCCATGAATCGCAGCACGCCAGGCCTCCCTGTCCATCACCAACTCCCGGAGTTTACTCAAACTCATGCCCATCGAGTCGGTGATGCCATACAGCCATCTCATCCTCTGTTGTCCCCTTCTCCACCTCCCTTTAATCTTGCCCAGCATCAGGGTCTTTTCAAATGGGTCAGCTCTTCACATCAGGTGGCCAAAGTATTGGAGTTTCAGCTTCAACATCAGTCCTTCCAATGAACACCCAGGCCTGTTCTCCTTTCGGATGGACTGGTTGGATCTCCTTGCAGTCCAAGGGACTCTCAAGAGTCTTCTCCAACACCACAGTTCAAAAGCACCAATTCTGTGCTCAGCTTTCTTTATGGTCCAACTCTCACATCAATACATGACCACTGGAAAAACCATAGCCTTGACTAGATGAACCTTTGTTGGCATCTTTCTAGAGGGTTTTCAGTTTTTTGCCCAGAGGCATCACTATCTATGGCAGCTATAACCTTATGAAGTGTATTTCCTGAGGAAATTAGAAATTACTCCTTGATCAATGGGCTATAGAATAAATATTATATAGGCAGCCATGAAGACAACATTAATTTAAAATATTTTAAAAAACCTATGTTGTCAGCGGATAACCTGTCATCCAGGTTTTGTTGTTCCATTTATAGGACACAAAGTAGATTTAGCATCATTCTTAAGGGTCTTAAATTTTTTTTTATTATTTTAGCAAAAACAGAAAATTGCTGCAGTACCATAGCCTATTTCAAATACTTCTATAACATACTTATACTTAAGGTTGGTATGCTGATTGAATACTTTGATTAGAAATTAGGTGAGAAGGGTTTATGGACACATAGACAAAATATGTTAGTGTATATATAGGCAATCTATAAGTACACAGCTACCTATGAAATAATGTGTATGAATTCTAATTTTTAGGTTGAATATTGTACTTGTTTAGAAGAATGCCTTGATTAGTTCTTAAGTTAGAAGGTGGGACAGCCAGCACTACTGGACAGCAGTTCATCCGCATTATGGAAGTAAAAAAACTTGGAGATCCAGAGAGCAAACAGGAAACTGAAGGGAGGAGGAGATTAAAGAAATGAGGAATTAGAGAAGCAGTGAAGATTCTGTCATGTCACAGATATTTATTAAGTACAGCTGTGATTCAGGCATTATCACAGTTACTGCAAAGACAAGATTGAACTAGAAACCCATTTCTAATTCTCAGTGGCCTGACATCTTCAGTTCAGTTCAGCGGCTCAGTCATGTCCGACTCTTTGCGACCCCATGGACCGCAGCATGCCAGGCCTCCCTGTCCATCACCAACTCCCGGAGTTTACTCAGACTCATGTCCATCCAGTCAGTGATGCCATCCAACCATCTCATCCTCAGTCGCACCTTCTCCTCCTGCCTTCAGTCTTTCCCAGCATCAGGGTCTTTTCCAATGAATCAGTTCTTTGCATGAGGTGGCCAAAGTATTGGAGCTTCAGCTTCAACATCAGTCCTTCCAATGAACATTCAGGACTGATTTCCTTTAGGACAGACTGGTTGGATCTCCTCGCAGTCCAAGGGACTCTGAGGAGTCTTTGCCAGCACCACAGATGGTATATAAATGGTCAGTCATATCTGACTCTTTGAGATCCCATAGACTGCAGCCCGCCAGGCTCCTCTGTTCAGGGGATTTTCCAGGCAAGAACACTGGAGTAGGTTGCCATGTCCTCCTCAACGGGATCTTCCCAGCTCAGGGATTGAACCCAGGTCTCACACATTGCAGGTAAATTCTTTACTATCTGAGCCACCAGGGAAGCATACCGTTATAGATAATATTGCATATACTATTATATATATCATATAGACTGTTATCATATATTATAAATAATTGGAACTATATATAGTATGTCTATATATATATATATATATATATATATATATAAAACATGTTTTCATTATTTCTGTAAAAGCATAAATTGGAGCCACTCCTAATTTCAAGGTGATTAGTAGTTTGTTGGTTATTTGTACTACTTTCTCTTATACCACTTCTTTTAACATTTGATTTTAAATCATAAGTAAGAGAGTAAGGAGTTTAAATTCATTTAAGTTCTGGTTTCGGATAGCTGGATAGCTGTTCTAAGTTTGATTTCTGAGTTTGTTACTTGTGGATAAATGAATTTCAGGATTTTAACTTTTAAAAAAATATGCTTCCCTCTATCCTCATAATTTTAGGAAATAAGAAAATACCAGAAGCTGCACAAATAATAATATTTCTGTAGTTCAAATGTTGACATTCCCCACATACCAGTGTCTTTTATTTGTCTTGAGTGGAGATTTTACCAGCTTATTTGGAGCAGCCAGTAGGGAAGCTATCTAAACCAGGACCTTTGGGAAGACCACTCATCTCTGCTATTTCTTTTTCTTTTTTTGTCTATTTAAAAAAAATTTATTTATTTTAATTGGAGGACAATCAATTCACAAAACTCCAGTGGCCCCTACCACACATCAACACAGATCAGCCATGGGCATACATTATCTCTTGTCTGCCCTTATCAGGGCCTATTCATGCCCATTGTATTCCAGTGGCCTCCATAATCTGAATTTATAGGAAAAAGGTCCTTCTTGTAGTAATATCATATCCTCTTGAGAAATCATCTGCACTTTGGGGTTTTCACAGAGAATACAAGAGCATACCCGAAGCTCTCTTGTGTTGCAATATTTTGTTCTCACAACTCTCACACTGACCCTAAAACTAATCCAAAGAAGGCCTGAAAAGACCTTCTCATGTTCATCAGTATACCATATCGAGTTCGATATTATCACATCTGATCGCTATAAAGGAGAGCGCACATCCCAGTATATATTCCAGCTGTTGGGTTAGAGGGTGACTCTTGGTCACCAGTAGCTTAGTGAATTTCTCAGTACATAATTGTTAGTATCAAAATGGGCAAGTAATAGTTTTGTCTTTGTTTGGTTTTCTTTTTTGAGCCTGTGGTAGCACATGACTGAATTCACAAAGAAGCAGTTCAAGACATTAGTGAATTCTCTATTAATGAGTATTAATTTCATATACAGCTATTAGTGTGGAATTCTGATAGGATACATATAAACAATTCTACCTTAGTCATTGTAATATAAGCAAAATGGTAAGATGGTTTAAAGCACAAAATTGTCTAAGTAAATATATAATGTTTGCAGTACAAATCTGAAGTTGCAGCCCTGAATATAAACGTGGAAGTGCATGCTAAGTCGCTCAGTCACATCCAACTCTTTGCGAACCTATGGGCTGTAGCCCGCCAGGCTCCTTGGTCCGTGGATTCTCCAGGCAAGAATACTGGCGTGAGCTGCCATGGCCTCTTCCTGGAAGAGACATGTGTTGTTTGCTCCCTCCAGGAAGAGGTGTATCACAAGCAGTGTCAGTAGCTATGCATTATGGAGAGGTTAAAAGATAACTGCTCTCTTATAGACATTTAGGATTGCTAGCTGCTATCCTAGCAAAATAGGGTGGATCAGGCTATGAACTTTGAATTTAGATATCCTTGAGTGTCCTACATAAGTAAGGGCAGAAAATAAACTATAAAATCCCATTTCCTTGCTTCAACAAAGCTTGTTTAAGAGCACACACAGAAAGTATGTGATATGCATGGAGTCCACACATCAGTGTTTGAGGAAAAATTTTTCAGCTGTCAATAATCTGGAGAAAAGCCAGCCACTCTATGATATCATGGTTATCACAATAAAGAGAGTCAATCATGAAACAGAAGGATTTAATACTTTACAGATACTGATAACAATTCCTGAGTCTGAGTTTGCAGATAAATTACAAATTAATGATAGTACAAATTAAATGGCAAGGATTCAGTTATTTAATATCGCACTTTGAAAAACCTAATTAGAAGCAAATGCTGTACAATTTAAATAAATCATTAAAATACACTCAGGTGAGCATTTTATTATGCAATGATGGGTTGCACCAGAAAAAAATATTAGCGTAACTTCAAAATAAAAGTCCAGAAATCAGAAGGAATTTATTTAGTGCCATTAAGTAAAACAGCAATCAACTTAAAGACTTCACTAATTTCTATAAAAAAATAGTTGATGTAAGTATCTTTGTTATTTATAGTTTTTCTGCTCATAGTTTTTATGAGCATTCTGGAAACTTTATAAACATTTTAGATTTCAAGTTTAAGTCATTCTAAATGAATCATTTTATCATCTATAAAATGTCAAGCATCATCCTCTCTCAAACTGTTGGCAATATTGGCATTAAAATAGGGGAGATCTTGTATACTAATGTATAAAGTAATGTCCATCTAAGTAGCCAGGGAAAGTAATCTTTCAGAGAGGAAAGGAAAGTTATAAATGTATTTCATCCTAAATTATTATGCTTTCAGCTTACAGCACACATGTGTTTAAAGTGGTCGAAGGTGTGCTCTCTCAAACAAAGGTGCAGATGGCTGACTGTCGTTGTAATCATTATTAGGTCCATGTATTTAAGAAATAAATTTTATAATTCTGCTGTTATAGCAACTGGAGTGAGGTCTTAGTGTTTATCTATTTTATAAAACAAAGAATGAGTTAATATTGTCCTCCAATTATTTTTAGAAAACATAATTCTCACAATTTGTACCAAGTGAAACACTGCAGCTGTGTGTTTACCAAACTATATTCCTGGAAAAAATGATCTTATTATTGGCATACCAGTATGAAAATTGAATGAAGGGGAAATTTTGATATAATGGTTAATTTCCAGTAGTGTAGTTTATATAATATTTTCAGTAGTACAGAGTGTAACCTTCACTATGTTCTGTTCAACTTGTTTTCAGACTCAGTGGGTAGTAAAACAAAATAGTAATTTTGTTGAGGAAAATAGAAATCAATCGGTTGCATTAACTATTCTTGTATGCTGTGAGCTGAGACTTGCTTGAAATCATGTGTTTTTCACAATGCTATCTGATTTTCAGGTTCACTGTTTCTATACTTGGTCGTTTAAAATAAAACTTCAAGTTACATACATGTATTGAAAGGGCAAATTGTATTTATTTAGATGCAGTATACTAATCTCAAGATGGATCTAAATCCAATTTAAAGATGATTTGATTTTTATAGACATCTAGATAAGAGAAATGGGTAAATCAATATGTATACGAGTTGTCACAGAAATCAGCAGAGAAAATAAAACATTTTGCTCATGAACTGATTCTTGGTTGTGTTATCAGTTCTGATGATCTACCCTAAGGGTTTACAGGAAATGGACTTTAAGTAGCACTTTTGTACATTTTGTATGCCTTTAAGTGGCCATAGCAACAAGTATAATTACCATTCTTACAACTGATCAGAGACTGTCTTCTCATATGGCTATGTATGTATTAAATGTTATTAAATATTTTAAATCATAGAAAGCCAATCTATTCTAAAGAAGTACAGGAAAATAAACAATCTTGTGTTGGGTTATTATAAATGACATTTTAGTGTTTATACACATTGAGAAATCTATTTAGGCTCAGAAAAAACAAAAGCCAAACATAGCTGAAAAAAATAATTGCTTTCTTTTTTTCCTCCCAGTGCACTAAGGAATAGCATCTATTTACCAAGAGCTGACCACTCCCTTTAATGTCATTCAAACTTTTGGTTACTAGGTAGATTATACAGGACTCTAAACAATGAATTTATTTAGTAATACCCATGACCATAAGCAGAAAAGTTATATACAATATCAAAAATTTTGTCTCAAAATTGTTGATCTAGGATACTGTTAAAATAAAAGGATATAGTTAAACTAGAGAATATAAATTCATTTGAAAGAAGGGAAGGACTTAGAGTTCATACCACAATTTTGATACAGGCAAATGCTGTTTAAGTAAGGACAAACTGCAAGGAGAAAAATGAATGCAGTGAAGGGTCGGATAATATATTAAAACTGGAGAAAATATCTGTGGACCATGAAGCAGGAGATATTATATTTCAGAAATAAATGAAATTATTTAAGAGCAATTGTTTCAAATGAAATAACAAGTAGTAATTAAATGAGAGGAAGAATAATTTGTCAGAGGTAATAAACTGATAGCATAGCTATCATCTCCTGAGCTGTAAAATGTACTCAGTACTATCGATAGATTGGAGCCGTAAACTGATTATATTAGTCCTCACAGAGACATTGTGACTTGGGGGTTTATTCCCATTTTCTTGATAAGGCTATCAAATCTCTTGTCATTGTGTCACAAATCATGTGACTGTATGTACCTGTGTATCTGTTACTGGACTTTCTATTATTTTCTGTTAATGTGTCTACCTTTATGTCAGTATTGCACTGTCTCAGCTATACCAGCTTTCTCTTAGGCTTCATTAGGACAACATTAGTAATTTTTCTTTTTTTTTTTTTTGAACTTCTTTTGCCCTTTATTTTTTCACACTTCTGTGCTTGTTTTATTTTATTTTATTTTATTTTTTTATTAGTTGGAGGCTAATTAAAATATTTTATTGCTCTGGTGGAAATCATAAAAAAATTTTATCTCTGTGGGTCCAGATAGAAAAATAGAGAAAACTCACACCAGTTATTATTTTAATATTGTTCAGTCGCTCACTCGTGGCTGACTCTTTATGAGCCCATGGACTGCAGCACCCCAGGCTTCCCTGTCCTTCACCATCTGGCAGAGTTTGCTCAAACTCCTATCCATCAAGTTGGTGATGCCATCCAACCATCTCATCCTCTGTTGTCCCCTTCTCCTCATGCCCTCAGTCTTTCCTAGCATCAGGGAAATTTTCCAATATTATAATTAGCAAAACTTAATATAGACCAAAAATATACAATGATAGTAATGTATGAAGGAGCAGTCAAAGCTGGGCCTAGAACAATGAAAGAGATTACACTAGACTCTAGAAGCTTAGGAGATCCTCAATGAGTAGATATGTGGGATTTTTTTCTTTTTTTTTTTTGAGGATAGTTGCTTTACAATTTTGTGTTGATTTCTGACATACAACAACATGAATCAGCCATCAGTATACTAAATCCTCTCCGTCTTAAGTCTCCCTCCCACCCCTTACCCTACCCAAGCAAATTCTCATTTGCTTCCAAGTGAGAATTGGTTAAAACCAAGTGAAAAAGACTATTATTTTGATAATTATTTAATACATTTGAACTCAAGGGCAAAAATAATCTGTACCAGAGGATGTGAAGAAATGATTGAAGAGAGAAATATTTAAGTAAATGGTAAATGTACACAATTGTATATTTAATACTATTTTAATGTAATTAACTTGTATTCCATACAGAATAAAATATTTTGTAATAACAAATCATATATCACTAGTATTATACTATTTGAGTTCAAATAGAATATTACATGAAAAAGTTCATAAATAAAATCCATGCAAATAAAAGACAAATCTTAAAAGACATAAATCTATTATCATACAATACTGTGCATTTATTTACAAAACCATTTGCTTCACTAAAGAATGTAAGAGGCAATTGAGAAACTCCAATATTAGAACAAGCAAGTGAGCATGCTTCATTTTTACAGGAAACAAAAACTTAAATAATATTTATGTAAATATAAAGTATATATATTACTTCCAAGTTACTTCCAAGGAAAGAAAAAATGATAGTATCAATAAAAATACAATCTTGTGCAAAAATATTTTTATTAGTACTTAAAATTATACATTAAAATACTGTAGTATTTGAAACGTGTCTGCAAGTTTCTTTAAGGTATACATAACCTATTTTCAGAAGGTCAAATATTATCCAATGGAAATGCGGAAGAAATAGTGTATTTACATCTGTGTTTAAAGATAGCTGTGTGTCAATGATTAGGAATAAAAAAAATCTGACTTGGTGATTCCTTGTGAGAGTTAACATTTTCTTACTACAGAGAAGTGTTAAAAAAGAAATGGCTTATAAGCATTTTGTAAATTCTTGATTTATAATACTCTGTTCTAGAAAGAGTAAAACATTAGTGTTATAGAATAAGTCAGGTATTTAAAAAAAAAAAACACATGCAGTTCTATAAACTTCGCTTCTCTGGCTTTATCCTCCCTAAACCCAAGCCTTTATAACCTAAATATGACTTGATTTTACATTTTTTAAAAAGCACTTTTATCTTCCTGTATGTCAATTTAATACAATGCACATTTACACTTGGGGCTAAATGTTCCAGACTAAAATTAATGTAGTTTGACATGCTTTTAAAAGCTACCATTTTCCTTCCCCCTAATGAGAGCAGTAACTTTGGAAATGAATCTAAGTAAAATGAAAAATTTTATGTTATTATTAAAAATAAGTTAAATGTCTATACATAAAAATATATTTTTATATTCTATAGTTGAATACTTTGCAAAAGCAATTTTCTCAGGAAATTTAATTTGAAAATTAATATACAATGACCCAAATAATAACTTTCCAATTACCCCAAAGAGATCTGTATAGCATAAACTAAGTGAAGTCCCTTGTTATTGTCACTCAGCATTGAGAAGATAATCAACTGCCATTATTTGTCCATGTCAACCTCATTTTTTTGTTTTCGTTCTTATTATGAAATAACTAACCATAATATACATATAATCAATGCAAAATAAAAATAAAACAGTTTATACAAAATGCCTGTATATAAACATTATATGTATATAAATACAGTATACAAGATGTTTGCAAATAAAAATACAGTGATCAATCTTCAGCCCACCACAGAATACTTAATTGAACATTTAATTCATTGGTTATCTTATTTAATTTGGTATTTTTTCCTGACACTCCTATTTGCCTTTGGACCATGTTGCTTGAGAAGGTATTTTTTCTTCTTAAAATGAGGTATAAATGACCTCATTATATATATAATGAGTTCAAGTTCAATATATCAGTTTCAAGTATATAGCATAATAGTTCAGTGTTTGTATATACTGCCAAAATTGATCACTACAATAACTCTAGTTAATATCCATCATCAAATAGAGTTATATATATTTTTTGTAATGAGAAATTTTAAGATTCACTCTTTTAGCCACTTTGAAAAGTGCAAAACAGTATTATTAGCAACAGTCATTGTGCATAGGTAATCATTCCCATGAATGACTTTTATTATGAAATTATCATTTCCTTTATAGCTGGAAGTTTTTGTCTTTTAATGCCCTAAACTAACTTTGTCAATGCCACCCCTCACCTCTGGCAACCACCAATTTGTGCTTATATCTATGAGTTCATTTTTGTTTGCTTTTTATATTTTGCATGTTAGATCATACAGTATTTACCTTTCTTTCTCTGACTTATTTCACTCCACATAATGCCCTCAAGTTTCATCACGTAGCATAATGCCCTTGAATTTCATCCCTGTCCCAAACGACAAGATAACCTTTTCTTCTCTGGCCAAATAATATTCCATTGTACATACATACCACATCATTTTATTGATTTATGCCTTGATGACCATTGAGGTTATTTCTATATCTTGGCTATTATAGAAAACTGCAATGAATATGAGGGCACTTATCTCCTTTCAAGTTAGTGTTTTCATTTTCTTTGGATAAATACCCAGAAATGGAATTGGTGGATCATATCATACATCCCTTTTTAATTTTTGAAGAACCTCCATACTGTTTCCTACCATGGCTGGACCAATTTACATTCCCAACACTATACAAAGACTCCCTTTTCACTATATCCTAGAAACCTCTGTTCTTTCTTGTCTTTCTAACAGATGAGATGATACCTTATTGTGGTTCTGAATTGTATTTCCCTGATAATTTGTTGTTGTTCAGTTGCTAAGTCCTGTCCGACTCTTTGTGACCCCATGGACTGCAGTGCGTCAGGCTTCCCTATCCTTCACCATCTCCCAGAGCTTGCTCAAACTCATGTCCATTGAGTCAGTGATGCCATCCAACCACCTCATCCTCTGTCGTCCCCTTCTCCTCCTGCCCTCAATCTTTCCCAGTCTCAGGGTCTTTTCCAATGAGTCGGCTCTGGGCATCAGGTAGCCAAAGTATTGGAACTTCAATTTTAGCATCAGTTCTTCCAATGAATATTCAGGGTTGATTTCCTTTAGGATTGAGTGTTCTGATCTCCTTTCTGTCCAAGAGACTCTCAAGAGTCTTCTCCAGCACCACAATTCAAGAGCATCAGTTTTTCAGCGCTCAGCTTTCTTTAAGGTTCAACTCTCAAGTCTGTACATGACAGCTGGAAAAACCATAACTTTGACTATGAGGACCTTTGTCAGCAAAGTGATGTCTCTGCTTTTTAATACATTGTCAGTTAGCGATACTGATTACCCTTTCACATACCTCTTGGTCCTCTGTACTTCTTCTGTGGAAAATATCTATTCAGATGTTTTTGTTCTTTTGTTCTTGCACCTGAGTTGTATGAGTACTTTATTTATGAGTAACCCTGTATCAGATATATGATTTACAAATATTTTCTGCTATTTAGTAGGTTGCCTTTCATTTTGTTGATGGTTTCCTTTGCTGTATAGAAGCAGTTTTGTTTGATGTAGTCCCACTTGTTTGTATTATGCCTAGTGAAATAACTAAGACAGAAAATATTATCACTTATGTGTGAAATCTAAAAAAATAAAGAAGAAAGAAATGTACATAACAAAACAGAATCAGACTCACAGATATAGAAAGCAAACTAACGGATCCCAGTGGGGAGAGGGAAGATAGAGGTTTGGTACTGAAAGGTACAATCTATCAGTATAAAATAGATAAGCACCAAGGAGATATTGTATAGCACAGGGAAATACAGCCAATATTTTAAATTAGTTTTAAATGGAGTATAGTCTATAAAAATATTGAATCATTATGTTCTATACTTGAAACAAATAATGTCAGTCAACTGTACATCAATGAAAAATGCTATATTCATAACATTGAAGTGAAGGGAAGTTGCTCAGTCGTGTCTGACTCTTTGCGACCCTGTGGACTGTAGCCCCCAGGCTCCTCTGTCCATGGGATTTTCCAAGCAAGAGTACTGGAGTGGGTTGCCATTTCCTTCTCCATGGGATCTTCCCGACCCAGGGATCGAACCCTGGTCTCCCTCATTGTAGGCAGACGCATTACCGTTTGAGCCACTAGGGAAATTCATGACGTTAATTATATTCAAATACTTTAAAGATCCAGGCAGGTAATGTAAATGTGCACAGTGACTTGGTTTGTTAAAAATGGGTAGAGTGAAAAATGTGATCCAATGGACGAGCATGTTTCTTTTAGAAGTGTTTGAAGTATTTAAATAATGTCATGGCTGAACAACAATGCTAATTACAGAAGTCTCCAAAAAGGATTCAACCTTGATTTATACCAAAAAAGTATTAATATCTCTAGATTCTTGCGTGTGGTGATTTTCTGCCAGTTGTATATAGTTTGGTAGAGAAGATTCCACATACTTTGTAAATTCCAGTTAATTGTGATTTAGAATGGGCTTCGCAGGTGCCTCAGTGGTAAAGAATCCACCCGCCAATGCAGGAGATCCAAGAGACATGGGTTGGATCCCTGAGTCGGGAAGATCTCCTGGAGATGGAAATGGCAACCCACTCCACTATTCTTGCTTGGAAAATTCCATGGACAGAGGATCCTGGTGGGCTACAGTCCATGGGGTCCAAAAGAGTCAGATATGACTGAGCTTGCACACACTGTAATTTAGAATATGTTGTCTAACCTTCCTCCCTGAATCTTATGTCCTTCCATATCTGCATTTCTAAAAATAATTATAAATTTAGTTACTGTGCAAATTGTTTTACATATTTTAATTTTCTCTTTTTTAGATGTTGCTAAATCACATTCAATTTATTTCAAAAATAATAGACTATCAGTTTGGTAATCTTTAGTATACTACACATTTTTGTCCTGTAACAAGCTGAAAGTTTCTTTTCATTAGATTATTTTCCCAAGGTTTAATGATTGAGGATTAATGGACATAAGCTTATTACTTATTGTGATATGTTTAGATATTCCATAATCCTATGATAAGTGTGATTATTAAAGAATCATAGAGCATGACTTCTTAGTTTCTTATAATATTGTGAAGGAGAAAAAGTAAAAAAAAAAACAAGGCATGAATGAGCTAAAATAAAAGGAATATAGATTATGTAGAAGTAAGTAAATATGCTGATTCAGAGAATCAAGCATCTATTAGAAAAATAAGGAAAGAATACAAGGGAAGTGAAAATTTTAACAAATGAATAGAAGTAGAGTCCTAGTAGACAAAGAAGAAAGGTTAACTCTAATACGGAAAACAAGTTAAGGAAAAGGCGATGCTATGAGGGAAAAAAAAGACCAACGTATTCCTAGGTCAGTGAGGAAGCCACATTTGTGGTTCATGCATGCCACAAAATAATGGTGATTTTTAATGTGAGTCAAAGAACTTCTGTGTGCCGTTAATTGAATAATTACTGTGCAATAGGCCCCCAGTGTATTTAAGATTATGTGCATTGTCTCATTTAGTCTACAGAAACATATTTTGAAATGCCTACTTTTTTTTCTCAGTTTTGGCAAATATAGAACCGCAGCCTCACTTAACTAGGTAATATTCCTAAAGTGGGATAGCTATAGACAGAGGGCGGGGTTTGAACCAAGTTCAATAGGATTCCAAAATTTATCCTTTTAGTTATTGATAGTTATTAACAGAAACAACATTCTAAACTGCTTTCCTTAACCTCGGATCACACTGTGGGTTGACAATTTCATCTGGAGAGCTAGCAAGGAGAATGATTGCTTTAACTTATTTTTAGTTAAGGAAAATTTACATTTCATCCTGTTGTTTATCTCTTATTTTTATGTTGATTTGTGGTTGCACCTAATTGTCATTAGTGCCAGGTTTTGTAAAACAAATGGTAGGAGCATATGGACATTTTTAACGACCCTTTCGAAAAGCTCAAATCAGCACAGAGTAAAAATTCAGTATTATTACCTCTACAGTTACACCTGCTTCCTCCAATTATTTCAGTATCATCGAATTGCAAAAATGATAGTATAATGAAAGCAGATGTGTTATATATTTATTTTCATCTTCATGATCATGTAGACTAAAATATCTTTTATTGTCGGAAATAAATGAAACTATTATCCACAGAAGTACTACAGAACAAAATTTATGCAAAAATAGACGGAGCAGTAGTTATCATATTGACAGTAAAAGCTTAATAAATTCTTTTTTTGTGCTTCTACACAGCTGTCCAGAAGGCGCTGGGTTTTTGGTTTTGTTTCTGTTTTTCTTTTTGAGCCAATTTACTGCTCATTGGAGAAACAGCCATCTAAACTAAATCTTTCAATTATGCAAAAGTGCAGGTGAATAAGTATATAGAAGAATCTTGAGCAGCCTGAGAACCAGAAGAGAAAGGAAGGTTGTTAAAGGTAACAGCTTGGAAGTGAGGCAGCATTTATGAGTCAACACCCTAAAAAAGGTCTATGTAATGCTAAACTCATTAGGATTTAAGAAGGAGAACTTATCTTGAAAGAGATGACTGAATTAAAATCTTCCCAAACTGAGAGCTTGCTCTTCTAGCTAGAGTGACTTCATTATTAATTGTGTGTGAGTAATAAAGACTCTGATTATGAATGGCCATTAGGCAAACACAGAAACAGAGAATCCCAGAAGCCAAAGACCTCCAACTAGGATAGGCTGATCAAGTCATCAATTAGCACACCTCAGGACACTTTCCTTCTCTTTGCACAGTAAGCATTTTCCGTAGACATTAACTAGTCTTTAGGCGTGTTTTACATAAGGGGGTTCTGTTGATTTGTATTTCATTGTTAAATGTGTGATTTATTTAATAGCACATCACAATGTTTTTATCCTGTTATGGGGTGGGGGGGGAGCATTAGCAAAGGTTAAGAGCAGTAAAAACGAGCAGAGAAGGGAGCAAACCAAGCAGTTAGGATATGGTGTTCCATATAAAACAAATAGAGTCCTTTTACATTGTTCAGATAAACTGTAAAACCATCTAGGAATTTCTTGTTTCATTTTTGTGTATCAAACCAGGATTTACATGTTAATCCTAACTAGAGTTCAAAGCAAAATGTATTTCTGATTTTTTTATGATAAAGAAAATGATTTCAGTAATTCTAAATATCTCTAAATTTTCTAAACTTTGTTACAGTATCAAATATTATAAAAACCCTTCTCAATATTGGTGAAAGATAATGAAAATCAGATATTCTAATTTGCATGGGAGAGCTCATTAAAGTGATATTAACAAAATTAGTATTCCTAAATAAGGACCTAATGACATGTGGTAAGCACAGTAATAATAACAGAAAGATGCTGCTTAATTTTTTATGAAATTTGTAGAACAAAATTCCATCTGTAATTAATAATCTCATTTTATTCAATTGCACTAATCAAGCTATACTTTAATATGGCATAAATTTAATTATGTCACAAGCACTCCCTGAAGCCTCTGCAGTTTTCCTGACTGTAAAATGGTGCTAAAGAGAAAAAAACCAGATATTTTAAAAATGTTTCAATTCTATTTTAATGGGGAAACATTGCTTTTTACTGATGACATTAGTTATTTTTTCAATAAAATTGAGATTGCTTTAAACAGCTGTAAAACGATATGTCACTGGACACATCTCCAAAATCAAAGGTATGCTTAAATTATGTAAATGTACTATACTCACAGTATTTAGCTTAGAAGAAAACTTAATTTATAATTAAAGCTAATCCATCAAGAGTTGCAATCAAAGTAACCCTAATCATTTAAAAATTCAGCATGCCACAACTAAATGAGTACCCCAAATATAAGGGAATATTTATGTACTAGTACTTTCACCATCATAAATTTATGACCCAACTTTCATATTTGAATGACATCGAATGGAGATGAAACTTAAACAATAGAATGGGTGTGATTGTTTAAAACAAAAACTAGAGGAGAAAAGAAAGTGCTGGGGTCAGTCATTCATAAGCAGAATAGAGGATGAAGACTTATGCAGACTGAATAGTGGTAGAAAGATAGGCCAGAGAAAAAAGGTACCTCTCATTCCCACACAATGATGGAAATAAAGATATGTTTCTTGGCGCTGAGTGGTGGAGTTATATGGGGATGGTCAAGTGACCGCTGCATACTTGGCAGTATAAACACTGGGAGTGATAGACTATAGCACTTCCAGGAAGCAGAAGGGAATAAATCATATTGGACCAGTTTGAGATGAAAATAGGAGATGAATCAATTTTTGAAAATAAACTGTATGAGTTGTGGTAATCATCTCACTTCTTTGCTGAAAAAGTAAAAAATAATAGGCATTAATCACTAGGGAATGAAATCTCTGAGACGTTAAGGACAAACTTGATAATAAATTCTAGCCTTGCCACTGACTGTATGCTGCTAGGTACCTCTAGGAAGCAAGGATACAGGGCACACTTACAGAGCTCATGAGTTAAAACCATGAAATATGAAGTTCACTTACCTTCCTCATTCATTCAAATCAATACAGTAGGTAGAAAGGAGAACTGGTCTGATTTAATGCAAAATGCAAATAATACTCTCCCAAGCACTTCAAATGTCTGTTGTTTAACTCCTGCTAGCTCTGTGTACTAAGGTGTCATTATAGCTACTGTCCATGGGCTTAGGCCGTATGTGTGTTAACCCGGTCATAAGTTGGAGGATGTTTTTATTTGGATGGCTCCAAAGAAGGTGCTGGAAGAAACCATGAAGAGTAAAGATAAAGGAACCAAAGTATGGTTTCCTTGTTAGTTATTTTTTAATAGCAATTTAGCTAGAGCACACACGTTTGAGATGCACTGAAACTATAAATTTCTTCCCTGACAGTCTGGTCAAGTAATGAGATAATGAATTTTGTATTTACTGGAATAATAATAACAATAAAATCACTACCTAAGCATTTAGCAAATATTGCAAATATTGACTCACATAATCCTTACTATAATAAAGATTTTGACTCCATGTTTTGATATTCTACTGCAAATACCTTTACATTTCATTCTTCTCTCTTCCCCTTCTGCACCACATCTGTGCAAGTTGATAAGAAAACCAGGGTGCCCCTTCCTTGGTCTCTGGTGGAAAGTCAAGCCAAATGTGGGAAACTTCATCTCAGCTCCATCCTGAGCAAAAACCCCAAACCAGTTTCCCTTCTCTACTCTCTCATCCCTTCTTGAACATCCTGGGGAGCTTCTCTGTTTTCCACAGATTCATTCTATGAATAACAATGGTTTTCATACTCTGCTGCTGTCTGTGCCATGATCTGATCAGATCAGTTTTAACACTGAAACCAAATTTTTGGTGTGTGGGAGGAAATTTACTGAATCTGCAAAGTGATTACAATAATTCAATAACTGGGTAAAAAATACACTATTTCTGTTTTATAGAATAGTAAAGTGAAATATGGAACAGTTAAATTACTTGTCTTTGAAGAGTCCAAGCATTAGGACTTGAATTTAGCTATCATTGTAGGTCTGCCAATTAATTGTAGATTTGATACTGAAATCTTTTAATTTTATTTATGTAATAATCCATTTTTCCTCCTGAGATAAACTTTAGCTTAACTCATTCTGTATTAACCAAGCTAAAATCAATGGAGAGGCAATATCTTTCAAAGAAAGTAGTATCCAAATCCACCTATGGGAGGGGGGATCAGGATGGGGAATACATGTAAATCCATGGCTAATTCATGTCAATGTATGACAAAGACCACTACAATATTGTAAAGTAATTAGCCTCCAACTAATAAAAATAAATGGAAAAAAAAAAGAACATCATACAATTAAAAAAAATAGTAAAAAAAAACACAACAACTCAGTAAACTACAATTCTGAACTTAGGCAGGCCACTATATTTGATAGCAATATAAACAAAACAAAACAAAAATATTGTTGAAAATTAAAAAACTGCCATCTTTTGCCACCAATAAAAACTATATGTAAAAGCTTACTGTTTTACAAAAGGATGAAATAGTTGTGGCAAAATGTCTTGAAAAATGATAGAGATAAACTTTGTAATTCATAGGCATCAAAATATAAAAAAATATCATATAGGCATTAAAAAAGAGAAGTCATTATATACAGTTACACATATAAAGTAACAAGAACGCAACCTTTGGTAAATAAGCAGAATTGAAAGCACAAGGTCAAGGAAGAAAGAAAAATTATCAGCAGGCATCAATGAGATGGACACATCTGTGTCCCACTGTCACAGATATGATGAGAAAAGACTTTAGAGATGAGACTCTAATGTCGCCCTAGATAGAAGGCTCTGTAGCATCACTAAGAAAGGTACCATGTAAAAACAAGAGTGGATCAAAGTGAGGTTACAAAGAGAGAAGGATTTTTTTTTTTTTTTTGCTGAAATATATTCGACATGTAACATTGCATAAATTTAAGGTGTACAACATGTTAATTTGATAAATTTGCATATTTAATATGATTGCCATTGTAGCAATAATTAGCACACCAGTACATAAATCATTTCTTTTTAGTGGTTGGAATACTTAATTTCGAGTTTCTTGGCAAGTTTAATGACTATAACACAAGATTTTTGTCTATACTTACTATGCTATGCATTAAATCTTTAGGTTTTATTTACTCCTCTTTGTAAGTCTGTACCCTTAAACAATAGCTGTCCTATCCTCTAGTAACTATAATTTTATTCTGCTTGTATGAGTTGGGCTTTTCCATAACCTACATGTTAGTGATACTATACTGTAGACATCTCTTCTGTCTGATCTGTCTTACAGCACAATTTACTCAAGTTCCATCCATGTTGTTGCCAATAGCAGGGAATTTTTCTCATAGCTGAATAACATTACATATAGACTATGTTATCTTTATGGATTCATTCTTTGATATTCATTCAGACACTATTAATGCTGAAATAAAACCTGGGAGTGCATATTTCTCTCTGATAGCTTGTTTTCATGTCCTTTAAATATATTATCACATGTGCAATTATTGGATCTTGTGGTAGTTCCATTTTTAATTGTTTGAGAAATCTCCCTATTGTTTTCCAAAGTGGCTGAACCAATTGCACTCCCACCAACAGTGTATAAATGTTCTATTTTATCCACATTCTCACCACTTGTCATCTCTTGTCTTATCATGATAGCCATCCTAACAGATGTGAGGTAATTGTGGCTTTGATTTGCATTCATCCAATGATTGGTGATGTTGAATATCTTTTCCTGAACAGAGTTCCTCTGTTTCTTTGTTAATGAGCTGTAATAGTTCTGTATATGTTTTGGACATTAACCCTTATTCAATATATGGTTTGCTAATTTTTTTTTTTTTTGGTGCAGAAGCTTTCCTGTTTCATTAATCACATTTGTTGATTTTTGCTTTCATAGTTTGGGTGTTGTATCCAAACATCTCATTGCCAGGAGCAAAGTCTAATGGTTTCTTCCTAATATTTTTCAACTAGGAGTTTCATGGTAGCAAGTATTATGTTTAATTCTTCAATCTATTTCAAGGTAATTCTTAAGTGGGGTAAGTTAAGGGTCCAGTTTCTTTGTTCTGTGTATATTTATGCAGTTTTCTCAACACCATTTGTTATAGAGACAATTATTTCCCCATTGGGTGTCTTGGTTTTCTTGACAAATATCAGTTGGCTGTATATGTGGGGTATAATTCATGCTTTCTGTTCTATCCCTATGGTCTAAGTATTTATTTTTATGCCAGCACCATACTGTTTTTATTGCTATTGGTTTGTAGTATAATTTGAAATCAGTAAGTGTAGCACATATGGCTTTGGACTTCTTCCCCATGATTGCTTTGGCTATTTGGATATTTTGTTCTTCCATACAAAATTTAGGAATTTTTTTTTTTTTTAATGTGAAGAACGTCACTGGAATTTTGATGGGGACAGTGTTGCATCTATAGATGGCTTTGGGAGCTGTTAATATAATTATTAAATATTTAAATATGTTTAAATCCTGAATTTTATATCTGAAAATGATCTTAAAACTTCAGACTCTGGTACAGTGCATTACCTGTCCTGTTAGTCACTTTCAAACATGGAAAAGAAACTGTGGACTGGAAGAAGTAAAATCTGTGCTCTCCCGGGGCAAAGTTAAAAAAATCAATTTTTTTAACTTATTGAATACCAAAATGTTAATCATTCACGATGTAAACTTTTCTCAGACAATCGTAAAACATTCTTTAAGATAATCTTTTAAGATAGACTATGAGCTCCTTTTCAAATTCCCCAAGTTAAGAATTTGACTACTATATGGGATGTTTGCCCACAATGTCAATATTTACCTGAAAGCACACAGCTATAAATAATTTTAGAGTCTGTAAAATGAAACAACCTCTATATGTATACAATATGTACAGCTAGAAAAGTTAAAAAATCAAAATTAAAACAGAAATTAAAGTATGTGGCAACTACCTAGAGTCTCAGTAATGTGACCACTCTGATTATCTCTCTCATTTTCAATTAGTTATTGCTCTGAAATTTAATAACAATTATTGCCCATTCTTTGAAGGAAATAAGAAAACTGTCCATAATTTTATCAGATAAACATTTGTAATAGAATTTCTTTTTCATTATTCTACTTTCAATATTCAGATATTAAAGTTAAAAATTTTAATTTTTTACTATAATTAATGGGCTTATACAGTGAATATCTTCACCAACTTCATAAATGCCAAATTATATTTTTTCTTCTCCTTTTATTCAACATTGAGATATAATTAACAAATAGCATTGTATATGGTTAAGGTGTACATCGTGTTGATTGGATATATTTATATATCAGTTCCCACTATAGCATTAGCTAACACCTCCATCCTGTCACATAATTACCATTTCTTTTTTGAGGTGAGAACATACATTTAAGTTATATTCTCTCATCATCCTTCAAGCTTATAATACAGGGTTATTGGCTGTAATCACCACACTGTATTTTCACCAGAAAATTTTATATCTAGAAGCTTTTACACTTTGACCAACACCTCCCATTTCATTAACCATGCAGCCCCTGGTAACTACCACTCTCTATTTCTCTGAGTTCTGCTTTTTTAGGTTCCACATATAGGTGATAACATGCAGTCTGTCTGACTTACTCTATTTAGCGTAATGTCCTCAAGTTCCATTCAACTTGGCACAAAAGGTAGGATTTCCTTCTTTATTCTCATGGCTGAGTAATATTCTTGTGTGTGTGTGTGTGTGTGTGTGTGTGTATTTATTTGTGGACGCTCACACTGTCCCCATATCTAGGCTTTTGTGAATAATGCTGCAATGAACATGTGAATGCAGATCCTAATTTCAATTCCTTTGAATATACACCCAGAAATGGCATTGCTGGATCCTATGGTAATTCTATTTTTAAGTTTTTGAGGAACCTGAATACTTTGCATAATTTCCTGCATAATTTCCATAGTGACTGTGCCAATTTACATTCCTACCAACAGTGAGCAAGGATTCCCTTTCCTCCACATCTTTGCCAGTACTTGTTATCGCTTGTCTTTTGGACGATAGCCATTCTGACAGGTGTGAGATGATATCTCACTGTCCTTTTGACTTGCATTCCCTGATGGCTGCTGACGTCAAACACGTTTTAATACACCTGTTGGCTCTTTCTATGTCTCCTCTGGAAAAAATCTCTTCAGTCCCTCTGCCCACCTTTTAATTTTTTTGCTATTCAGTTGTATGAATTCTTTATATATGTTGGATAGTAACACTGTATCAGATATATGGTTTGCAAGAAACCTTTTTTCTTTTCATTTTGTAGATTGTTTTGGTGTTCAGAAGCTTTTTGGTTTTAAGCCTACTTAACACTTTTTGCCTTTGTTGCTTGGATAAATATCAAATTCTTAAATTATAGAGTGAAAAATTATTTGATAGTTAATAGCCTTGAAACATAGAGTAATCAGTTTGTGTGGTCTTTAAAGTAAACATAACAAAGGAAAGCACAATTATAATGAAAATGTTTCTTTTTAATAATTTATTAAGTGCATATAATTTTTTTTTAATTTATAGAAGTGAAAAGAAAGTAAAAGTCATTCAGTCATGTCAGATTCTTTGTGACCCCATGGATTATACAGTCCATGGCATACTCCAGGCCAGAATACTGGAGTGGGTAGCCTTTCCCTTCTCCAGGGTATCTTCCCAACCCAGGGATCAAACCTATGTCTCCCACATCATGGGCAGATTATTTACCATCTGAGCCAGCAGGGAAGCTCAAGGATACTGGAGTGGGTAGCCTATGCTTTCTCCAGTAGATCTTCCTGACCCAGGAATAGAATCAGGGTCTCCTGCATTGCAGGTGGATTCTTTACCACCTGAGCCACCAGGGAAACCCAATTTATAGAAAAAAGGTGTTCCATTTTTTTTCTTTCTCCCTTTCTAGATTAAAAGTTCTTTGAGATTAAGAAAGTATCATAGGCAATGCTGAATCTTGAACTATTACAGAGCAAGATAGTCAATATTTTAAAAAAGATTAGATCAGTTAACCTGGAAAGCAAAGTCTGAAATTTACATATAGGATATTACCTACAGAGAGCTCATTTAATCAACACCTGTCACAAATACGAAAGGTGAAATGTAAGGCCTTCTCAACAAAGACCTTAACCTATCCTCCAAGGAGCTCTAGAATTAATATGGACACTTTATTTTTTTTTCCTTATGTGGATATGGGACCTGGCTTTAATATTCAACAGTGGAAACAGTGACAGACTTAATTTTGGGGGCTCCAAAATTACTGCAGATGATGACTGCAGCCATGAAATTAAAAGATGCTTGCTCCTTGCAAGAAAACTTATGACCAAACTAGACAGCATATTAAAAGCAGAGACATTACTTTGTCAACAAAGGTCCATCTAGTCAAACCTATGGTGTTTCCAGTAGTCATGTATGGATGTGAGAGTTGTACTATAAAGAAAGCTGAGCACTGAAGAATTGATGCTTTTGAACTGTGGTGTTGGACAAGACTCTTGAGAGTCTCTTGGACAGCAAGGAGATCCAACCAGTCCATTCTAAAGGAAATCAGTCCTGAATATTCATTGGAAGGACTGATGCTGAAACTGATGAAACTCCAATACTTTGGCCACCTGATAGGAAGAACTGACTCATTTGAAAAGACCCTGACACCAGGAAAGATTGAAGGCAGGAGGAAAAGGGGCCGAGAGAGGATGAGATGGTTGGATGGCATCACCAACTTGATGGAGATGAGTTTTAGTAAATTCCGGGAGTTGGTGATGGACTGGGAGGCCTGGCATGCTCCAGTCTATGGCGTCACAGAGTCGGGCATGACTGAGTGACTGAACTGAACTGATTGACTACATATGATATATTGATACAAGTTGCCCTTAGAAAGGAAGACTGATCTTGGGTGAAGCAGCATTTTACAGCTAATGGACAGTCCCAGAAAGAGATTCAGCTAAGAGCTGTAAACCACCAAAGCTCCCAGCAGCCAGGAAAATGAGTGTTTCTGTGCTGAAGGGGGTACCTTGATTGTTCACTGTGACATCTACAGCAACCCGTCTTTCAAGACACATAGATGTATGTGATTCATATAATGCGATGGAAATTGCTTCTTTAGATTCTACTGTGCCTTGTTTCCTGGGATGACATTATAAGAGGGAGGTAGGTTTGAGGAACTGCAATGCCTGACTCTTGATTTCATAATTATATATCATCACCATCTCCCCTCCCATCCATTCTAGATTCTTTATATAATAAACTAGCACTTAGTTAACATAGACGAGAACTTCATCCTTCTTGGGTTTCCCTGGTGGCTCAGCTGGTAAAGAATCCGCCTGTAATGCAGGAGTCCTGGGTTCAATCCCTGGGGTGAGAAGATCCCCTGGAGAAGGGAAAGGCTACCCACTCCAGTATTCTGGCCTGGAGAATTCCATGGGCTGTACAGTCCATGAAGTCACAAAGAGTTGGACACGACTGAGCGACTTTCACTTTCATCCTTCTTGGTGGAGACTGCAGAGGTTTACTGTATTTTTCTATTCACGGTTAAAATTGCTCAGTTCAGTTCAGTCGTTCAGTCATGTCCAACTCTTTGCAACCCCATGAATCGCAGTACACCAGGCCTCCCTGTCCATCACCAACTCCCAGAGTTTACCCAAATTCATGGCCATCGAGTTGGTGATGCCATCCAGCCATCTCATCCTCTGTTGTCCCCTTCTCCTCCTGCCCCTAATCCCTCCCAGCATCAGGGTCTTTTCAAATGAGTCAGCTCTTCTCATGAGGTGGCCAAAGTATTGGAGTTTCAGCTTCAACATCAGTCCTTTCAATGAACACCCAGGACTGATCTCCTTTACGATGGACTGGTTGGATCTCCTTGCAGTCCAAGGGGTTCTCAAGAGTCTTCTCCAAACCACAGTCAAAAGCATCAATTCTTTGGTGCTCAGCTTTTTTTATAGTCCAACTCTTACATCCATACATGACTACTGGGAAAACCATAGCCTTGACTAGACAGACCTTTGTTGGCAAAGTAATGTCTCTGCTTTTTAATATGCTATCTAGGTTGGTCATAACTTTCCTTCCAAGGAGTAAGTGTCTTTTTATTTCATGTCTGCAATCACCATCTGCAGTGATTTTGGAGCCCAAAAACATAAAGTCTGATGCCGTTTCCACTGTTTCCCCATCTATTTCCCATGAAGTGACGGGACCAAATGACATGATCTTAATTTACTGAATGTTGAGCTTTAAGCCAACCCTTTCACTCTCCTCCTTCACCTTCATCAAGAGGCTCTTCAGTTCCTCTTCACTTTCTGCCATAAGGGTGGTGTCATCTGCATATCTGAGGTTATTGATATTTCTCCCAGCAATCTTGATTCCAGCTTGTGCTTCTTCCAGCCCAGCATTTCTCATGATGTACTCTGTGTATAACTTAAGTTAAATAAGTTAAAATTGCTCAAGGTAGAACCAAATGACAATAACGTGAATGGCCTAGCTTTCCAAATTTTTCTTCCCTACCGTCTCCATTATATAACAAAAGTCTTATCACCTCCTGATGACCAGAGTCAATTTACCCCTGCCAGGATTGATTCTTTTCCTTGCCTGATAGACTCTAAATATGAGAAGTACAATGTGATGGGGTGATTACCATATCTGGAGTATAATGGGAATATTTCTGTGTTACCTGGTGGACATATATCTCCTCTGGAGCACAGGACCATTAACCTCAAGGATCCCAGGGAAACAGAGATGGAAAACACATGTTTTCTAAGTATATCACTAAGAGTCAAGGTAAGAAGAGCCACCACTAATTTCACTTGATGATTTTCAAACTAGCATAATCTACCAGTTGGAGACATCACACAATACAACGGTAACTGGGTTATAGCATCTAGAAGAATTAATCCTCATTGTCACAGGGAATTGTCTTTAAGATGACAGATGCAACTATATCTTTAGACAGGCCATTCCATTACTCTACCAAGCTTGGAGTTTCAGGGTGGCATGATATGCATGGTGGGTTTTACAGCTGAGTGCTTACTATTGCCACATCTCCTTTGATCTTATGCTTGTCATGCCATCTGATGGAATATCAGTAGATGAAATGCGCTGTATTACTTACATACTGTTGCTACCCTAAAACATAACAAGCAGAAAAGAAACTCCAACAAGAATATGAATCTGTCTTAGTGACGATAAAATGCTTCTCTTTTCAAGATAAAGGGAGCCCAGTCTAATTAGCTTGTCAGAAGATAGCTTGCTGATTTCTTCAGTAAGTGGTACTGTATGAGGGGCTGAGGGTTGATATCTGTGGTAGTGAGATTGAGTGATAGAAGGAAGCAATAAGAAGCAATAGCTCCATAGTCTCCATCCCTGCCAGAGTAGCAACTGTTGTGCCAATACTGGAGTGGCCTTGAAAACGTCTGGTCGGCATCAAGGGTCCAAGTTATTCTGGATACTTTCCTGCTTAGTACTCTTTTTCTAGTGAATGCTTCTTAGTAAGTGTTAACCTGCACTAAGAGGTCTTCAAACTTAGAACTATGCCTCTCCATCCTAAACATACCTTATTCTCAGTTCTCCATGTCTCTAATCTTCCATTCCTTCTTGTAGATTTCTTTCTAACTAGCCAAAGAAGTTGGCCTTTGTATTACTTTATTAGGACTGCTATAATATGACAGACTGGGCAGCTGATCAATAACCTCAGATATGCAGATGACACCACCCTTATGGGAGAAAGTGAAGAAGAACTAAAGAGCCTCTTGATGAAAGTGAAAGAGGAGAGTGAAAAAGTTGGCTTTAAAGCTCAACATTCAGAAAACTAAGATCATGGCATCTGGTCCCATCACTTCAAGGCAGATAGATGGGGAAACAGTGGAAACAGTGGCTGACTTTATTTTTCTGGGCTCCAAAATCACTGCAGATGGCGATTGCAGCCATGAAATTAAAATCACTTACTCCTTGGAAGGAAAGTTATGACCAACCTAGACAGCATATGAAAAAGCAGAGACATTACTTTGCTAATAAAGGTTCGTCTAGTCAAGGCTATGGTTTTTCCAGTGGTCATGTATGAATGTGAGTTGGACTATAAAGAAAGCTGAGCACCAAAGGATTGATGCTTTTGAACTGTGGTGTTGGACAAGACTCTTGAGAGTCCCTTGGACTGCAAGGAGATCCAACCAGTCCATCCTAAAGGAGACCAGTCCTGGATATTCATTGGAGGGACTGGTGCTGAAGCTGAAACTCCAATACTTTGGCTACCTGATGCGAAGAGCTCACTCATTGGAAAATACCCTGATACTGGGAAAGACTGAGGGCAGGAGGAGAGGGGGCAACAGAGGATGAGATGTTGGATGGCATCACCGACACGATGGACATGGGTTTGGATGGACTCCGGGAGATGGTGATGGACAGGCAGCCCTGGTGTTCTGCAGTTCCTGGGGTTGCAGAGTCAGACACGACTGAGCGACTGAACGGAACTGAACTGAATAGTCTAATGACAGGCTACTTTTCTGTCTACGCAAAGTGGCTAACCAGGTTTAAAATTTAAAATTCTTTCCATCAGGATATTAATTCACCAGTCTCTTTTAGCCCACCCTTAAAAGGTGCCTTTTATTTAGTTGTTCAGTCATGTCCGACTCTGCAACCCCATGGACTGTAGTTTGCCAGGCTCCTCTGTCCATTGGGTTTTCCAGGCAAGAATACTGTAGTGGGCTGCCTTTTCCTTTGCAGGGGATCTCCCTGACCCAGGGATTGAACCTGCATATTTCACATTGGCAGGAAGTTAAAGGGTACCTTAGCATAGCTATTAAACAATTTTAGTGTGCACCCACGTGTTCTTATTGGTCAACTTGAACAAAACGAACCAGACTTGGACTTGACCTCTTTTTTTCAGCTATCCATATGACATTCTTGTGGCCACAGCTGTGAGCTGAGGAGGAGGGCTGTGATAAAACGCTTGTGGATAATTTAGGAACCTTGGCCATCTGTACATGCAGCTTGCATTTACTGTCTGGCTGTGCTTATTTCTGATCCCAGATGTACGAGCCATCTTATAATGGATTGCTATTGGGTCCTCCTAAACTTAGGCTTCCCAGGTGGAGCAGTGGTAACGAATCTGCCTGCCAATGCAGAAGATGCAAGAGACACAGTTTCAATCCCTGGGTTGGGAAGATACCCTGGAGTAGGTGATGGCCACCCATTCCAGTATTCTTGCCTGGAAAATTCCTTGGACAGAGGAGCCTGGTGGGCTACAGTCCACAGACTCATAAAGAGTTTTACACAACTGAGCATAGCAGAACCTTCTAGACTTCTGATTTGCTGGGTCTGGTACCACCTGGCTCATAATGAGCAATTACAGCCACCTGATCACTTAATAGTTCATGTTCTGAGAATTATCCCTAACAAGTTCATTCAAAGTCATTTATCTGTCATATTCTTAGCCAGCGCCATTTTCACTTTTCTTGGGCTTCATTATGTTTGTGACAGTCCCTCTAAATACACCAACTCTTGAACAACTCTGCTTCCTTGGTTTAATTCACCCTTTAAAACGTGCTGAAAAAGGCCATGGCTTGTTTCTTTTTGCTTTAATCCAGAAATGATTTACAACACAATTTGTACTGCTTTAAAAACAAAAGTAACGATAGGTTTTCCTAAGGTTATTTTCTAATTTGTTGAGTCATGTCTGTCATGATTTTGCTTTATGATTGATTTACTAGTATATAATGAGGAAATGGCAAGGATCCTCTTAAATTATTAACTCACAAATAAACTGCATAACTTGGCATGGTTGCAAGGCTAAATCAACCTCTGGTTGATTCATTAGACTATGAAGCCAAGAATCCTTGTATGAAGAAATAAAGTGAACAGCTGCTTGGTGTTGACTTATAACCTTGTTGTAAATAGCTGAATAGATGTTGTCCTCTTGGGAGATTAGCATTTAATCTTTAACACGAAATTTTAGTGCATGTGTTCCATTGGGACAAGTCCACAGCTGTAAAATATGAAAGGTAGAGTACCTCCCATGGATAAATAGTTCTGATAAGAAGCATTTTTCTGACTTGAGACTTTGAGTCTATTTACCTGGTTATGCTGCATCAGGGTCTGCCTCAAGCAACAGAATGAAAGTTTAGATCAGCCGAATTATGGTGGAGGGCCAGATAAAAATTGACAGCGACAAGAAGATCTGATTGAATTCAGTTATCAAGGAAAAAAATCTTAAAAATAAAGCAAAGTATGCTTAATACTGGAATCAAAGTCATTTTCCCTTTATGGAGGGTAAATAAGCTCTTGATCTGACCAGTGGTAACCACTCCCTGGATGATCATAACCAAGTGGCAATGTCTGCATACTATCTAACAACATTTCCTGGTACCTTTAAAAGATTTGTGACTATTTAAAAAAATTTTTTTTAGTATAGGATAACTCCGCTAAACTATAGTTTGGAATAATAAAATTAGAAAGAAGAGAAAATGGTACCTTAGATTTGGGAAATGATATTCCCAATTATAGAGACTTCATTTCAAAAGCCAGAGAAAGCAATGGCACCCCACTCCAGTACTCTTGCCTGGAAAATCCTATGGACGGAGGAGCCTGGCAGGCTTCAGTCCATGGAGTCACTAAGAGTCGGACACAACTAAATGATTTCACTTTCACTTTTCACTTTCATGCATTGGAGAAGGAAATGGCAACCCACTCGTGTTCTTTCCTGGAGAATCCCAGGGACGGGGAGCCTGGTGGGCTGCCATCTATGGAGTCACACAGAGTTGGACACAACTGAAGCAGCTTAGCAGCAGCAGCATTTCAAAGACATTACATTTAGAAAGGTAGAATCCAGTGAAGGCCATTTCAGGGAACACATTTCCACCACAGTAAAGATGTCATTACTTATTGTCACATTGCAATTTCCTCTTGACAACCAATAGCTGCAAAAGAACATAATTTTCACTATCCATATATTTCTCCTTGATCTTGAGAAGTTTTTATTTTGTATTAGAATTTTCCAGGTTGTTGTTTTCTAATTTTTATTGGAGTACAGTTGATTTACAATGTTGTGTTAGTTTCAGATGTACAGCAAAGTGAATCATTATACTTAATGATGGATAATCGATATATATTGCATATATCCACTCCTGGATTCTATTCTCATATAGGTCATTACAGAGTATTGGGTAGAGTTCCCTGGCTAAACAGCAGGTTCTTTTCAGTTATCTATTAATATTTTATATAAAGTAGTATGTGTATATCAGTCCTAATCTCTAAATTTATCCCTGCCCTCTTCCTCCCTGGTGACCATAAATTTGCTTTCTACCTCTGTGAATCTCTATTTTGTAAATAAGTTCATTTGTACCTTTAAAAAAAAAGATTCCACATATAAGGAATATCATATTTGTCTTTCTGTGTCTGACTTACTTCACTCAGTATAACAATCTCTAGGCCCATCCATGTTGCTGCAAATGGTATTATTTTGTTCCTTTTTATGGCTGAGTAATATTCTGCTATATATATGTACCACAAGTTATCTATCCCTTCCTCTGTTATAGATATTTAGATTGGTTCCATGTCCTGGCTACTGTAAGTAGTGATACAATGAATATTGGGATGCATGTATCTTTTTGGAATTATGGTTTTTCTCCATGTATATGCCCAGGAGTGGGATTGCTGCATCATATGCTGATTCCATTTTAAATTTTAAGGAACCTCCATCCTGTTCTCCATAGTGGCTGTGAAAAGTGAAAGTGAAAGTCGTTCAGTCACGTCCAACCCATTGCGACCCACTTCTCCAGGCCAGAATACTGGAGTGGGTAACCATTCCCTCCTCCAGGGGATCTTCCCTATGCAGGGATCAAACACATGTCTCTCTCACTGCAGTCCGATTCTTTACCAACTGAGCTACCAGGGAAGCCCAAGAATACTGGGGTAGGTAGCCTATCCCTTCTCCAGGGGACCTTGCCAACCCATGAACTGAAAGGGGTCTCTGGTATTGCAGGTGGATTCTTTACCAGCTGAGCTATGACGGAAGCCCCTAAACAAGTGTGAAAGTCATTACAACTTATTTTGCCACCAACAGTGTAAGAGGGTTCCCTTTTCTCTACACCCTCTAGCATTTATTGTTTGTAGGTTTTTTTTGATGCTCATCGTTCTGACCAAGGTGAGGTGATACCTCATTACCTCCTTGTAGTTTTGATTTGCATTTCTCTAATAATTAGTGATGTTGAGCATCTTTTCATGTGCTTTTTTGGCCATCTATATGTCTTCTTTGGAAAAATGTCTATTTAGATCTTTGGGGTAAAGTTGCAGGATACACAATTAATACACAGAAATCTCTTGCATACCTATACACTAACAAAAAAAATCAGAAAGAGAAATTAAGGAAACAATCCCACTCACCACTGCAATGAAAAGAATACCTAGGATACCTAGGAATAAACGTACATAAAGAGGCAAAAGACCTGCATTCAAGAAAAAATATAAGATACTGATGAAAGAAATCAAAGATGACACAATCAGAGGAGAAATATGCCATGTTCTTAGAGTGAAAGAATCAATATTGTGAAAAATGACTATACTATCCAAAACAATCTACAGATTCAATGTAATCCCTATCAAATTACCAGTGGCATTTTTTCACAGAATTAGAACAAAAAATTTTACAATCTGTATGGAAATGCAAAAGAGCAAGAATAGCCAAAGCAATCTTGAGAAAGAAAGCTGAGCTGTAGTATTCAGGCTCCCTGACTTCAGACAATACTACAAAACTACAGTAATCAAAACATTATGGTACTGGCACAAAACCAGAAATATAGATCAGTGGATCAGGAGAGAAAGTCCAATAGTAAACCCATGCACCTGTGGACAGCTAATCTATGACAAAGGAGACAAGAGTATGTAATGGAAAAAAGTCTCTCTCCAACTTCTCTTACATACGTTTGAAGTTCTCAAAGTTGGCAAGGAAAAAAATTAAAGGAAGGGAAATCAGCTGCCGATTTCCCTGTGGATACACAGGATACAGGCCAGGTATGTGGACAAAAAGGTGGAGAACTGTCAGTAGGCGCTAACACTGATGTTTCAACAAAGAAAGAAAGATAGTAAATGTCTTTATTAGAACCTATTAGTGGTTCTAGTTTTTTTCATTTTGTGCATAATGTAATCCTGAAAATAGGTGATACTTGATATGCAAAAGTCAACTGATTGGTTTAAGCATGAGAGATTATTGTTGCAAAAAAAATCTGAAAAATATATTGTACAAAATTTTGTTTCACTTTCCCTGATGGACACAATAATTGATAATGTATTTCTAGGATTTTTAATATAGATCATTTAATTGTATTCCTTTTACTTATAATTGTATTTTTTTTTTTTTTGGCCATGCCACACAGCATGAGGGATCTTAGTTCTCAACCAGAAATAGAATCTATGCCCCCTGCAGTGGAAGTATGGAGTCTTAACCGCTTAACTACTAGGGAAGTCCCTGTATGCTTTCAGAGTAGACGTCTAATATATAGTCAGTGACTTGATACCATTAGCAGATCTTATTACTTCCAATAGCCACTTAACTGTACTGTCTGTGAGATATATGTACTTAACTATTTCATCACTGTGGAGAAGGCAATGGCACCCCACTCCAGTACTCTTGGCTGGAAAATCCCATGGACGGAGGAGCCTGGTAGGCTGCAGTCCATGGGGTCACGAAGAGTCAGACATGACGGAGGGACTTCACTTTCACTTTTCTCTTTTATGCATTGGAGAAGGAAATGGCAACCCACTCCAGTGTTCTTGCCTGGAGAATCCCAGGGTTGGGGTTGCACAGAGTCGGACACGAGTGAAGTGACTTAGCAGTAGCAGCAGCATTTCATCACTGTAAATTGAATAACACTTTATAAATTAAGAACTTAAAATTTTTAATATGTCAATTATTATTAGACAAGAGGCAGTTGTTGTTGTCCAATTGCTAAGTCATGTCCAACTATTTGAGACCACATGAACTGCAGCCTGCCAGGCTTCCCTGTCCTCCACTATCTCCTGGAGTTTGCTCAAGTCCATATCCATTGAATTGGTGATGCTATCCAACCATCTGATCCTCTGCTGCCTTCTTCTACTTTTACCTTCAATTCTTCCCAGCATCAAGGTCTTTAAACAAGAGGCTATGGTCATGAGTATAAAGTGATCTGGCAAGCAGTACCACATATGATACTAAACTTATTTGCTGATCATTTAAAATAGAGAAGTCTGAATTTACCTGGTAGATTGAGATGCTCAGTGTATGATGAAGGGAAGTGGGAGTTTTCAAAAGATGGCTAACTTGAAACCTAAATAACAATAGGAATCTCTAGCTCATTTTCTTAGGGGAGAATTCACAAGGCTTAAAAAAGTAAAAATAAAAAGAAATCCAACTAAGCAGCATCTATTATAGCTATCATAAGCAAAATTCTCCAGCATAAAAAAGGAGATTAACTTATATTTGGTGAATAGCAAAGGAAACAGAAGAAATCTGAATAATATAATTCAACATACTTGTTGTTTTAAGAATTTAATTGATTCAGACTGAAAAATAAAGGCAACCTAGAGGAGTTAACTCAGGAATTACTGTTTTTCACAGTGCCATTGCAGATGTTAAAATGTGATTTTAAACAGTCAAGAATAGACTATATTTTGCAAAAAAAAACCCCAAAAAACAAAAAACTAGCTTTTCTAAATCTTGGGATCTACAAAAATATAAAGGACAAAAAGAAAATCTCAAAGAAGTAAGCGCATCATGTTTAAGTCAACCAATAAAACAAACCAAGCATAAGTACATCAAAAAAGGATGAGAGGGAAGTCAATATGTTTTTAAGGATACAAAAAAAGAAAAAAAAAAAAAATCCAGAGCATGGATAACTGACATTCCTTAATAAGAAGACATAACAAAGTGAACAAAAACATTATTGAATAATACTATTCAAAATAAAGAAAATCTAACCAAAAAAAAAAAAAAAAAAACCAAGAAGTATCCAACTCCCATAAAGTATACTTAAAATTTAAATTTAATCAACAACAAATTCTATAAAGTCCCAGTAAGTAAACATAAAAATAAAATAACTCAACCTGGCCTCCTACTTTGGTTCCACAAATTCAAATACATGAAGGCCATGAACGTGTAAAGTTTTAACTTGTAAATTCTATTCTTATCCATATTCAGTTTTTGTTTATATATAAAATGGAAATAAGTTCTCAGATATCTAAATAAACATAAGACATGCATATGTAAACCATATGAATTTATTTTTCCTATAAAAAGCTGAACACAACTAGTAAGACGTCAGATAAGATAAATGAGAATAATGTCTGTACACCAGCAAATCTGATTTAAAAAATTGTAATTTTAAAAAGAAACATATAAAAGCTATCAATTGAAATTAAAAGTATAGGCAATAGCAACTTCAATTAAGAAACTATAACACCTGAAAAGAAAAAAAACTCAATATAATTGTTGAATAGCAAAAATTTGCTGATATAATACAAATAGTGAAATAGGCTGATTCCAAGAATTCTCCCAAAAGCCAGAATCAAAAACAAAACTTTCTTTAGAAACATGATACCTTAACGGTTAACAGCATAACCTATCCCCTTTACTAATTACGTGACCTTGAGTTAGTTACTTAGTAAAGTTAGGAAAAAATACATACAATGGGATAACACACAGTGTGATACAGATCTAAGTGATTTAGAGGAGAGAAATTTAAAACATGCTTTTAAATGAGGAAAAGTAAGTTAAAGAAGCCTGGCGTGCTATAGTCCATGGGGTTGCAAAGAGTCAGACACGACTGAGCGACTCAACTGAATTGAATTGTGCTGTGAATCCACTTATATAGAAATAGATGAGTGATAGTTGAATAAATACAGTAGAAGAAAGTAACTGAAAACATTTCTTTCAAAAGCAACTTTTCTTGCCTACTGTACTAGGCGGAAGAAAAGATAGGGGAATGTTAGTAATTTTGGTAAGCTACATCAAGGAAAACAGCTTTAGTTTAGATTATTATCTTTAATCATGATACTGACTTTCTCATTCTGAACCAGTCATTTTGAAGCTACATTAAGAAGTTTAGCTCCTTTATAGTTATATTTATAATAATAGCTACATTTAAAGGAAAGTTCTCCATTTAAAATATGTTCTCTAAGAAACAATCTGTGCTAAGGATAAGCAGGATGTTGTGGCTTGTTCTTAGCTTTTCAGATATGGATCCCTGAAAAAATAAAAAAGAAAAAAATGTTACAAAGAGCAAACACTGCTGACTGGCAATGGTAAAGGAAAGACGCCACATATCTCACTTCAAAAAGATACATGGGAAACTGTGCCAATGGGATAAGGAGATAGTCATAGAAACCAGAGGGACTGTACAGCCAAGCTGTACTTAGCGTTTCAATAAGAATGATTTAAACCTGACAGACAGAGGTCAGAGTTGCCTTTCAGTATGCAAAACAAATACCATCAGTGATAAAGTGCAACGGTTTAAACAGAGAATAGACATGCCTAATGGTTCTGCCTAAGGCAACTGCATTCTTAGTTCAGTTGCCAAAGGCAACTCAGTGAACAGCCTAAGTTCAGCTCAGTTCAGTTACTCGGTGGTGTCCAACTCTTTGTGACCCCAGGGACTGCAGCACACCAGGCCTCCCTGTCCATCACCAACTCTCGGGGTTCACTCAAATTCATGTCTGTTGAGTCGGTGATGCCATCCAGCCATCTCATCCTCTGTTGTTCCCTTCTCCTCCTGCCTTCAATCTGTCTCAGCATCAGGATCTTTTCTAATGAGTCAGCTCTTCCCATCAGGTGGCCAAAGTATTGGAGCTTCAGCTTCAGTGTCAGTCCTTCCAATGTATATTCAGGATTGATTTCCTTTAGGAATGATTGGTTTGATCCCCTTTCAGTCCAAGGGACTCTCAAAGGTCTTCTCCAACACAGCTCAAAAGCATCAATTCTTCAGCACTCAGCTTTTTTATGGTCCATCTTTAACATCAGTACATGGCTTTTGGAAAAACCAAAGCCTTGACTATAAGGACCTTTGTTGGCAAAGTAATGTCTCTGCTTTTTAATATGCTGTCTAGGCTGGTATAGTTTTTCTTCCAAGGAGCAAGGGTCTTTTGATTTCATGACTGCAGTCACCATCTGCAGTGATTTGGGAGTGCAAGAAAATAAAGTATCTGTTTCCATTTTATCCACATTTATTTACCATGATGGGATTGGATGCCGCAATCTTAGTTTTTAGAATGTTGAATTTAAGTCAGCTTTTTCATTTTCCTCTTTCATCTTCAAGAGGCTCTTTAGTTCCTCTTTGCTTTCTACCATAATGGTGGTATCATTGGCATATCTGAGGTTATTGATATTTCTCCCAGCAATCTTGATTCCAGCCTTTGCTTCATCCAGCCCGGCATTTCGCATGATGTATTCTGCATGTAAGTTAAATAAGCAGGGTGACAATAAGCAGCCTTGACATACTCCTTTCTCAATTTTTAACCAGTCCGTTGTTCCATATTTGGTTCTAACTTGCTTCTTGACCTGCATACAGATTTATCAGGAGGCAGGTGAGGAGGCCTGGTATTTTCATCTCTTAAAGAACTGTCCACATTTTGTTGTGATTCACACAGTCAAAGGCTTTTGTTTAGTCAGTGAAGCAGAAGCAGATGTTTTTCTGAGATTCTCTTACTTTTTCTATGATCCATTGGATGTTGGCAGTTTGATCTGGTTCCTGTGCCTTTTCTAAATTCAGTTTGGACATCTGAAGTTCTTGGTTCATGTACTATTGAAGCCTAGTTTGAAGACTTCTGAGCATTACTTGGCAAGTGTGTGAGATGAGTACAATTTTGCAGTAGCTTGAACATTCTTTGGCATTGCCTTTCTTTGGGAATGGAATGAAAACTGACTTTTCCAGTCCTTTGTGCTCTGCTGAGATTTCCAAATTTGTTGGCATATTAAGTGCAGAAGTTTCACAGCATCATCTTTTATGATTTGAGATAGTTCAGCTGAAATTCCATCACCTTCACCAACTTTGTTCATAGTGATACTTCCAAAGGCCCACTTGACTTCACACTCCAGGATGTCTGGCTCTAGGTGAGTGATCACAGTTTTGTGGTTATCTGGGTCATTAAGATTTTTTTTGTATATTTCTTCTGTGTATTCTTGCCATCTCTTCTTAATATCTTCTGCTTCTGTTAGGTCCATACCATTTTTGTCCTTTATTATACCCATCTTTGCATGAAATATTTCCTTGATATTTGCATAAAATATTGAAAAATTAATATGAAATATTGAAATAATATTGGAAAAATATTGAAAAAAATATCCTTGATATTCCCTTCATTCCCATCTTTGCATGAAATGTCTCCCTTGACCCATAGACCTCTTTTATCATCTGATGAAAATGATGAATCTGGCTCTCCATAAAAAATGCACTTTCATGCATAAAATAGGCAAACAATATCAGGGCATTTGTGGACCCTTTGCTCCAAATTCAGAATCTGTTTTCTAGGGACGATATATTGAAACACATTTTCCCTTGCTATTTCTGGATTCAGTATAACACTACACCAGAGGAGACTGGGTTAATGATTGAGTGACCACTGAATAGTGCACAGGCAGCTTTTTGACAAAAAAACCATCAAACAGGAGTGACAACATGAATAATGGATGGGTATTTTTTCTCTTTGGTTTCTGTGAGCTCTCTGGAGAGAGAAAAACACCAAAATCTAGCAGTTTCTAGGATGTTATACTCTGAAACTAGAAAATGATAAAACAGAAAAGGGACCCAAAAGCCTCCAATTGAGACCTGGGTCAGCAAAGTAAAGCCCACACAGAGCACTCAGAGCAAATCCAACCCACTACCTGTCTCTGTATGTCCCACAAGCTAGGAATGTTTGTTTGTTTGCGTACATATTTAAATAGTTTTTAAACCTTTTTAAGAGACTAATATTTTATTCTGTGTGAAACTATGTAAAACTCAAATTTAAGTGTCCAGAGAACAATTTTATTGGAGCTCAACCAAGCTCATCTGTTTACACGTTATATCTGTTTTCTCTTGCTCTACCAAGGCCGAGTTCAGTAGGTTTGATAAAGACAGTCTGGCCTTTTACTCTATGAAGTGAATCAACAGAAAGGCAAAGCAGTGTGTCTATTCACTAGAGCAGAAATCTGGAGCTAAGGTATATGTTACCTAGTGATCTCATTTTTATAATTAAGGTTTGCTGCTGCTAAGTCACTTCAGTCATGTGTGACTCTGTGTGATCCCATAGACGGCAGCCCACCAGGCTCCCCCGTCCCTGGCATTCTCCAGGCAAGAACACTGGAGTGAGTTGCCATTTCCTTCTCCGATGTGTGAAAGTCGTGTCTGACTCTTAGCGACTCCATGGACTGCAGCCTACCAGGCTCCTCCGTCCATGGGATTTTCCAGGCAAGAGTACTGGAGTGGGGTGCCAGTGCCTTCTCCGATAATTAAGGTTTAAGGGAACAGAAATTGACAAATAGTAGAGGGGCAAATGAGCCGCTTCCACACCTATTTCCTTTAAAGCATGTGGGACAGAATCCTTGCTTCTGTCTATAGGCCTAAAGAAAAACAGTCACTGAATATTCTTCATTTCATAGGGAAGCTTGTGATTTTTGAATTAATTATATTTTTGGAATGCAAAAGGGTAGTCTTAGGAAGTTCCTGCATACATTATGAGGACTCCCATATTGATATCTTGTATTAACTGAAATATACTTTGTATGTAATAAACCTTTTTGAAGTAATTAATACACATATAAAAAGTATATAAATTATAAGCATAAAATAAATTTTTACAAAGTGAATACACTCATACAATTATTATCCAAACCTATAAATATGAGAATCAGAAATCCCCTACTATCTCTCTTCATCACTGTTTTTGCCTTTTTTCCTAGTAGGTTCTACCCCGACTTCTAAATCCAAAGGGTAGTTTTTGTACTTTATATATTACCTTTTTTTTTCACTCAGAATTATGCCTATTTGATTCATATGAGTTGTGTCTAGATCTAGTTCATTTATTTGTATTGTAATTTGTATCTATAGTATCCTGTTGTAAGTATATAAGTAAGAATATATATCATCATTTACAATCTACAGGTTTTGAAATGTTCTTTTGTATCAAGTCAAAGGTTATTCCTTTCATATAGAAGTGGAATTGGTAGGCACTAGGACATTTCCATGTTTATCCTTAGGGGTTACTTCCATACAATTCTCCAAAATGTTGAACAAATTGAAAATGCTACCAACAAGTTGTGAGAATTCCAGTTACTGCAGAGTCTTACCATCAACTTGAAACTGATGATTTAAAAACCCCAGCTATTTGAGTTGTTATATGGAGAAACCAAGTTGTAATTTTAATGTATAATTATCAAATGAAGGACATGGTGATAAGATTCACAGTACCTGATTTCAAATTTGATTATAAAGCTACAGTAATCCTGACCATGCAGTTGTGGAAAGGTATAACTCAATAGATCAGAATGAAGAGCCTAAAATGAAAATCTCATCTGTGTGGTCGGCTAATTTTCCACAAATATGTAAGTGACACAATACAAGAAACATCATCTTTTCAACAAACAGTGCTGAAACATTTGGAAATCTATATGCAAACAAATAAACCTCAACTGTTACTTCAAGTTATGTATGTACACATGTTCAGGTGCTCAGTCATATCCAACTCTTTTTTACCTCATGGATTACAGCCCACCAGGCTCCTCTATCCCTAGAGTTTTCCAGGCAAGAATACTGGAGTGGGCTGCCATGTCCTACTGTCAACTTATACCAAAAAAAACCCCAAAAAAACAACAACCTGAAAATAGATCATAGACACTAATGTAAGAAGTAAAACTATAAAAATTTTAGAAGGAAACTTAGAAAAAGCTTTGTAACCTTCGGTTAGGCAAAGATTTCTTAGTTTGCAAAAAGCACAAACTTTAAAGGGAAGATATATGTATATATGCTGAAGTTCATAAAAATTTAAAAGATCTCTTTGTATGACACTGTTAGTGAAATGAAATACAAGATACAGATTGAAAGAAAATATTTGCAAAATATCTATCTGGTGAAGAGCTTGAATCCAAAATACATAGAAGTTAATTGCAGCTCAATTAATAAGGTAATAACCTAATAAAGGAAATTGCCAACATTTTTTATCTAAATATGAACAATACTTCACCAAGACATATATGAGCTGCTGTTGAGCTTATGACAGGGGAATCATCATCATTATTAATTATAGAAATGCAAATATAAAGCATATTGGATACTATTACAGCACATTTAGAAAACTGCTTAAACTAGAAAGACAAAGTACCTGAGAAGATGAGAAACTGGGACTTTCAAGTAACCGAGGAGATAAGCAGAAAGCTGGCCAAATGTGTAGCTATTCTGGAAGACAGTTTGGCAGTTTGTTTTGAACTAAAAAGTACACTTGCTCTATGACTCAGTAATGCTACTAGTAAGTATTTACTCAAGAGAAATGAGAATAATAGCCACACTAATTTGCCTGTATGCAAATATATTTAAGGAATGTTCTAATGATTGCTCCCCCCCCACAGAAAGTGTTCAACTATCTTAAACAAATGTGGGTATGCCAATACATCTATAAGAAGGAGCAGACTACCAATGCATGCAATGATTATACATCTGTACAGGTATTTCTCAAAAACATACCACGTGAACGAAGCCAGACTCAAAGGCCACAAGTGTATGAATTTGTTTATATTACACTCAGGAGAGGGCAGACATTTAAGATGAACGTGTATATTCATGTATGTATCATTTGAGATGGTAACTTTTATAATTGATTATGTCATTGATGATTGAACACAATTTATTACTGAGCTCTTGATGTTTTTTGTACTTTGCTATTCAACATTTATGCTATTTGTGTTTGAATAGCAAATACTAGGTATCTTCCCTGTATTGCTGAATTTACTTTTTATAACTTTAGTAAAATATATTATCAACCACATTCTAAGCAATTTTTATGTGCTAGCGTCGACAGAAAAGAATAACATATATCCTGTGTATATACAAGGATTCTTATTTTTTGTTTGAAGAAGCGAGAATTTGGCTCAAGTTTTTATGTGCCCTTTTTCTTTTGATAAAATGATATATATGAGTAACAAGATAAATTTATCATTACGATGTCCAGATTTTTAGAATATTCACTATATTCCCATTCTTACAGAAGTGGAATGAGTACTTAAACTATATATTTACTTATTTCCCAAGATACTTGTGTATTTGGAGGAAACACATTTTTTTTTTTCCTTCTAATACTTAGAAAATGTTTTTGAAAATGATTACCTTCCCTCTTTTGGCATCCCTCCTTCATTTTCCACCTATTCCTTCCGATTTCCTGTGTTTCAGGGTAATATACATGTACTACTTTATATAAATTCCTAACAGCAAGAAGCATTTCACATCAGAAGGTAATCTTAATGATTCCATTAATTACAACTCATAGCAATATAGTAATTACATTGAAACAGTTAGAAAGTCAAGACATGTCATTCTGCTCTAAAGAACATACATTTATTGCAAATTATTACCATTATTGTTTTGGTTTGGGGCCTATTCTCCAGGTGTATACCCATATTTAGGTATCTAGGGGTTTTTAGAAAAAAGGTTCAGCATTCTTTTACATAAAGTATGCTGTTGTTTAGTTGCTAAGTCATTTTAAACTCTTTGTGACCCCATGGACTGTAGCCTGTGAGGCTCCTTTGTCCATGGGATTTCCCAGGCAAGAATACTGGAGTGTGTTGCCATTTCCTTCTCCAGGGGATTTTCCCGACCCAGGGATCGAACTGGGGTCTCTTACATTGTAGGTGGATTCTTTACCAGCTGAATTAGATGAGAGAAATACAAGATAGGAGAGCTCAGCAGTTACTTGCAAGAATATGGTGAAACTGGAATAATTGTGAACAGATGGATTCAGATGGGTGAGGAGGGTTTGAAAACAATTTTTGAAGAAAGTTTTGAAATAATCTTTGGGTACAGTATTATGGTGAAATTTAAAAGATAAGGCTAAGTTTCGACAAATGATATCATGAAAGATTTCTTCTGAGACTTTTACTACAAAGCAACTTGTGGCTCTTGATCATGCGATACCATTTAAATATATTCAGGAGATTTTAGGATGTCCATCTAATTATAAACTTTATGTTCAGTGATATGTTGGCTATTCTTATCAGGCTCATGAAACTGGCTATGTATATTCCTTCCCTACTTCTAGTTTAATGAGTGACATCACACTGGTAGCTCAAAATTGGCCTTAGTGGGAAAATGCAAGCATATGACTGCATAAAATAAGTTTTTTTTTTTTCTTATGTTAAGTAAACCAAAGCAGTTCTGGATGCTCAAGATAGATATTAGGTAATCTAAATAGAAATTATTTTTAATGGCTCTCAGCATAGCACAAATCAGTTTGTAAAAAGAAATCACTGGTGAAATTAATGAACGCCATTTACTACAAACCTTTTGGTAAATGAATTTAAGCTAATACAATAGTAATAGATGTGGTTTCTTCTAAGGTAAAAGACACAGATACTTGAAAAGAAACCTCCATTGAACTTCAGCTAATAATCCTACAAGAAACAAACCCGTTGTAGTAAGTCAATTGCTACATTTCCTTATTCAGCAGTTGGTAGTTGGCAGGATTACCTAGAAAGAACCTTTTTCTATAAATGAAAGAAATATTGGTGAAATTACAGATATAAGCTAAATATTATAGGGAAATAAATAAAAGTATAAAATTGCTGTTCGTGGCAATTTGAACAAACCAATATATTAAATAACAAACTTAAAGAATATAGCAAGTAATCAGAATGCTAATGAACAGAAAGTTATATTTATACAGTATTAATGTTGTAGTGATTGATTGTTGGGCTCTTCAGCTCTTTATTCATTCCCAAGGAGAGTAATTGGTCTAGCATAATTTTAATCCCTGATTTATTTTCAATAGCTATTATTTTTCAAATGGATATTTCAGAGTGCCAATTAAGAAGAGTTGAAATAACATTGACTAGTCTTTGCTGTGATTCACAATTTTTTAACACCTATAACATTATATGTAAAGTTATATCAGTAACTTTTTCGGTAATTTTTATTTGTAAGATGGAATCACTAATCTTATAAAACCACACTCTTTGTTTAAGTTGATGTTTATAATTATGGATAAAATCTCAGCTGTTTAAAAAAGCTTAAATCAAATCATTATTGCATCAGAATCAGGCTTTGGCTTTGCCCATAAAATTACTAAAGGAAGAACAGTTGAGAATTCAAACAGCTCTTTTGTCCAACTATCAGTAGAACAATGATGGGTAGCATCATCCCTGGAATTAAAACTAATGAACAAATCTCAAGTATAAGACAGCTAGGAAATTCAAGTCTACAACAGATTTATCATGTGTTTGTTCAAGTCAGACATCACAGTAGGATTGAATGCAAATCCAGAATTTAAGATCCAGTGTTAATTAAATCCTAAGAAGCAGAATTTTCCTGTCTTAGTGGCAGACCAGTAGTTCCTGATGCACTGCTTCTCAGATTTTAACTAGAACTAGGCACCCTTGGTGATGCTTAGAACTACCACATTGGCATCAGTCAGCCCTCACATTCAAAGGTAATGGAAATAAAATAACGATAACTTGCTTGCATAGACTTTTGAACTCTGTGGGAGAAGGTGAGGGTGGGATGTTTCAAAAGAACAGCATGTATACTATCTATGGTGAAACAGATCACCAGCCCAGGTGGGATGCATGAGACAAGTGCTCGGGCCTGGTGCACTGGGAAGACCCAGAGGGATCGGGTGGAGAGGGAGGTGGGAGGGGGGATCGGGATGGGGAATAAGTGTAAATCTATGGCTGATTCATATCAATGTATGACAAAACCCACTGAAATGTTGTGAAGTAATTAGCCTCCAACTAATAAAAAAAAATAATAAAAAATAAAATGTAATAAAAAGATATTGAATATCTGCCACATTAGTCTATGATTCATGGACTTTTACAGGCCGATGTTACACAAGTGCTATGCTGCAAAAATCCTACTTCTCACCATACCAGACAGATTTCGTGTTTCCATTCCAGTTTGGTAATTTTAACTTCTGTAATGCAGTATAACTAGAGAGGGACAGGTAAGGGAAATGATTACTCTTTTGGATGTAGAGATAGCAGATAACTAAGCCACTTATCTGAATGAACTATGAACTTCAAGATCAGTGTCTGTTGGGATAGGAGTAGATTTTGATGTATAATTTGAATGCACGAATTGCATTATGATGTTTCAGACACAGTTAATTAAAAACGAACCAAGATGCGAAAATTTGAACCTCACTGTTAAATCACAGGGCTTCCCTGGTGGCTCAGATGGTAAAGAATCTGCGTGCAATGCAGGAGACCTGGGTTTGATCACAAATTCAAAATATGCCACAGGAAGCCTCTCTAAATTTAGAAAAATAGTTTACCAGAAATATGTGTTCAGAATGATATATCTTGCATGCAAATTACAAGAAAATATTTTGTTATTTAAAATGGATAAGGAATATTTAAAAAAAATATCAGATAGACTTGACTTGATATTTTAGAGAAGTCTTGATTTGACTATTTAGGGAGCAGGTAGTTTTCCTAACAAAAATTTTCCTTTTCCACTTCTCATCAAAGTAGAATATATATTTTTTAATAATTAGAAAAATGATCTCAGTTGAAGGTGAGAAACGCATTAGAAAGCCTTCTATTTAATGGATTCCTAACATTTTCTCCTTATATTACCTAATTTAAAATATGTCTCTAACTAATGCCTCATTAAAACAAACATGCAAACAAAAAAACTCAGTTTTTTTCTTGTTTTTATAAAGATTTTCAGTTCCTCAGCAAAAGCTAAATGTGATTAGTTTGTTGAATCTTCTGAAAGACTTCTAGATACTTTAGGAAAGTTCTGTAGTGTAGACATAATCTGATTAAGGTTCAAATCTCAAGATATTATTGTTTTTAAACATGCGTATAATAGAATCCAATTGATATTTAAATATTTTAATTTTGAGAATGTCATTTTTCTTTCCATAAAAGTTATAGCATGTGGCTGTGGGGAATAAAATTATTTACCTTGATGTTATAGTTAACTATTTTTTTTTTCTTTTTTACACTATGTGACAATCATTGCATGGAGTTAAGGCCAGGTACTTTTACTTAAAGTTTATGGTTAAGATTATGAACTTTATGGTCTTGTAAGTAGTCAGTTTAGTAGCTTTTTTATGTAGGTTGAAAAAAAAAATATATATATATATATTCTTGAATTTTTTAGTTCAATGTTCTTTTTATTATTTTTAATTTTTTACATTGGAGTATAATTGCTTTACAGTTTTCTAGTTTCTGCTGTACATCAATGTGACTCAGCTGTGTGTGCACATCTATCCCTGCCCTCTTGGACCTCCCTCCAGTCGCCCCACCCCACCCTTCTTGTCATCACAGATCACTGAGCTGAGCTCCCTGAGCTATACAGATCCTTCCACTAGCGATCTGTTTACACAAGGTACTAACATGTCAGTGACTCTACCCTCTCCTTCCCCACCTCCATGTCCGCAAGTCTGCCATCTGTGTCTGCGTCTCTATTCCCGACCTGCAAATAGGTTCATCCGTGCCATTTTTATAGATCCCATATATATATACACGGTAATATATAGTATTTGTTTTTCTCTTTCTTATTTACTTCGCTCCATATGACAGACATTAGGTTCATCCACATCAATCCTAATGGCTCAATTTCATTCCTTTCTATGGCTATTATTCTATCGTGTGAGTGTGCGTCTATGTATATGCATACGTACATACATCTTCCTTATCCATTCCCCTGTCGACGGACATCTAAGTTGCTTCCATGTCCTGGCTACTGTCAACAGTGCTGCAATGAACACTGGGGTACGTGTCTTGTTAAATTGTGGTTTGCTCAGGGTATATGCCCAGTACTGGGATTGTTGGCTCATATGCTACTTCTATGTTTAGTTTTCTAAGGAACTTCCGTATTTTTTTCCATAGAGGTTGTGTCAATTTGCATTCCCACAAACAGTGCAAGAGGATTCCCTTTTCTCCACACCCTCTCTAGAATTTATTGTTTATTGACTCTTTGATGATGGCCATTCTGACCAGTGTGAGGTGATACCTCAGTTTAGTTTTGATTTGCATTTCTCTCATAATTAGTGGTGCTGAGCATCTTTTCATGTGTGTCTGGGCCAGCTGTATGTCTTCTTTGGAAAGATGTCTGTTCAGATACTCTATCCATTTGTTGATTGTGTTGCTTACTGTTTTGATATTGAGCTCCATAAGCTATTTGTATCTTCTGAGAGTAGCCCTTTGTCCATTGCTTCATTCGCTAATATTTTCTCCCATGCTGAGGGTTATCTTTTTGTTGTGTTTACAGTTTCCTTTGCTGTGTAAATGCTTTTAAGTTTAATTAGGTCCCATTTGTTTATGTTCATTTTTATTTTCATTACTCTAGGAGGTGGGTCAGTAAAGATCTTGCTGTAGTTTGTGTCGAAGAGTGTTTTTCCCATGTTTTCCTCTAAGAATTTTCAAGTATCTGGTCTTACATTTAGGCCTTTAATCCATTTCGAGTTTATATATATACATATATATGTATATATGTATATATATATTCTTAAAATTTTGAGGTCAAAATTCTTTTTGTGTTCATTATATCAAGCTTAAGTTTGTGTTCTTTAAATGTGTATTGTAACTTCTTTTTAGTCTTCCCATGTGTTGCCAGTGGATGCAGGAGACATAAGGGACACAGATTCAATCCCTGGGTCATGAAGATCCCCTGGAGAAGGGCCTGACAGCCCACTCATTTTCTTGCCTGGAAAATCCCATAGACAGAGGAGCCTGGTAGACTGTGGTCCACAGGGTCACAAAGGGTTGGACAGGACTGGAGTGACTTAGCACATATGCAACTTCTTTTTGGAGAAAGATTTTGTTACAATCTTGAATCATTACGTAGATTTGTCAAGATTCTTTTTTTTAAACTGGTGATTTTTACTTTAATTTAAAAAATTTAACTAGTTCCCAAGCAAACATTCAGAATTTTCACATTTTATGGATTGAGTTAACATTTTGTCATAGTACTGTAACCTTTTTTAATTTATGGTACCATTCTTTGCCTTAAAGTCAATTATGCCTACATGACTGTAACTATGACATTTTAGTACTTTTTTGTTGTTGAATCAAAGGACTTACAGAAAAGTATAACCACTGTAGATGTAGATCTTACTTCAAAATATACATACTTAACAGATAAAGAAACCCAGCGTTGTCAGTACCTCAGAAGTCCACAAAGAGCTTTTCCTGATCAACACTTTCCATTTCACCCAAGGGCAATCACTGTCCTGACTTGTAATACCAAATTTTAGTTTTGCCTGTTTTTTAAATCTATATAAATAGAATCATACCAAATGTATAACTCTGTGTTATTTTCTTTTCTTTTATTATCCCTTTTAGCCATAGTTTGTTCAAGTATTTTACAATATTTCATTCTATGAACATACTAAAATTTATTTTTTCTACCTATGATGGACACTTACTTGTATCAACTTTGGTACTCTGACAAATGATAGTGATGTGAACATTATTGTAGTTTCTTTTGGTGAACATATGCATTTTTTCTGTTATACATTTACCTAGAAATAGAGTTGTCAGATAAAGTACAATATATAGAGTTCAATGTAAATTTTCTATAAGCAAAAAAATTCTTTAGTATTTGTATGCATCAAATATTGCATGCATGCACTTATACTAGTAAAGATTACTCAATGCTTATCTGAAATTCACATTTAGCCAGGTGTGACATATTTTTGTTTTCTAAATTTGGCAACCCTCCATAGAAATAAAAAAATAATAATAAAAAAAGTTCTTTCTAGGGAAGAAGGTATCCTGCTATGTTCTCTTCTAGATTTTTTGTTAAATCTTCATTTTTGTGTATATGCGTGCATGTGTGTGTGTAGCCTCTTGGATTAGAATATTGCTTGTGAAGTTTCATTTGTGTATTTCATTTTTCTTTCCCAAACGTCAATCCAATTAAAACAATTTATAGAGAAAATTTTTTTTCTCCACTATGATGCCACCTTGGGTTTCATCAAATTCAACTAAAATATGTGGGGATCTTTAATGAGCTTATATGTAGGGATTTTTAATGACATTAAATCTACAGACCAATTTTGGAAGAAATGACACCTTCAATGCATTCAGTATATGAATGAATTCACCAAGCTCAGTACTTGAACTTAGTATGTGTGTGTGCTGAGTCACTTAGTCATGTCCAACTCTTTGTGCAGTCTGCCAGGCTCCTCTGCCCGTGGAAGCTTCCAGGCAAGACTACTGGAATGGGGAGCCATTTCTTTCTCCAGGGGATCTTCTTGACCCAGGGACTGACCTGTGTCATTTTCGTCTCCTGCATTGGCAGCTGGATTCTTTACCTTCGTGCCGCCTGGGAAGCCCTGAACTTGGTACACCTCTCCATTCATTTAGATCTTTTCTGTCTAAATATATGTCAGTGTTTATGTCTAGATCTTGAGCATATTTTGTTGGATTTATTCCTAACTATGTGATATCTTGTTGATATTTTAAGTAGTTAACAGTTTTGTGAACATTTCCATGATTAATATGGAGTTATCTACCAATATTTACTACTCTTCCCATGTACTTTTAACAGTTGTGATTTTTGTAACTAATTCAGTAAAGTTATTCCCTGTCACTCGACTGTAAGATCTATTAAGGCGAGGGTTATGAATCATTTACTCATCATGATATCCATGTGCCTAGCTCATTGTATGGCACACAGTAGGCAGTCCATAAAAATTTGTTGCAATCTCTGCAGGAAGTGTCTGACCCCTGTGATTTGACGATTGGTCCTGGATTCCACTTACATAGACTATTTGACTGGCAAGCATGCTTCAGAAGCACAAATACCAACTTTGACCATGTGCATAGTAATCTGCTAACAATTTCCTTATTCTAGGAAAGCATGAGACTAGTTAATTTGAATTTAGGAGATGAGGAAGAGAAAGTTAGGAGATAATTATCTTCCTGACTAGATAGGGGAAAATTGGTAACATGGTCTTTAGATTTCATTCCTAAATATTCAAAATGCAGGGACATATGGGTTCAGAAAAACTGCTTAGGTTCACTCTACCTCATCAGAATCCAGAATAAAGGAGCATTTAATTCAGAGATGCATATTTTCATGAGAGGCGGTAATCAGAATACTCGCAAATGAAGTGGACAGTATAGGAAACCTCTAAAGACACCATGTTTGAGCGTTTTCTGAATCCAAATAAGGGATTTTTATACCTACTCTCAAGAGTCTTAAGAGCTGATAGGTGCATTTGGCTCTCTGTGGTGCTTCATAAAGCGACAAGAACAAGGGATTAAACATGCCAAAGAATCAACCATTGGTTAGATGTATGACAAACGTTTTTATAGTTAGATTTACCCAAAGATGGAAACAACTTATGACTCTATCAAAGACGAATTGTCCCTCTCTGGCCAGAGCATGCCCTCCATTTGTGAGCATGTCTAGCATCCTTCCAATTATTGATCTTCCTCCTCTGAAAACAGAAAGGCATAATATGATTGTTCAGTCTAAGAACAATCAGCAAGAGAACAATTACTTTTGTGATATGAAGAAGTTAGGCAATGTTTGCATTCCAATACATAAATACCTTGTATATATTCTATCATATAGCCCATGCATGCATCTTTTTAAAGAGCTTATGTTTCATGAAAAAGATAACATAACCAGCAATGTCGTAGGTATATGAACCAAAGAAAATTAGACATATAGACTAAAAAGATATTTTCTTGTTTCTAAAAAGATTTAAGAGATTATTGAGTCTCTTTCTTTATATTTGTCTTTAAATTTCATGATTATATGGCCTAAGTTATACTTTGAAGTAATTTTTCATTTTTAAATATACCACAACAAAAATAACTGCTCCTAGTGTCACCTGCCCCTCCTTTTTCTTTTTATTTGCAGGCATAAAATCATACATCAGTATCCTTGTGGGTGAATGCAGATACAAGTAATATAATGCACCATTTTAATTTAAATGCAAAATATTTATTGCTCTTACATAAAGTCAATAACATCCATACTGGTGAATAAATGCCTCTGATCCAAATCAATTTTTTAAATTACATAAAAATTTATTATTGCTCATAACTTTATATTTCTCTAGATACTATGTAAATCTTTAGAAACAATTAGCAAATCCAAAAGCACTTTGTATATCTATGAATTTTTAATGCACCTTTTTATACCATCTTCCTTCCACATTGGAAAAATAATTCTTTTAAATGTTCCCTCCCTCTTCACACCCTTTAATTTCTAGCAATAAGCAGCCATGTAGACATAAATAACATATTAATTTTCATGGCCTATGAATTGGGCCAACACTATGAATGAATTTTCAACCGTTTTAAAAGGCTTTCAGTCATATCTGACTCTCATACTGCATTGGCTGAATATATGGGGAAAAAAAAAACTTTGTAAGTGATGTGAAGTCCTCTGAGGAGATGGTCTATCATCTTGAGGTTGAGGAGTTAATCATTAAAGAATATGGGAGGTGATTCAATTTGGGATGGAAGTAGAAAATGGTAGTAATGAAACTACTGTTATACATGGTGAAACATTATATATATATATATATTCTTCAGATTCAAATAGTTTTAGCAAAACTTTGTATCTAGCAAAGATACACCAGGTATTTATTAGCAAGGCTATATAGCTTTAGTTACATTTGTTTTGGGGATTTCCCTGATGGCTCAGATGGTAAAGCATCTGCCTACAATGCGGGAGACCCAGGTTTGATCCCTGGGCCGGGAAGATCCCCTGCAGAAGGAAATGGCAACCCACTCCAGTACTCTTGCCTGGAAAATCACACAGACGGAGGCTACAGTCCACGGAATCCCAAAAAGTCGGACATGACTGAGCGACTTCACTTTCACTTTCACATTCATTCAGAGAAGGGGTGTAAATGGGCATTTCACATTGGTTACAGAAAGTAAAGAATACATACAACTCCATCAGATAACCTATTCTTTTTTAACACTTGATTCTAATTTTTTGGGGTCTTCATTGCAATGTGGGCTTTCTCTCCTTGCAGAGCATGGGCTCTAGAGGGCTCAGGCTCAGTTGTTGGTGCTCGTGGGCTCTCTAGTTGTGGGATGGGGGCTTAGTTACCTGATGGCATGTGAGATATTTTAGTTGTGGTGTCTGGACACTCAGTTGTGGCATGTGCCATCTTAGTTCCCTAACCAGGGGTCGAACCTGCATCTCCTGCATTGGGAGATTGATTCTCAACCTCTAGACCGCCAGGGAAGTCCCAGATAACCTATTCTTAATCTTCAATCTTTATCGTCCTTAAATAGTCATTTTCATTTTTCATTTTTAATAGAAATCTTTCTTGAATCAAAGGACTGTGCTCACCCACTGCTTTGTAATGATAATGAGAACTCTGTGTCTGCTTCAGGGGAATTTAGACTTGCTGGTGAGAGTTGATTAATCGCTGAATAGGAGAGACAGGCAAAAATTAGCTTTCATATCTTGATTTTCATTTACTTTTGGCAGAAGGAAGTACGTGTGTGTATTAGTCAAGTCATTATAGGTTAAGAATGGAAAATAATTGGTAGAATTGTTTGAGTCCCAAAGAAAGTGAAAGTCACTCAGTCATGTCCAACTCTTTGTGACCCTATGGACTGTATAGTTCATGGAATTCTCCAGGCCAGAATACTGGAGTGGGTAGCCTTTCCCTCCTCCAGGGGATCTTCCCAACCCAGGGATGGGACCCAGGTTTCCGGCATTGCAGGCAGATTCTTTACCAGCTGAGCCACCAGGGAAGCCCTTGAGTCTCAAATGTTGCCATAAAATAGAGTTTGAATTATATGAAAGAGAGGCTACAACACTGTTTTCCCTGGAGAACTTGATGTGACACAACTTCTGTGAGTGGGTGACAGAGAACAACCCAGAGTGTGGAAGGTGGGCAAAGAGACTGACTCTCAGCCTCAGTGATGCTCAGGAGGAGATAGACGCATATCCTTTCTCTGATCTCCAGGTTGGGGAGCACTGACTGACGTCACTGAATCCAAATCAGGATTCACCCAGTGAACAGACGGGCCCTCCAAGCAGTCTCTCAGGAAAGGTACCTTGTCCGAGACCTGGCCTGGAGAAGAGGAACACAATAGGTGCCTTCATATTGTTGTTGGCTTTTGGCTCTAAACTGGTATTTTGTGGTAATTTTAGATTTATGGAAAAGTTGCAAAGGTATCATAGAGAATCTCCATATGCCCCTTATCCAGAGTTCGCCAATGTTAAAATTTCACAGAATGATGATATATTTGTCAAAACTAAGCACCACATTTGTGTATTACTATCAACTGAATTCCAGACTTGATTCAGGTTTCCTCAGATTTTTTTTCCAGATGTTCTGTTTGTATGCTCCTCACTCCACATGTATTATATTTAATCATCATGCCTCCTTTGTCTCTTCCAATCCATGACTGTGTCTAACTTTTGCTTAGTTTTATTATGACCCTGACAACTTTCAAAAATACTTAAGAATTTAACGATCATTGTCTCTGTACTCATATTACAAAAAAGACAGAACCGTGAATACTGATCTACCCTCCACCACCCCCATTTTATGAGGTAAACTCTGGCTAAGAGAAAATAATTAGAGATGGAGCTAGTGCCTTTCTGGGTGCTGTGGATGTCACTAGAACAAGGAACTCTTTAAAATGAAAGATGAACCATGGGCAGTGTATGTGGGACCAATTAGAAGAAGGAAAGCCCAGAAGTTGCATAAAAAGAAAAAAGCAAATAATGAGCAAACAGAATATATATATACGTGTGTGTGTGTGTGTGTATACATATATATATATATATATAAGTATTTCATATTGTTAATGATTTAATATTAATTTTTTCAGTCTAATCATCTCTCTCTAAATTTAGTATTGCCCTTTCTTTGATTCCATATCATATTGAGAGTTTAGAAAATTCTCTACCCCTTCTACTTATTAGATATACTTAATATAATAGTAATAATATAGATCAGAATGTATGGAACTTGTCTAGAGATGAACTTTGAAGACTATCTAGCCATCAAGAAAAGGTAAGACTTGTACTCTATTTCTGTATGGAGTAAACATTTTCACTTTCTGGAAATGAATCTTCTATGCACCACTTAGTGAAATTGATTTTATGAAATAGTTCAAACTCTTACACTTATTAGGTTTTAATATAGAACCTTGTATTATCTATCTGTCTTGTATTATCTATCTGTCAAGTTTTGATAGACAATGGAAAATGTGTTTTGGATTCATCTGTTTTCTACATACTGCTTTCATTCTTTAAGACCCTTGCCTCATTTTACATGCTGTTATCAATTCTTTTGACTGTTTAGAATTATTGATGTAGATATATGGTACTGTGAAAGACAAAACTTTCTAGACACTTAAGAAAATGATTTTATTTAGGCTATTGCAATAAGGAGAACAGACCATTTCTGAAGATCAATGTCTCAGCAGACTGTTTTTGCTGATGGTAAACAAGTTGTTGACAGGGTGCTTTACTCCCACGATTATTTTTTTTTTTAACTTTTACTGACATATAGTTGATTTACAATATTGTGTTAGTTTATGTGTAGAGAAAATTGATATATATATGTACTCTTTTTAGATCCTTTTCCCAGTGTAGGTTATTACAAGACATTGACTCTAGTTTCCCGTGTAAGGAGGGCGAGTCTGAGTCAGTTACTTGAACAGGAAGTGTTTACCTATGTGCCCAGCTACTTTCATGGAGACAGAGATTTCAAATTTTAGTTAATTATTCATGCAACAAAGGACATAACAGTAGCAGGAGTGAAAGGGGAAGGTGCTGTCTCTCCTTGCCATCAGGTATAGGCAGAAGGAAAAGTCTGTTTTTGACCTTATCAGTACCCATCATAAAAATATTAAACTTGCATTACTTTCTCCATTAGATATTCCATTGTTATACTTGTGCAATATAATGTTTGACTGACTGAATCTCACATAATTTTATTTGCAAATTCTACCTGGATATGAAGACAGGCTAGATTCACAAAATTTCTTTACAAATGTGGCAAAAATGCCTAACTGTCCACATAAAAAAGCCTTCCTCTTCCTCTTCTAGAGAAATGAATTGCTCCAGTATGAAGTCCATGGTATCTCAAGGTTTGTATTTTAGAATTTAATGTTGTTCAACCATAATAATAACTTTAGATTTCTGGAGATATAATAGCAGTAGCTGTGTCGTTTCTAATGTTAAGGACGTCTGCTATTTCTAGTACTGCCATTATGCTGTGTCTTATTGATATTTTATTCTGATATTTCTCTAGTAAGTTATGTCCAGGCAACTTTCAACTCAGCCTGTAATTCTTGACTCTTTCATGTTGTCTGTGGAATTTACTGCCAGCATCCTGAAAGGATTTTTAGGTAATTGCTTTTTCATAATAATTATTATAAAATATGGCTACTTCCACTAATTATGTACGTAAGATTGTGTATGAAGTGTGAAGAGTGGACACATTGTGTTAAACTGCCGTCCTGTGAATCCAAATGCCATTTCTTAATGGACTGTTTTGCATTAGGAATTGCTTTGGTGTGCCTGCTTATCTTAGTGCTAAAAACAATGGGGGGACGTGCCAATAATCTGCCAATTATTTTACTTTTGATATGGGGTAAAAGAAATTCTTCCTCCAAGCCATTCTTTCTTGGTTATAGCAGGAGTAGCAGAAAGCACTAGTGGGGTGGCTTTTCTAGAACTTTACAAATGTAAGATCCTATTTTATTTCAGATCATATAAAATAGGGAGTTTTAGTCTAGGGACTTCATCTAAACACAAAGAAACAGCTGACCTTAGGAATATGATGTGAGTGTGAAGTATTACTGAAAATCTGAATAAAGAAGTAAAAATGACTTGCCCACCACACTTACTGTGTCTGCCCCAGAGAAATCTGGTTAATATTATACAAAAGACCATTCACTGTGGAAACTTTTAATCTTAGACGTTTTGTAAATTTAGAAGAGACAGATTTGCTAAAAAGTAAAAGGAGTTAGTATCTAGGATTTAACTTTTGTGGAGAATACTATGTGTACTTGGTTTAGACAATGGTTTGTTATCTTAACCCAATAATATGGTGAATGCCAACTATCAGAAGTGGTCACTGATGCTTGTAGAGGGGAAATATGTATATTTACCATTCTCTTAGAATCTAGTGATAGTTTAAAAAATATTTTTCTGATGAAGCAGAATTTTTAGGTTTTATTACAAAGACTGTTATACCATATTTATCAAAATAGGTTTATAATAACAATTAAAACATGTTCTATAAGTATTAAATTGTTGTGGGATCACCTCCATTTAAAGACAACTACATAGAACTTGTAAAGAAAATGAAATTTTATAATATTTATGAAGTCTCAAAACCAATTTTTCAAAAAGATTTATAAATAAGAAAACATTAAACATTTGAAAAAATATATTCTCAGTTTTTTCAGTAGACTGTAAATATCAACAGTTACTTCCTGAGTTATTAAGTAATATGTACTAATGGCATTATTATAACCTGATGGATACACAAAGAGTTCTTTTCATAATAATAGTTTATAAATAATGTTTTTTTAAATATTGAAATGGATAGTAGAATCTTGATAGAATGAGGTCCAAACAGTGAACCAAATATAAAAAGAGAATTTGAATGAAAATCTGTTTATGATTAAAGACAGAACTCAGTGATCAAATCATTGAAAGTATATAGACTGAAAGCAGGGGGTAAAAATGCACATTTAATCAATATTAATGAAAAAGAAATAATAGAATCTATCAAAAGATTAGGATCATAGATTCTGTAAAATATCTTAAAATAGTTTTGAAGCAATATAAAATGGGAAATTGAATTTATTTCCTAATATGATAACAGTGTCACTGCAGCATAAAAATAGAAGTGGGCAATCCAAATTTAATTACGTGAATAGCATTATTATTGAGACAATAATAGTGAATCATGCTAGTTTCTGCATTTATTATCATTGTTTAGGCACAGATATCTTTTAATGTGGGGGGAACTCAGGGAACTTTTATTCTTGTCTAGGTTCTAAAGAAAATATTTAGAATTATAAAAGGTTTGTTTCCCAAGTTTAAGCATGCTTAATTTGATACTTCTCTTTTTCCATTACACTTACTAACAGCTGAATCCAACCAGATGATCTGTTTACAAATTCATTCACTAAAATATGCCTTTCTCTGCAGTCATTGCAATGAAAACAATGCAGTCCATTGCAAGGCTAAATTAATGCATGAAAAACAGAATTGCTACATTTATACACATTTTCTTTCCTTTTACCTTAGAAGTCAGATCAAAGCCTTTCATGCTGTGTGCTACTGCTGCCCCTCAGGGCAGAGCAATAAACTTAAAATTTCATCCCTGCTAAGTTAGTGATATAAATGTCAATTTACTTTAGCTGAAGTCGACTTTTGAAATCAATAGCAAGGATTACTGTCAGTAGAAAGCATATCTTGCTAGTTCTTGGAAGTAAGTGGTCAGATGTAGAAAGAATTAAGTGACTTGAATTCATCATTCTCAAAATGTTGTCAGTGAAATTTCATAATTTTCTATAGACTGCTTTCCAGTTGGTGTTGCTGATATTAAATTATAAAACTCAGAGTCTGTTCACAGTGCTATTATGTTTGATTATCTATCATCCACACAGAATCTCAGTTTTCCTGGCTTGGATGTTTTCCACTTACTCGCAGTCATCGGAGGAGAAAAAATAAAAACCATTAAGCATACATGTTTTAGGAGCCATGCAAAAGATTTCCATCCATGCATGTGACTGTCAATCTCTGAACTTTGTGGTAGAGATTGAACAAATATTTCCATGAAGACATAATTTTAAATCTGTTGAAGAACGTGTATGTCAAGAAAGAGAAGAGCAAAGATTGACTTACAAAGATATTTAAAAGTTAGTAATCGTATTTATAGAAAGGATTTCTAATGTAGAACATACTTCTATGAAATTATATTTCAAGGTAATTTTCAGAACTGAAATATTACAAAAGTAGTAATTAAGGTTACCTACAACATTATCCTACTCTAATTGAAAAGAAAAGTGTAAAGTTTTTGGTTACAGTCTTTCCAGTAGTGTTTCATTTTTGTTTTGTTTGTTTTTGGTTTGTTTACTTCTGTCATTGAGGCAGCTGGCATGCAGAAACCGTAGTAGGTTAAACTATCAGTGGAAAATCTATTTGTTAAAATAGAGACATATTCAGTGCAACAAAGGTTTAGGTAAATAATTCAAGACCTCTGAATACTCAAGAGGACTCTTGTTAATTACTCAATATAGAAAGGTAAGAAAATAGGAAGCAAAAGACTCATCTCTTCCTAAAATTCCCTACCACTATTCTTGTTGTTGATGTTAGCTTTTTCACCATATAATGTGAAGAAAAGATCTGACCTGGATTAAAAATTTTTGAACAAGTACTCAGCATTAAATCCCAAATAGATACAGAAGGAAAAGAAGAGGAGATGAGTAGGTTGGATAGCATCACTGATTCAATGGACATAAACTTGGGCAAACTCTGGAAGATAGTGAAGGACAGGGAAGCCTGGAATGCTGCAGTCTGAGGTGAAGAAAAGAGTTGGATACAACTTAGAGACTGTACAACAACAACAGATACAGAAAACATATATTCCTTTGCAGTCCTCTTGGAACTATTGGGTTGGCCAGAAAGTTCGTGTGGGTTTTACTGTGCAATTTTACAAGCCAATGTTAGTCTAGATTCAATCAGGGAAACAGATTCAGTGACAAAAAACAGAAATTACTCTGCACTGAATATTTAATTTGATCTTTAAAAGACTTTGAAATTGGTTGGGAGTACAAAATTCAGGGAAAGATTACACCAGTTGTTTGGGAGATAGCCACTGAAGGTCATAGATAGATACTGATGCTATTATTGGTTTTTTTTTTTTTTTTTTTTGTCATCTTGACTAACCGAACCAGAGATGCTCAAGTGTCTGCCTAGGAGCTGCTAGAACTTTTTTTGAGGACTTTTGAGGATTTTTTGAGGACTTTTGAGGGTCTCCCACAAATTATCTAGTCTGTGACAGTGAAAAGGGTAATCCTCAAGAGCTTGCCACGGTGCTACTGTGAACTTCATTTCTATCAGGGAATAGTGATTTCTTCTCTACTTCAGCCTTCCAAATGTCCTGTACTCTTCTCTTAGGAAAATCTTTGTAAAGTCAAAGGCATAATTATCTTCTCCCAAAAAGGGAGACACAAAATCCCCTATGACCATCAATTCATCTTGGTAGTGTTCATTTCTTTTCCTGCTCAATCATTGGGTATCTTGAAACTTAAAGATCTAAACAGCAATCTCATGTTTTGAGAGAACAGCATCAAAACATGTATATTATCTATGGTGAAACAGATCACCAGCCCAGGTGGGATGCATGAGACAAGTGCTCGGGCCTGGTGCACTGGGAAGACCCAGAGGGATGGGATGGGGAGGAAGGCTGGAGGGGGGATCGGGATGGGGAACACATGTAAATCCACAGCTGATTCATGTCAATGTATGACAAAACCCACTACAATATTGTAAAGTAATTAGCCTCCAACTAATAAAAATAAGTGGAAAAAAAAATAAACCGATCTCTAGTGACCCCATTGACATTAAATAGTAAGGGAACCATAGAGAAAGGTGAAAACTGATTTTTAATATTTACAAATATCTATGTATATAAAAGCGAAGAAGAAAATATGAGTGATCACTACAGTCCTTACTTTTGTAAAAGGTCCCGTTGTCATAGTTGGCTGTGTCGGGTCTTGCCTGTGGTGCACGCGGACTCTTCACTGGGGCATGCAGGCTTCCCCAGTTGCGGTGCTCGGCCTCTAGACTGCAGGCTCAGTAGCTGTGGAATCTCGCTCCCCCGCCAGGGACAAACCCGCACCACCTGCATTGGACGGTGGATTCTTAACCACTGAAACACCAGGGGAGTTTCCATGGTTTGTATTTCTCTTACCATTACTGCTTCTACACTCCCTCCATCCTCAGCTCACACAACACCTAATTACAGCTTTTCATCTGGTGAGTTCTCAGATTTATTCCCAGAAGAACCTATGTCATAAGTAGCATCCATCTGTAAAGTAGTTCTAGTTTTCTATTACTTTTTACTAGAAAACACAGATGTCAGAAGAGAATCTCCTGAATTTCAGGCCTATTTCTCTCGGCTACTCTCGGCTACTGCTATTGGTAGCAGACCAATAAAAACAAATCAGCCCAGCTAGTGCAGCAAACCACTGCTTTTTACCGAGTGCTTCAGTAACAGAAGGAACACAAATTGCTCAACTTCTGGTTTAATGGAATCCAACTTGAGTCCCTTGGTGAGATCATTCTTCCCTTAAGAAACATGACTTCCAAATCATCAGAGAAAAATACTGTGAAGATACAAAATACAAGTTTTGCTAATAGGAAATTAAGATCCATGGTATAAACATCTATTCCCATGTCCACATCTTGGTTTTTGAACCTGTGAATGCTGACATAAGAGACAGAGCGCTGATCATAGTGCAGAGAATATAAGACAGCCTAGAAGACGTTGCCCAGCACACTGATACCATTGTGCAATTATTCTACAACTCTTTAAGTTTTAAGGTTGCTATGTGTCTAGCAAGGCTTTATGGAGAGTGATGGTATACAATTGTGAACAGACCATTAGATGAAGCAGGAAAAGTAGGTCTATTTTCACAGTAAATGTCTATTCATAGGAAACACAGATGCTGGCATTTCCAATATGAAGATATGCAAGATGATCTGTAACCAGGTAACATGTTTGTCCCAGAGTAGTAGTATCCTATTGGGAGTTCACCGCTTATCACTGCCACTGTCAAGAGGACTCTAAGCCAAATCAAACCTTGCATAGAGGAAGAACTATGTTTTAAAGTCCACAACTAACCTCTATTACTATCACCATGGTCAATTAATTCTGGAGACCGTTAAGAAAGATACGGAGTCTCTGGGCAGAGAGGCTGTAAGACATCCACAGAACTGATCATCTTTCCCAGCTGGATATTAAGAGCTTTCTCTGTTGTGGTTATACTTCGTGCCCATACCAAGATGTCCTTTGACTTATCTCCTCCCCACGTGGCTTGTCACCAGCTTACGGATCAGGCTTGGTCCTGCTCCTTGGCCTCCAGCCAAAAGTGAGTCATGGCTCATGAGTCACTGTAGAAGACTCCAGTCATCTATACTTCCAGGGCAAGTGAGCAGTCACACATGCCACTTGAACTTCTCTCGCCTGAGACTTCCCTTTACCACTAGCGTTCGAGAACTCCCTGATGGGGACTGCAAGGTTCGTATTTTCTACCAACAGGTTGTGCAAAGTTCAAATTCTTTTTTTTTTTTGGCATTCAACTGATTATAGGGGACTCGTCATGAAGTCATGTATATGGGTTGAAAAGGGAGCTATATATCAGGATGATATGGCATAAGAATCTGGCCTGCTTACTAGGACTTGGAACATTGTGGAGCTTACTCGTTCCTTATGGGGTTCACTGAACTTGATCTCATAAATCACACTTGATTTTGATGATGGAATCTTTCTGTGAACGCCCAAATTTATGACTTGGTAGGTCAGAAAATACCCATTTCAGGGTCTTAGTTCACAGATAACTTGATGGCTCACAGTTAAACATTCAATCATCGTCAAGGACATTGTATTAAGTCAAAAGTATTTCTCAAAAGAGAGGCATTGTGTGTAGAAAATATGCAGGGCTTAGCTATAAAATCGTAAGGAATAATGCCATGATCACCTAAATCCTTACACTGTGTATCTGTCTGCTACAGACACTTTAGACACCACTGGATCTATGATATCCCAACCACCTCTATGTTTGTCCAGCCATTACTTCTTGTATCTGTTCTCTATTGGTCTGTTTTTAATGTAATAATACTGTGTAGCTGTGTAGTTGTGTCGCCAACAAATATTTCTGTGTTTATGGGTGTGCAGGTCACTGTGGTTTGACTATAGCTGAGTCAGTTTAGTGGCTTCTCTTGAAACTGTAAGAAGGATGGGCTTGTCTCTGGGTAGCTAATAGGGTTCACCTCGATTCTCTAGACTTCAGGATAGATTTTGTTGGAAGGCTCCACTCAAGACTTGGGCTTTAGCTCTAGGGTGCTGACTGACTTTAGGTTACAGTAGTAGGAAGAATAATGCCTCCCCAAAGACGGCTACACTTAATCACCTGACCTGTAAATATGTTAAGGGCTTCCCTGGTGGCTCAGATGGTAAAGAATTTGCCTGCAATGCAGGAGACCCGGGTTTGATCCCTGGGTTGGGAAGATGTAAATATGTTTCCTTACATGGCAAAAGAGACTTTACAGAAATGATTAAAGTTAAGAAATCTGAGATGGGGAGATTACCTTGGGTTAAATGTGTAGGTGCAGTCTAATGACATAAAGTCTCCAAATCATAAAAAACAATGAATGATGTGAGTATGGATACGGTATGGATTTGATCAGCTGCCCAAATGGGAACCGGCCGGTGTCTAACCTTCAGAACTGTCAAGACAGCCCTGAGAAAACCCCAAACAACAGCATCAGGGCAACAAGAACCCCCTAAAAGCTGTGTGACATATGACACGTGTGTGCCCTAAGACGTACCAGTCATGTCTGACTCTTTGGGCCCCACTGAACTGCAGCCCACCGGGCTCCTCTATCCATGGGATTCTCCAGGCAAGAGTACTGGACTGAGCTGACATGCCCTCCTCCAGGGGATCTCCCTGACCCAGGGATCAAATCTGCATCTCTTATGTCTCCTGCATTGATAGGCAGGTTCCTTACCACCAGTACCACCTGGGAAGCCCCTAATGACACATATACTAAATGAATTTTGCTAAGAATGAATCTAGAAAAATTAATTTCACAAGATTGTACTGTAAGTGACAAATGATACATGAGTCCTACTGATTATAAGCATTTTGATAGTGAAAAGATGATGGATTAGTTGGTAGGAAAACTTCCAAAGCGAGAAAAGCTTATATTAATTATGAAATAGGGGTGATATTGAGTTAACTTGAGAGGAAGGGAAGACGTCCAAGCAGAGAAAATAATAGAAATAATTACTTGGGAAAATATGTGCATGAATGTTAATAATAGTTTGCTAGTTGTAGCCATGTATTATAAGGGAATGTATTTGAAGCCAATGGTTTGGGCCCTTTAAAACTTAATTTTGACACTGGCTTTGCAAAGGCATTTCATACTTTTCTGTTTATGTCAATAACACAATTTAACTATTACTAGAAAATGTTGGGAATTTGGAGCACAATTGTTGCTGTCTTTCAGGGAAACCGTTAGCCACAGAATATTGGTGGTACTAGTAATTATGAGATCAGAATTATCCAGATTTATGAAAGGACAATATTCATATATATGTGATCCTTTATCTGTGTGTGTGTATATATATATATTGTGTGTGTATATATATATATATATATATATATATATATATATATATATTTAGAGAGAGAGAAAGCATTTCAAATATGTAGGTAGAAAATTAACAATAAAATTAATCGAGACTAAAAGGGAAAAGAGTAAAGACAAATTAAGGAAGCAAGAAACACAAAAATTATAACACCAGTAAAGACCAGTAAAATAAACATAATGTCAAAAAGGTTTTTAAGAGGAAACAAATAGTACTGTCAGATTTGAGTGGTAAGGGAGGGAACAGGGGACTAACAGGGAAGAATACACCTTGAAAGGAGCCTTGACCTGGATGTGACTGATGCGGTTAGCCTGACGTGACCCGGGTAGAGGATTGGGTGGGATAGTCAGCATGATTCTCACTGTCCCTCACGCCAGTGTCAGCGGTCCTGTTGCTTGAACGCAGCAACCACAGAGGAAAGTGGGCTTATTGATTAGTCCATCCTGGTCTGATTCTCACAGAGAACTGTTGAGGAGACTGGATCTAACGGCACAGATGGAAGACACCTCGGAAGAACACTGTAGTGAATATCAGATGATTTCTGTCCTTACTTCTCTGCCTGAGGGAAATGCCCACCATACAGTTTATATTAAAGTCAGACACTGAATAGAGAGGTAAGCATGTGACACAGTTCAGAGCAACAAGAGAACCACTTGATAGCTTCAGAAGTCAGTGTGTGGCCCAAACTGAGAAAACAAAAATCTTCCTACAGATGTTGTGCCTGAGGTATCAGGAAAGATATCTTCCTAAGAAGTCCATGTTAGACTCATAGACTGTTGAGAGGTAAACTGGTTGTCAGATTACTCAACAAATAATGAGATTGTCCCTGAAAAATCTATCTAAGCCAGAGAGTCAAAAAATGAGAAGAAAGACAAGGACCAGAGATTATTTTAACATAATATTGGCCAGGGGATTTTTGCAGAAACTAATGCCTTGGTATTAATACATCTCCAGTCAATAATGCATTAAGTTCACAGGTCTCTTCATGGCTGAAGCTAGCTTCAGTCAACACTTTCCATTTCCCAGTAGTCTGGAACAATATATTCTTTAAAAAAAAATTGTTGGAATATTGTTACTTTACTGTATTTCTGCTGTGCAGCAAAGGGAATCAGCCGTACGTATACATATATCCCTTCTTTTTTGAGTTTTCTTACCAGTTAGCTCACCACAGACCACTGAATAGAGTTCCCTATTAGAATAAATCAGATATAGAAAAAACATCAAGCATAGGAAAAAAACAGATAAACTCCTAAATAAATGGGCCTATGATTTCTTCCAAGAACTTAGACATGCTAAGTTCTTGCATGTCTACTCTAAGCAGGTCCTCATTAGTTATCTGTTGCATAGATATAGTGTATGTAGGTGCCTCTCAATCTCCCATTTCATCCCATCCCCCCTTTCTGCCTTGGTGTCTGTATGTTTGTTCTCTACCTCTGTGTCTCTATTTCTGCTTTGCAAATAGGCCCATCTTTATAATTTTTTCTAGCTTCTACATCTATAATTACTAGACAATGTTTGTTTTTCTCCGACTTACTTCACTCTGTATGACAGTCTCTAGACCCACCTATATCTCTGGAAAGGACCCAGTGTCATTCCTGTTTTATGGCTGAGCAATATTCCACTGTGTATATGGACCACATCTTCTTTATCCATTCATTCCTCGGTTGATGAACACTTGGGTTGCTCCCGTGCTCTGGCTATTATAGTGCTGCAATGAACACTGCGGTGTATGTATCTTTTTGAATTATGATTTTTTTCTGGGGGTATGCCCAGGAGTGGGATTGCTGGGTCATATGGTAACTCTAGTTTTTTAAGGAACCTCCATACCATTCTTCACAATGGCTACATTAACTTACATTCCCACAAAAAGTGCATGCAGGGTCCCTTTTCACCACACCACCTACAGCATTGATTGTTTATAGATAAAACAATGAATTCTTGGTTAAACTAGTTTAACATGGGCTTTAGACACAGAATTTGAAATTTGAAGATAGGATATTTCAAGTGAAGGACCTAAATTACAAAATTGTCCCGTTGAAGTTGGAAGCAGAGCGGTAGTGTCCCTTCAACCTTCACTTGGGATGCCGACAGAGCAAAACAATTGAATTATTGCCTGTTGGCAAAGGTCTGTCTAGTCAAGGCTATGGTTTTTCCAGTAGTCATGTATGGATGTAAGAGTTGGACTATAAAGAAAGCTGAGCACTGAAGAATTGATGCTTTTGAACTGTGGTGTTGGAGAAGACTCTTGAGAGTCCCTTGGACTGCAAGGAGATCCAACAAGTCCATCCTAAAGGAGATCAGTCCTGGGTGTTCATTGGAAGGACTGGTGCTGAAGCTGAAACCCCAGTACTTTGGCCACCTGATGAGAAGAGCTGACTCATTTGAAAAGACTCTGATGCTGAGAATATTGAAGGCAGGAGGACAAGGGGATGACCGAGGATGAGATGGTTGGATGGCATCACCAACTCAATGGACATGAGTTTGAGTACACTCCAGGAGTTGGTGATGGACAGGGAGGCCTGGCGTGCTGCAGTCCATGGTATTGCAGAGTCGGACACGACTGAGCGACTGAACTGAACTGATTGTCTGTTGTCCATTTTGGAAATCAGAGTGTGTATTAATGAAGCTAGAGTACACATAAATGTCTTTTAGAAATATTTATTAGCTATTTTTAGGTTTTTTGGCAAACTTTATAAAAATTAAAATAGTTTCTGTCCAAGCTACCTGTAAATCTTAAATAAAATATGGGTTTTTAGAGAGAGTCTTTCTGTGGTCAACAACCATAGTAAGTGATTAATCACATTATTTTTATATCTAGAAAGCAGTCTTCTGCTATGAAATAATTCTTTTGTCTCCACTTCAATATCAGCTAGACGAGCTTTCTTTCTGTTTTCCTCAAGTAGTGAGTAGTGTTTATTTGATAGAGTTAATTTCTGGCACTTGAGTATTTTCTTATGAGCTTATGTCTGTATTTAAAATTTTTTAATTTCATTAACTTTTTATGTTCAGAAGCAAAAAATAGTCCGTATTACCATATTACCTAATAAGATTGTTTTATCATGCTGAATATTCCATTTTGCTATATCTACCTGTTAACTACATCAAATGCCTTTGAAGATCGCTGCGAGGGAAAGAAATATAAATGAATATGTGAAAGCTTTTTCTCTATACTAGTCATAGGCACTAACAGCAGTATCAGGCTTGTAAAATTATTTTAACATCACTAACATAGAAAAAAATCACATAAACTCCTAAATAAATGGGCTTATGGTTTCTCCCCAAGAACTTAGACATGAGGGTATGTGTGTGTGGAAATTATTTCACTGTAATCTCAAAAACTATAAAATATCACCATTTTAAAGAAAAAAATCTTCAATCTGACTGTCAGATAGAGTTGCCAGACCAGATGAGTCACAGTAGCAAATTCAGCCAATAGATTTGGGGTGGTGTATTCCCAAACTTAAGCTCAGCCCTATTGTGGAGTAACACTGGTTCTCTTGGTTAATGATAATAATTATAGCTTCAGTGATTAGATAGGTCCTACTGTAGAGGGAAACTAATCAGTCTCACTTAGAACTGATGTCATTTTACATTCCCATTATGATTTGACATTCCATTTTCATCTATTTGAATAGCTTGGTTCATGTCCTATGGCAAAGTATGGTTAGTATTCTGTGTTTATATACTAATCTTTAGATTTGTTTATGTAACCATTCCTCTCATAGAAGATCCATTCCTGTTTTGATAAGGTTGCATTTCTGACATGAGCACCATAATTTGGAATGTAGTACTATGATAAAATCAGCAGGGCAAATCTCACTTGGATGAGAGTCATTCATCACTTTCTGCTTCTCAATACGGGTGGAGAGGGAGGGGGGAGGGGGGATCGGGATGGGGAATACGTGTAAATCTATTGCTGATTCATATCAATGTATGACAAAACCCACTGAAAAAATAAATTAATTAATTAAAAAAAAATGAATATGCACCACGGTCCTCTTGCCTTTCTCTAATTACCTCTGACCACATTTAGGGGAGACATGTCCTGGTAAATCTAAGTATTTGTAGGAACTCTAATAAGAGAATTACTTTCCCTAAAGGTAATTTTATGTAAACTATTTTTGCAGGCTTTTCTACTTAAATGTTACTTGGAAGCAGTTTTACTCCAGCTGCTTCAATAATTTCTCTCAATTCAGTTAGATTTATAGTCGGTATAACATATAAGCTGAATGTACAGGTTTTATATGCAATTTTTGCCAGTCTTACTCCTAGAGTGATCATTAGAGTCTCTAAAAAAGTAACCAAGATTTTGGCTGTGTAAGCTACAACTTGCTTACACAATTTTAATTTATTTGCAATCAGAGTTTGAGAGGGTGTCTGAAAATACCAGGCATGTTTTCAAAAATCACAGCCAACTTCTGTGACAGTGAATTGTATTGCCAGAACTGATATATTTAATATGCAATAAATCTATGTCCTAATCTGCGTCCTGTTAACCTTTGCCATTTATGAAGTATTCTGTAAAATCATTTTTCTATGAAGTAAAAATTTCTGCTATTGAGGAATATAATCATTTAGTAAATGTTTAATAACTAGCTTCGGGAAGGAGACAGGAAAGAAAAAGAGAGATCAAATTTGCAACATTTGACAGTTTTTGTTGAGCACATATTCCTATTCCAACTGAATCCAAGCTACTAACATGTCATCAGTAAATGTGGAGTTAGGAAAAGATGTGCACAAAATGTTCTCATGAACTAGAGACATTTGGCTGCAACACATAAGTGAATAAGATAATTTTAATATGGAATTGGATTTTTTTTTCCTCAGGGAAACAATAAAGGATCTAAGCTTATATGCCATGGAGAGGTTATAGAGATGAAAATATGAGGATTTTAAATTTAGCTAAATTGAGTTTTAAATAAAAGATTTTGGTTAGAAGTAATATAGTAGGATATTTTGCCCTGGTTTATTCATTTTACTGCTGAAGAAAGCAGTTTCCAAGGTATACAGAGATTTGTTTCAATTGTAGGACTGGTGAGTTGACAAAGCTTGAACTATGACTGATTTTCCACACGCTGACAGTGAAGAAACAATGGAATAAGAAATGAATAAAGTTTCAGTAGATCAAGGATTAAAAGGTTTTAAAATGAGTTATTCTGAGGTCCAAATTCAGCAACCTCTTTCTTTTAGGACTAATGACTGTACTTTTTGGTAGAATTTTTTAAAACATCATTAAATTATAAATGAAGTGAAGAGATCCGGTTCCATGTACTGTGAGGTAAACTTCTTCCACAGTGTCTTCCACTGACCTCAGCTATAAAGTCTGAAGAGAATGCATGGAACAGCTATTTGAGGGCTCTGAAAAGTAAATAGTAGCAAGTACATTGAAGAATAAAACCAGAACTCAAACTATTACTAAGATAGTAGTCAGTTTCCCATCTTCTCCTTCTGGTGTATACTGACTTGGCAGAGCTTGACCCTGAAAGTGGCTGAGGGCCCTGACCCAGTGTGCTCCGCGATAAACCTTCTGGTTCTGGCCTGAGAAAAAAGGGTCTCCTAACATTCAGAGTTAAACACACAGGGTGACAATATACAGCCTTGACGTACTCCTTTCCTATTTGGAACCAGTCTGTTGGTCCATGTCCCATTCTAACTGTTGCTTCCTGACCTGCATACAGGTTTCTCAAGAGGTAGGTCAGGTGGTCTGGTATTCCGATCTCTTTAAGAATTTTCCACAGTTCATTGTGATCCACACAGTCAAAGCCTTTGGCATAGTCAATAAAGCAGAAATAGATGTTTTTCTGGAACTCTCTTGCTTTCTCGATGATCCAGCGGATGTTGGAAATTTGATCTCTGGTTCCTCTGCCTTTTCTAAAACCAGCTTGAATATCTGGAGGTTCATGGTTCACGTATTGATGAAGCCTAGCTTAGAGAATTTTGAGCATTACTTTACTAGCGTGTGAGATGAGTGCAATTGTGCTGTAGTTTCAGCATTCTTTGGGATTGCCTGTCTTAGGGATTGGAATGAAAACTGACCTTTTCTCCCAATCTGAGGGCTGTCTTTTCACCTTACTTATAGTTTCCTTTGTAGTGCAAAAGCTTTTAAGTTTCATTAGGTCCCATTTGTTTAGTTTTGCTTTTATTTCCAATATTCTTGGAGGTGGGTCATAGAGGATCTTGCTGTGATTTATGTCAGAGAGTGTTTTGCCTATGTTCTCCTCTAGGAGTTTTATAGTTTCTGGTCTTACATTTAGATCTTTAATCCATTTTGAGTTTATTTTTGTGTATGGTGTTAGAAAGTGTTCTAGTTTCATTCTTTTACAAGTGGTTGACCAGTTTTCCCAGCACCACTTGTTAAAGAGGTTGTCTTTTTTCCATTGTATATCCTTGCCTCCTTTGTCAAAGATAAGGTGTCCATAGGTTCGTGGATTTATCTCTGGGCTTTCTATTCTGTTCCATTGATCTATATTTCTGTCTTTGTGCCAGTACCATACTGTCTTGATGACTGTGGCTTTGTAGTAGAGTCTGAAGTCAGGCAGGTTGATTCCTCCAGTTCCATTCTTCTTTCTCAAGATTACTTTGGCTATTCGAGGTTTTTTGTATTTCCATACAAAATTGTTGGAATTCTTTGGGTCTTAGTTCTTGTGAAAAATACCGTGGTAGCTTGATAGGGATTGCATTGAATCTATAGATTGCTTTGGGTAGAATAGCCATTTTGACAATATTGATTCTTCCAATCCATGAACACGGTATGTTTCTCCATCTGTTTGTGTCCTCTTTGATTTCTTTCATCAGTGTTTTATAGTTTTCTATGTATAGGTCTTCTGTTTCTTTAGGTGGATATACTCCTAAGTATTTTATTCTTTTTGTTGCAATGGTGAATGGTATTGTTTCCTTAAGTTCTCTTTCTGTTTTTTCATTGTTAGTATATAGGAATGCAAGGGATTTCTGTGTGTTAATTTTATATCCTGCAACTTTACTATATTCATTGATTAGCTCTAGTAATTTTCTGGTAGAGTCTTTAGGGTTTTCTATGTAGAGGATCATGTCATCTGCAAACAGTGAGAGTTTCACTTCTTCTTTTCCTATCTGGATTCCTTTAGCAAATGAAGAAACAGACCAAGGATTAATCTCAAAAATATACAAGCAACTCCTGCAGCTCAATTCCAGAAAAATAAATGACCCAATCAAAAAATGGGCCAAAGAACTAAACAGACATTTCTCCAAGGAAGACATACAGATGGCTAACAAACACATGAAAAGATGCTCAACATCACTCATTATTAGAGAAATGCAAATCAAAACCACAATGAGGTACCATTACACGCCAGTCAGGATGGCTGCTATCCAAAAGTCTACAAGCAATAAATGCTGGAGAGGGTGTGGAGAAAAGGGAAACCCTCTTACACTGGTTGGTTGGGAATGCCAAACTAGTACAGCTGCTATGCGGACATAACAGTGTGGAGATTTTTAAAAAAAACTGGAAATAGAACTGCCATATTGACCCAGCAATCCCACTTCTGGGCATCACACACGGAGGAAACCAGATCCGAAAGAGACACGTGCACCCCAAAGTTCATTGCAGCACTTTTATAATAGCCAGGACATGGAAGCAACCTAGATGCCCATCAGCAGACGAATGGATAAGGAAGCTGTGGTACATATACACCATGGAATATTACTCAGCCCTTAAAAAGAATTCATTTGAATCAGTTCTAATGAGATGGATGAAACTGGGGCCCATTATACAGAGTGAAGTAAACCAGAAAGATAAAGACCAATACAGTATACTAATGCATATATATGGAATTGCAAAAGATGGTAACTATAACCCTATATGCAAAACAGAAAAAAGAGACACAGAAGTACAGAACAGACCTTTTGAACTCTGGTGGAGAAGGTGGGGTGCGGATATTTCAAAGAACAGCATGTATACTATCTATGGTTGAAACAGATCACCAGCCCAGTATTGCATGAGACAAGTGCTCGGGCCTGGTGCACTGGGAAGACCCAGAGGAATCGGGTGGAGAGGGAGGTGGGAGGGGGGATTGGGATGGGGAATACGTGTAAATCTATGGCTGATTCATATCAATGTATGACAAAACCCACTGAAATGTTGTGAAGTAATTAGCCTCCAACTAATAAAAATTAAATAAATAAATAAATAAATAATTAAAAAAAGAAAACTGACCTTTTCCAGTCCTGTGGCCACTGCTGAGTTCTCCACATTTGCTGGCATATTGAGTGCAGCACTTTCACAGCATCATCTTTCAGAATTTGAAATAGTTCAACTGGAATTCCATCACCTCCACTAGCTTTGTTCATAGTGATGCTTTCTAAGAACCACTTGACTTCACATTCCAGGGTGTCCGGCTCTAGGTGAGTGATCACACCATCGTGATTATCTGGGTCATGAAGATCTTTTTTGTTCAGTTCTCCAGTGTATTCTTGCCACCTTTTCTTAATAGCTTCTGCTTCTGTTAGGTCCATACCATTTCTGTCCTTTATTGAACCCATCTTTGCATTAAATGTTCCCTTGGTATCTCTAATTTTATTGAAGGGATCTCTAGTTTTCCCATTCTGTTTCTTTCCTCTATTTCTTTGCATTGATTGCTTAGGAAGGCTTTCTTTTCTCTCCTTGCTATTCTTTGGAACTCTGCATTCAAATGGGTATATCTATCCTTTTCTCCTTTGCTTTAGCTTCTCTTCTTTTCACAGCTATTTGTAAGGCCTCCTCAGTCAGCCATTTTGCCTTTTTGAATTTCTTTTCCATGGGGATGGTCTTGACCCCTGTCTCCTATACAATGTCATGAACTTCTGTCTATAGTTCATCAGGCACTCTATCAGATCTGGTCCCTTAAATCTATTTCTCACTTCCACTGTATAAACATAAGGGATTTGATCTAGGTCATACCTGAATGATCTAGTGGTTTTCTCCACTTTCTTCAATTTCAGTCTGAATTTGGCAGTAAGGAGTTCATGATCTGAGCCACAGTCAGCTCCCAGTCTTGTTTTTTTCTGACTGTATAGAGCTTCTTCATCTTTGGCTGCAAAGAATATAATCAATCCGATTTTGGTGTCGACCATCTGGTGATGTCCATGTGTAGAGTCTTCTCTTGTGTTGTTGGAAGAGGGTGTTTGCTATGACCAGTGTGTTCTCTTGGCAAAACTCTATTAGCCTTTGCCCTGCTTCATTCTGTACTCTAAGGCCACATTTGCCTGTTACTCCAGGTGTTTCCCAATTTTCTACTTTTGCATTCCAGTCCCCTATAATGAAAAGGACATCTTTTTGGGGTGTTAGTTCTAAAAGGTCTTGTAGGTCTTCATAGAACCTTTCAACTTCAGCTTCTTCAGTGTTACTGGTTGGGGCATATGCTTGGATTACTGTGATATTGAATGGTTTGTCTTGGAAACAAACAGATATCATTCTGTCTTTTATGAGATTGCATCCAAGTACTGCATTTTGGACTCTTTTGTTGACTATGATGGCTACTGCATTTCTTCTAAGGGATTCCTGCCTGCAGTAGTAGATATAATGGTCATCTGAGTTAAATTCACCCATTCCAGTCCATTTTAGTTCACTGATTTCTAGAATGTTGACATTCACTCTGGCCATCTCCTGTTTGACCACTTTCAATTTGCTTTGATTCATGGACCTAACATTCCAGGTTCCTATGCAATATTGCTCTTTACAGCATCGGACCTTGCTTCTATCACCAGTAACATCCACAACTGGGTGTTGTTTTTGCTTTGGCTCCATCCCTTCATTCTTTCTGGAGTTATTTCTCCACTGATCTCCAGTAGCATGTTGGGTACCTACTGACCTGGGGAGTTCCACTTTCAGTATCCTATCATTTTGCCTTTTCGTACTGTTCATGGGGTTCTCAAGGCAAGAATACTGCAGTGGTTTGCCTTTCCCTTCTCCAGTGGAGAAGTAGAGTAGTACATCATGAGAAACGCTGGGCTGGAAGAAACACAAGCTGGAATCAAGATTGCCAGGAAAAATATCAATAACGTCAGATATGCAGATGACACCACCCTTATGGCAGAAAGTGAAGAGGAACCAAAAGCCTCTTGATGAAAGTGAAAGAGGAGAGCGAAAAAGTTGGCTTAAAGCTCAACATTCAGAAACTAAGATCATGGTATCCAGCCCCATCACTTCATGGCAAATAGATGGGGAAACAGTGGAAACAGTGGCTGACTTTATTTGTTTGGGCTCCGAAATCACTGAAGATGGTGATTGGAGCCATGAAATTAAAAGACGCTTAGTCCTTGGAAGGACAGTTATGACCAACCTAGATAGCATATTAAAAAGCAGAGACATTAATTTGCCAACAAAGGTTTTTCCAGTGGTCATGTATGGATGTGAGAGTTGGACTGTGAAGAAAGCTGAGTGCTGAAGAATTGATGCTTTTGAACTGTGGTGTTGGAGAAGACTCATGAGAGTCCCTTGGACTGCAAGGAGATCCAACCAGTCCATCCTAAAGGAGATCAGTCCTGGGTGTTCATTGGAAGGACTGATGCTGAAGCTGAAACCAATACTTTGGCCACCTCATGTGAAGAGTTGACTCATTGGAAAAGACCCTGATGCTGGGAAAGATTGAGGGCAGGAGGAGAAGGGAACGACAGAGGATGAGATGGCTGGATGGCATCACCAACTCGATGGACATGAGTTTGAGTGAACTCCGGGAGTTTGGTGATGGACAGGGAGGCCTGGCATGCTGCAGTTTATGGGTTCGCAAAGAGTTGGACATGACTGAGCAGCTGAACTGAACTGAACTGAACATTCAGAGAGAACAGGGGGGATCCTTGAGGGTTGACCTATTCTCCATTCTCCAATATCTCAGCATCCAGACAAGAGCATGGTGTGGCAGTATCAGCGGCCGTGAAACAAACAGCTCCAGTAACTAAAAATTTAAGACAGGGAAACTTACTCTGATTGGAGGACCGTGGTTCCAAGAGGACAAGGCAAATCTATTTTTCCTGGTTTTTGTCTCTCTCCGTCATCTTGTCTCTTGAATCACAGTACAGATATGGGAAGTTCCTGACAAATGCAGGTAAATAAAGGCCCAGATGTGTGCCAAAGCCTGTAAAAAAGAAGCCCTAGGGTACCACAAAGTATGGAGGAGATTATAGAGAAAGACAGACTCTGGAAAGTAGCTCTGTGTTTACGAACTCCTGAGCTCATCTCTAAGATGTGCTTGGGTGAATCTGATCTAAACAGGGTGAGCAGACATCGGAAACGATCTGTGAGATCAGACCACTGCCAAGATCCCAGACTACACAGTGGGTAGGGTGCAGCTGAGACAGCTCTGAATAGCCCTTCAAAGATTTAAAAACAATGCTTACATTGAAGCCATGACCCACAGAACTTAACCGTCTTAACCAACATAGATTTATTTTCTGTCAGAATGGCAAAAAATGCCAACAGCATGCTCTATAGGATTTAAATAAGACGAAGTCTCATAATATTCAAAATGAAGAGCAGACCATTTAAAATGTCTTAGCATAAAGAAAATCAGAAAGATATCAACTCAGGTGGGGAAATAAACACCAAAAGACATCAAACTTGAGACAACAGATGTTACATTTATTTTAGAAAAACTTTAAAGCTGCACTTTGTAAAAGTATGTCAACAAATGAGGATGTACATCATTGAAATAAATTGAAAGACAGAAATTCTCAGTAGAGCCATCAATGATATAAGTAATGGAAAGAGTATTTGTAACTCAAATGGAAATTATCTAGTTTTAAATTCTGAATAGAAAGTAGCCAGTTCGACCAAAAGAGAAAAGACAAAATGAAGAGCATGTGAGGTTTCTTTGAGAAGTCACCCCTGACAGAAGTTGAGGAAGACTTCAATAGAAAAAAACAAAAAGTTGAAGAAAAAGAAGGGTTGGAAAATCCCAAATTTGGCAAGATACATAAATGTATATATTCAGGATGCTCAGTGAGCCCCAAGCAGTGTATATACATTAATTTGCAGCCTCAGGAGCTTTCTGTGTGGTCAGAAACCGACTTCTGTACAGGCAAGGAAAGCAGACACCAGAGTGAGAGGCATCCAGGGTGAAGGTGGCAGGTAATAGCAAGGGAGCTGACAAAGAGGCTGGTCTATGGCACCATGAGATGGACTAGATCCCCACCCCTGCTGGCCCAAACCTTAAAAGTTTACACAGAGGCCTTAAGGGACTGCAGCTCACATACACAATCCAGATGGTCTCAATAGCACGTTCAGTTCAGTTCAGTCACTCAGTCGTGTCCGACTCTTTGCGACCCCATAAACCGCAGCACCCCAGGCCTCCCTGTCCATCACCAACTCCCAGAGTTTACTCAGACGCATGTCCATTGAGTCGGTGATGCCATCCAACCATCTCATCCTCTGTCGTCCCCTTCTCCTCCTTCCCTCAATCTTTCCCAGCATCAGGGTCTTTTCCAAGGAGTCAGTTCTTTGTATCAGGTGGCCAAAGTATTGGAGTTTCAGCTTCAGCATCAGTCCTTCCAATGAACACCCAGGACTGATCTCCTTTAGGATGGACTGGTTGGATCTCCTTGCTCTCCTGTATTCTTGAAACTGGCTTCTACTGTGGAAATGGTGGGCAGAAAGTACATTTCAAAGGGATGGGTGAGGAGCCTCTGATTAGGTGCCACGTCCCCTCCGTGACCTGCTCCAACAATATGCAAAGAAACTGATATTAAGATATATCATTATCAAGTGCTAAAAATTAAAGACAGAAAATACTGAAAGCAGCTGGAGAAACATGAGAAACTACGTCCGAGCTGACAGTTCAGTTGGCGGTACATTACTCTTCAAACGCTACAGAGCTAAGGTAGTAGCACATGATTAAAGATCTAAATAAATTGTTAACCCTCAAGTCTATATTCAAGGAAAATATCCTTTAAGAAATGAGGTGAAATAAGTACATTCTCAGATGAAAGAAAATTAGGAGAGTCCTTTGTAAGAAAACATGCCTCCGTTTCTGCTTTTTCAAAGTGCTGTACAACGTTCTTCAGGCAGAAATAAGATTGTATCAAATGACAAAGTAGAATACAGATGAAAGAAAACTCTCAAAATAAGAGGGGTATTACATCAAAAAGAGTCAGCTCACTAAAAATATGTGTGCATCTAATGAAAGTACCTCAAAATACTGAAGAAAATATGGCCTTTAAAAATTGAAGTATAGTTAATTTACAACATTATATTAATTTCAGTGTATGGCATAGTGATTCAATATTTTTGCACATTATACTCCATTAAAAGATGCTACAAGAAAATGGCTGCAATTCCGTGTGCTATGCAATATATCTTTCTGCTTATGTATTTTATACATAGTGGTTCATATCTCTTAGTTTCATACCTAAAATTTACCTCTACCTCCTTCCCCTACCCTTCCCCCTTCACTAGTTTGTTTTTGAGGAGGGCCCGGCAATCCCCTCCAGGATTCTTGCCTGGAGAACCCCATGGACAGAGGAGCCTGGTGGGCTACAGTTCATGGGGTTGCAAAGAGTCAGACATGACTGAAGTGACTTAGCATGCACACAGTTTTTTCAGTATCTGTGAGTTTCTATTTTGTGTATAATATTCATTCCTATTACTTTTTAGATTCCAAATATAAGTGATATAATACAGTACTTGTTTTTCTCTGACTTAGTTCACTAAGCATAACAGTCTACAAGTCCATCCATATTGGTCCAAGTGGCAGGATTTCATTCATTTTTATGGCTGAGTAATATTCTGCTGTATATGCATACCACATCTTATTTATCTGTCTGCTGATGAGCACTTGGGTTGCTTTTTTTCTTGGCTACTGTAAACTGTGCTCCTATGAACACTGAGCTACATGTATCTGAATTAGTGTTTACATTTTTCCAGATATGTACTCAGGAGTAGAATTGCTAGATCATATTATAGTTCTGTTTTTAGTTTTCTGAGGAACCTCCATACTGTTGACTGTTTAAATAGGTGATGCACCAATTAGGCAAATATAGACTCTTTAAAAGAATAAATAAATCTACTGCTTTGAGACTGCAACACCCTTCTTGAAATAATTGACAGAATTACTAGAGAAAAAATGAGCAATACAGAAGAATAACATAAACCACCTGGATCTAATTGACAATTGTAGAAAATCTTACCCAACAGTAGAAACATAGAATATTCACTAAAATAAACCATATCTTCAGTTAGGACATAAAGCTAAAAGTAAACAAAAGATTGAGGAAAGAATGTTGATTTTAAGTATATATTTTACTCACAGCTATCAAATTCTCTTTCATCTCCCTTTCCACCTCCTGTCATAAAATCACATTCATTTTTTAAGAATTATGGTATTTAACATTTGAGGATATTTTTAATAATACTTAGTTTATGGCTCTACATTATCTGTTTGCTTCATTCACCACAGTTTCACTATTTCTGGTTGTTTTGTTTGGGTTCATTTTATTGCTGGGGCTTCCCAGGTGGTCAGTGGTAAAGAATCTGCCTGCTGATTCAGCAGATGCAGGTGCAGGTTGACCCCTGAATTGGGAAGATCCCCTGGAGAAGGAAAAGGCAACCCCGTCCAGTGTTCTTGCCTGGGAAATCCCATGGACAGAGGAACCTGGCGGGCTACAGTAAGTGGTGTTGCAAAGAGTCGGACACGACTGAGCAACTAAACAAGATTTTATTGTTAGCTGAAATGCAGTCAGGCCTTTCTTTAAGAATGTCTCACCTGTGTAGTTTTTCTTTGGAAGAGTTTCACCTTTGTTTCATAACTATTATGTTAATAGTTTATAACAAGTTGGCCAATTCTAATATTTGGGTCAAAATATTTTGTGAAAAAGTTAGTTATTTTCTGCTCTATATTTTATATGTTTATGTGGAAGACACTATCCTCTTTGCTTTGACACAAGCCATTTGTTTTTTATACCTGTTTTCTCAAGAATAACTTTGTTATCCTTTAATAGCAAAAGGCAATATCTAGTATTAGTCAGCTCTTGCCACTTTAATACTGATAGTTTATAACCACCCGCAGAGGACAGTGATGTACAGTGTTAAGCACTGTTTACATTCTGAGCTTTGGCTGTGGCAACTCGGCCACAGGCTGTTGACTGCTGGTCAGATGGGGAGGATCTGCCCTGTGCAGCTCGTTTTGGGATCCAGCTAACAGCTAGCAGGATAGTGGTATTGGGTCATGAATTTCTAAAGGCAGTGATTACAGGCTTACAAAGACATGCAGAATCGTCCAAGGCACTCACAGCCTAGGTTCTGAACAGGCCCACTGCATATCTATCCATATTCCTTCAGCCAAAGTGGTTGCTTGGCCAAGAAATATACCAGTGGAGCAGGAAGTGGTTCTCTAACATGTGTGTAGCAGGAAAGGGGATGGTTTGCTGAATAATCATCTGATCTACTACATATCTCTGATTTTTCAGTGTCAACTTTCCTTATTATACAATGTGCATTTGTAAATGTACAGGTTTTGTTTCTTTCACAAAAATCTCATAGCTAGCATCTTGTATCTAATTTCTTACTCAGCCTCTCCCTGCTTTCGGGATTTGAAGCTGTAAAGTTTGTTCATGCTGGTATTTTGATCACATTCTGAGTTTGTTCAGTCGCTTGAAGGTCATAATATACATTTCAAATGCGTACTGATGATTTTTTTTTTATCAATTTGTTGATATTACCTGAAGTCATACTTTTAGCCTTGTTCATTTCTTCATTTATTTAACATATATATTTTTTAAGGACTTACTATGTGCTAGGTGTCCTTATGAATATAATGGTGAAAATTATAAAATCATGAATGTTTCACTTCAGTTCAGTTCAGTCACTCAGTCATGTCTGATGCTTTGCGACCCATGAATCGCAGCACACCAGGCTTCCCTGTCCATCACCAACTCCCAGAGTTTACCCAAACTCATGTCCATCGAGTCGGTGATGCCATCCAGCCATCTCATCCTCTGTTGTCCCCTTCTCCTCCTGCCCCCAATCCCTCCCAGCATCAGGGTCTTTTCCAATGAGTCAACTCTTCACATCAGGTGGCCAAAGTCCTGGAGTTTCAGCTTCAGCATCAGTCCTTCCAATGAACACCTGGGACTGATCTCCTTTAAGATGGACTGGTTGGATCTCCTTGCAGTCCAAGGGACTCTCAAGAGTCTTCTCCAACACCACAGTTCAAAAGCATCAATTTTTCAGCGCTTAGCTTTCTTCACAGTCCAACTCTCACATCCATACATGATCACTGGAAAAACCATAGCCTTGACTAGATGGATCTTTGTTGGCAGAGTAATGTCTCTGCTTTTTAATATGCTATCTAGGCTGGTCATAACTTTCCTTCCAAGGAGTAAGCGTCTTTTAATTTCATGGCTGCAATCACCATCTGCAGTGATTTTGGAGCCCCTGTTTCCCCATCTATTTCTCATGCAGTGATGGGACCAGATGCCATGATCTTAGTTTCTGAATGTTGAGCTTTAAGCCAACTTTTTCACTGTCCTCTTTCACTTTCATCAAGAGGCTTTTTAGTTCCTCTTCACTTTCTGCCATAAGGGTAGTGTCATCTGCATATCTGAGGTTATTGATATTTCTCCTTGCAATCTTGACTCCAACTTGTGCTTCTTCCAGTCCAGCATTTCTCATGATGTACTCTGCATATAAGTTAAATAAGCAGGGTGACAATATACAGCCTTGACATACTCCTTTTCCTATTTGGAACCAGTCTGTTGTCCCATGTCCAGTTCTAACTGTTGCTTCCTGACCTGCATATAGGTTTCTCAAGAGGCAGGTCAGGTGGTCATGAATGTCTAGTTGGGTATTAAACAAGCAAACAAAATAACATCATTGATAATTGAAGCCTTTGAAAGTTTATTGCTTAAACTCCAAATAATCACCTGTTGGTTAGGTGCCTCCTTTCTCTTTTCTGTATGTACATATATATTCTCCCTATATATACATATATGTATGTATGTATGTGTGTGTGTGTGTGTGTATATATATATATATATATTCTCTGTAGGCTTTTTTGTTAACATTTAACTTCTATTGTCTTAGCAAATTTCAATTATACAATACAGTGTTATCAACTATAGTGACAATGTTACACATTTATCTCTTCAGACCTTATTCATCTTAAAGCTGAAAATTTGTACCCTTTCACCAACCTCTTGCTGGCTACTCCCTTCAGCCCTTGGCAAGCACTTTTCTACTCTGCTCCTATGAGCTTGAGTTTTGGGGAGATTCTATGTAGAAATGATACCATGTCCGATTTGTCTTTCTTTGGTTTATTTCACTTAGCTTATTACTCTCAAGATCCACTCATGCTTTTGTAAAAACAGGACTGCCTTCCTTCTCATGGATAAATAACAAACCTTTCCTGTTTAGGATTTGAAGCTGTATATAGGAAAGGTTTGTTATTTATGTTTGTTTTATACATATATATATATATGTGTGTGTGTGTGTATGTATAAATGTGGGTATATATACATATATATAAAGGGTTTGTTATAGATACATATATATATAAGGTTTGTTTTATACATATATAAAGATATATATGGGTTTATATATATATATATATATTCTCGCAATTTCTTTATCCATTTATCTGTTAATAAACATCTCTGGCTATTATGAATAATGCTACAATGAACACAGGAGTATGCAGCTACCTCTTTGGTAACCTGTATTCATTTCCTTTGGATTTATAGCCAGAAATGGGATGCTGGATCATACGGTAATTCTGTTGCTAATTTCTTGAGGACCCTCCACACTGTTCTCCATTGTGGCTGCACCAACTTACCTTACAGCCCACAGTGCGCAAGGATTCCCTTTCTCCACATTCTCGCCAACACTGTGACCTCCCGCCTTTCAGATCATGGCCATTCTAAGAGGTGTGAGGTGATACCTCGCTGTGGTTTTAGCCTGCATTTCCCTGACAGTAATGCTGAGCACCTTCCCGTGGACCTGTTGGACATCTGCATGTCATCTTTGGAAAATTGTATCTGCAGTTCCTCTGCCTATTTTTTAATAACATATTCTTATTATAGTCATCTTCACTAGCAGACAGAATGGGACCGTTCCTTATTTTAGCTTATGATTTGTAACATTCTAGTCCTTCATCATCTGGATGATATATATTTCTTCTTTCCTTGTGGAGGTATATTTGTCATAAAACAAACTGTGTGTGTTTAAACTATACAAGTCACAGTATAGTTCTGAATATACCTGCGAAACTGTCACTGCAATCAAGTTGTGAACATAGACATCATCTTAAAAGTTTTACTCCTTTGCAATTTCTCATCCTGTCCTACTCCCTACTCTTCACCAAGTCTGTAGGCAACCATCAATTTTCTTTCAGTCACTATGACTGGCATTTTCTACAATTTATATTAATGGAATCACATGTTACGTATACTTTTTTGTGTGTCTTTTTGCCTATAAATATTTGATTTCCTAGAAAATAAACATTCTTTATTCTGAGCAAGGATAACATTCTTAGTTCAGACAAAAGTCATGTTATATCATTTCTCTAAGTTGTCAGTAACTTTCAACAGTCGACAAGAGGAGAGAGATCAGTCCCTTCTCCCACCAATCACTTTCATAATCTGGAATTGACCTATTATTTGGCTGCATTTATATGCCTCTGTCCTCCAACTCTACTCACTTTTCATAAACCTGCTAACTCTATGTTAATCTGTTCTTTTCCTCTTTTCCTTACTCTCCTGAGCTCCCTGTCCTTCGTTTACCTGTGAAGCTCCATGTCCATGTTTGCTATATCACTAACTCACCTCACAGATCCTTTAGCCAATAGACATTAAAAACAAGGTGTATGTAGTTTTATTATACTTACTGTATGATAATTTTTGATTTATCAAAGCTATTGCTAAATGATTGACTTATGAAGAGTAGACTTTATTTATGATTGATTTCCAGGTGATCAGGGTAGGACCCAGAACATGTGGCTCTCTGTAAGTGTATCCTGAGTAAATAAATGAAGGAATAAACAGAAATGTACATAATTTTTTTGCTATTTCTGCATGAGATATGTGGGCATTGGCAACAGTTGCACTGCCATGAAACTTCTGCATCGGGGGATTTCTGTGATGTGATGTGGTTCCTCGGATCACGGGGGAAATTTAGATGTCAGCCTCTTAATGCCAGCTTCACAGCGCTTTCTTGTTAAAACAACTTTATTGTGATTTACATACCATATAACTCACCCATTTAAGACACGCAGTTCAGTGGTTTTTAGTGTGTTCAGAATTGTGCAACCATCACCAAAGTCCAATTTAAAACATATTTCTCACCACAAAGAAAAAACTTGTACAGTGTAGCTGCTGTTCCCCTACTCTTTTGCCCCTTTTTAACCCTAAGCAACCATTAATGAAAGCTTTATCTCTATAAATTTGCCTCTTCTGTACATTTCATGGGGCTTCTCAGGTATCTCCATGGTAAAGAATCCTCCTGCCACTGCAATAGACACAGGAGATGCAGGTTCGATCCCTGGGCTGGAAAGAGCCCCTGGAGAAGGGCATGGCAACCCATTCTAGTATTCTTGCCTTGCAGAATCTCATGGACAGAGGAGCCTGGCGGGCTGCAGTCCTTGGAGTTGCAAAGAGTTGAACATGACTTAGCAAAACTGAGCATGCAGATACACGTATATTTCATATATACAGCATCTTAGATATGTGCTCTTTTTGACTGGCTTCTTTCATTTAGCATAATGCTTTTCAAGGATCATCCATGCTATAGCATACATTAATATTTCATTATTTTTTATGACCAATATAACATGGAAAATGGATATTGTACCATACTTTATCCATTCATCAGTTGATTATTTCTGCCTTTGGGCTATTGTGAATGATGCTTTGATGAGCACTCCTATGTAAGATTTCATTTCTCTTGAGTATATAGCTAAGAGAATAACTGAGTCCTATGGTAATTCTGTACTTAACTATTTGTGAAACTGCCAGGTGATCTTTCAAAATGACTGAAATCATTTTGCTTCTGTCTGTAATGTACAAGATCTCTGCTTCCCACATATTTGCCAATACTTATCTGATTTTTCATTCCAGCCATGCTGGTGGGTGCGAAGTGAAAGGCTTAAGTTTTGAGGGACTCAGGAAGTTTAGATTTACTGTAGAAAATTGATGCATTAGGACTTAAGGAGAAAAAATTGATTATTATTAGCCTTTGCAATAACGTACTTCTAATCCTGATAGAATAATTCCAGATGTTACATTTGGCCAAACATCTGAACTCAGTTTCAGAAACCTATATCTTTGAAGGCAAAGATGTCATCATGTCTAACTCAAAATTATCCCTTTTAAGAGGCAGCTTTGTCATATGAACTTTACCATGATCTGATAGCTTTTATGTGTGATCTGTGGCTTCATAACATTTTGAGAATTAAGATAATTCCCCAGATTCCATGTCCTATTTTTCCATTACAAAAATCAGAAAATCTACAATCACAGACTTTTCTATATATTAAGGCACAGGGTCAGGACATTGGTTTCATGAGTAGCATGTAACTGAAGATTTGAATTGGAGTCAGTCAGTGTGACGATGAAGATTTGATCGTTTAGGGACTTTAGTAGCAGAAATGCTGGCATCCAAATGCCATTGATCATTGGTGCTAAATGCTGTGTTGGGCATTGTTCCTTCCCTCAAGCCCGTCCAAAGAAATCTGTGAGCAACCTAACATATTTTAATAACCTACCCAGAATAGATATTATTATTTGTATTCCCGATTGATATTGTTGTAAAGTACTTTTCCAATTTACTTCAAGTTATATATAAACCAATAAAAGATACAAATATACAGCTATATAAACAAAGCCCTATCTTATTCCCACCACATTCTCTTTCTATAATTCTAAACTGATAACATTAGAGAAATAATAAAAATGGATTTAAGTATAGCAAAAAGTCAATTTTATTTTAAATTTAATTCCAAGGGTATAATATTAAAAATTCTACTTTTATTCCCACCAGCACCTGAAATTCATGCCGCACTGTTTCAACAGATATTCCACTGTATGTGCTTTTATGTATCATTTCTCATTTTTTGAATTAGAGCTTTCTAGCAATTAAAAATAATAATTATTACAAGTCTGCTTAAACCTTTTGTTTGTATTCACTTCTCTATAGACTTTAAGGGAGGATTTTTGCTGTCATTTTGTACAAGTGATTTCCTTTCTTTTTTTTCATGTTCTTTTCTTTGATGCCTGCTTTAAAAGAGGATCTGTGGCCATAAACCCTATTAATAGAGATACCCAAATGCCACTCCAGCACTGTGCTAATAAGACTTTATCTTGCTGTGTGCACACATATTTTCAGGAAACTTTTCCTGTGTAAACTATTTTCATAAATTATTGCTGACCTTGGAAATCACAGAGTAAGGTAAAGTTGATGTCAAATTTTGATTCTGCTGGTTGGTAGAGAGAAATATCATAAATAAAATAATCTTTTATGTTGTCATAACTGAATACTTAAAATACTGTTTAAATTTTCTAAGTAAAAATATGAAATTTTAATTTAATTTCTTTCATTTTTTTATACCTCCCCTCCAATTCTACTCTTATAGCCTTTACTATATACTCATGATATATAATTCTAGGTATGTTTCAGCCAACAGTGTCAAGAAAAATAGATATCTCTGTCTCAATTTCTTTCTGTAGAAAAATAAAATGCTACTATCTACCTACCTACCTACCTCTTTGTTTATTTATGTTGTAAAGTCTGAGGTTTCCTTGTCCAGTTAATTGTCACCATGTTGGGAGCTATGGATACTTCAAAAAGAAAACAGATCTCTCTAGATTACAGAAAATTAAAGAATGCTATATTTTTTTTTAATGTTCCCTAGAGCATAGAATCTGGGTTGCTTGGGACTAGAGCATCACCTCAGTGATTTGTGAGGTATTCCTGGTCTAATGCTATCAGAGTCTCATGGCTTTGCAAGAACTCAGCAGTCATGGGAAACCAAACAGCCAGTAAAATCTTTGCATAATGAATATGTGTAAGCCTTGTTTCAGGAGATTTTAAAAATATGACATATTTTTCATTTATTTTGGAGAGCATTTGTTAGGACTACTTTTTATATCTGTGTGGTGCCAAGGTGTTTACCATACTTTACCTGGTGGAGGGGATTTTGTTCTAAGTAGATAAACCATTTATGTAGATAAATGGTTTAAGTAGATAAACCATTTAAGTATTCAAAATAATCTAGCAAACACCTGCTCTGTCCCAGCCAATGTATCCTGCCAGTGACTGAGCGAGATGAGGCAGACACAGCCCAGACCGTGATGATGCTTACATTCCAGTACAGTGACAAATAGAAGAGGAAAGCAGTTTTAGACAGTGATGTGTAATATAGAGAAAATAAAGCAATGAAATAGGGAGTGACATTGGACGGATGGCCAGCGAATGTCTCATGTTTTAGGAAGTACATTTAAGCTGCGTTGTGAATTACTGGACTCAACCAGTTATGAAATGATCAACATAACGTGTTCACAGTAAAGAAAAAGACAAAATCAAAGATCTGTGGAAGAGACATATTTCCTGATTTCAGACAGAAAGATAGTATGATTGAAATTCAGTGATTGTGGGAGTGGGGATCGGGATTGGGAATACATGTAAATCCATGGCTGATTCAAAGAATAAAAAAAAAAGAAAAAAAAAAAAAGAAATTCAGTGATTAGGAGGTTAAGTGGTATATTAAGAAGCATAGCAGCATAAAATGACATTACATTTTGCATATAAATTTATATAGATTTCATATATATTTATTTAAAAGTTATGCCTATATGATACATATAATATATAGATGTGTATGTACATATGTTGTTGTTTAGTCGCTCAGATGTGTCTGACTCTTTGCAACCCCATGGAGTGCAGCATGCCAGGCTTCCCCGTCCTCCACTGTTTATGCATGTATATGTGTATGTATATATTTAAATAGATATGCATATTTAAATTTTAATTGGAAGTTCTTGGCAAGTACAGAGCATTTCTTCCTTGAACGGCTAAATACAAGGCTATGTCCTTGAAAACAGCTGACTGGGCATAGAATGGATATCTGGTCCAAAGTCGTCAAACTGTAGGTGAGTCAGCAATCTAGTAACTACGCTGATAAATATCCTCTGCTAAGCCAACTAATTAGTCCTTCTGCCTTGAGGAGTTTTGTATAAAGCATGCAGAAATAGAGTGTAGGTAGTGTGGTAAGGTAAGCTGAACACCACAGAGAATGCAGAGGCCATTATGGTGCGGTGGAGGACATACTAGACTAGCAAATAATGTGTATCTACTGCACCCTAAACAATCACACAGTTTCTGAACAGAATTACAGTCTCTGAGACATGACTGAGCTGAAGCTGAGATGGTACTGTTCAGTGAATCCCTCATATATTCTTTTAAAACCATATTATTACTGTTTATGCATATGGAGTCTGCTCTGTGGGTTCTGACAGAACTTTCAAAACGCATTGGCTATTTCTCTGTCCTGGAAAATCACAAGATGAGATAAATGTTAAAAGATTTTAGTAGTAAAATCCAAAGGTCACACATTTAGTGAGTAGAAAGGTGGGCTTAGAATTAAACCATTTCTGACACTAGAGTTAATATTCTAGAATGAACAGACATTTAGACAGGTGTTTTATATAACCCTGATTCACATGTATGTCCAGTTTGCTGTCTTAATGGTCAAAATTGGACACAAGAAAATGAGAAGACAAACCACAGGTCGGGAAAAATTATTCACAAAGGATGTGTTGGACAAAGGACTGTTATCCAAAATAGGCCAAGGATACTCAAAACTAAATAATAAAAAATGAACAAATCAGATAAAAAATGAGCAAAAGATCTATACAGACATACAGATGAAGATTAAACATGTGAAGAAAGACTCAACACTACCTGCAATTAGGGAATAGTACATTAAAATAGTAATGAGGTCACAACACACACCTGGCAAACACAGCACAAATATGGCTAAAATGAGGCACTCTCATCCATTGCTAATGGAAATACAAAACAGTGCAGCCTCTTTGGAAGACAGTTTACCAGTTTCTTATAAATCTAATTGTATTCTTACCATACCATCCCGCAATTGTTTCTTGGCATTTACTCAAATGAGCTGAAAATATTTGTCTCCCCAAGAATCTGCCCACAGGTGTTTATAGCAGCTTTATTCATAATTGCTTAAACTTGGAAGCAACGAAGATATCCTTTAGTAGGTGAATGGATAAATAAATTGTGGTACACCCAGACAATGGAACATCATTTGGCACTAAAAAGGCATGAGATACCAAGCCATGAAAAAACATGGAATAAACAAAAATGCATATTATTAAATGAAAGAAGTCAATCAGAAAAGACTACACAGTGTATAATTTCACCTATTTGACATCATATATAAGGCAAAACTATGAAAATAGCAAAGGGATCAGTGGTTGCCACAGATTGTGGGGAGGGACAGAAAAACAGGGAGAGCACAGAGGACTTTCAGGCCAGAGAAACTCTTCTGTATGACGTAGGAGTCGGTACATGCCATTATATATTTGTCAAATCTATAGCCACATAACACCAAGAGTGAAATCTAATGTAGACTATAGCCTTTGGGTGATAATGATGTGTCTGGGTAGGTTTATTGCTTGTAACCAATTTGCCCATCTGGTGGGGGACGTTTGTAATGCAGGGGACTATGTGTGCATAGAAGCAGGTGATATGAGAGAACTATCTATTCTTCTCAATTTTCCTATGAAGCTAAAACTACTCTAAAAAATTTGTGTATTGAAACATGAACACAAGACCTCTGAGAGAAAACAGGGATTTATCTATAGTCAAGGAATTCTATCTTACAAGGAAAGTTTTTGTTTGTGCAATGGCTATAATGATAGCCATTGTAAAAAATCATACCAGTGATTTCAAAATATCACAGTTCTTTTAAAAGTCATAGGCCACACGTTTGTCTCCAAACTGTATTCTTGAACAAAATATTGATGTTTCTAATGAGTGCCTAAATACAGTGAATACATTCCTCCCTTAAGGTTTTGTATTCTCATGGGAGACTATATGGAGAAAAATAGATGTATTTAATTTTTGCACAAAATTAAGTGAAATTTCATGTAAAAGAGTACATGAGATTAAGACAGAATGACTTGATTTAAAAATATATTCTTACTTGAGTCTATCCCAGTTATTAATAACAGTGGAAGATGAGTCTTTCTCGAGTATTCATTCAGTACTTTTATCAAAGTGTCTTGAGGTCCTGTTTATTGAGATTAGCTGAGAAATAATGAAATCTATTCTCAAAAGAGACCAAAAAAATTCCTACTTTAATGTTCTCATCTAGAAAATTCTTCTATCTTCATAATAAATTTTATCTCATTTTAACATAATTCTTTGGGATTTGGGATGCAGCTTTCCCTTTTCCCTTCACATAAAATTACAAGAATCTAGAAATATGTCAGCTTTGTCTTTCCATTATTGAGTGTTTTAATAATTCCCACTGAAATGGTAAACTTTTCATTAAATTCCCTCTTGCAATTCTATGAATCTATGCTTGTATTTATATTACTTTACTTTAAATACACTAAATTTGGACATTATGCTTTACTCATATGCTTACCAGTTCCTCGCTTTATTAGTTCTCCTCGTACCTGGGATTCTCTTTGTAGGATTATTTCCTTCTTCTGAAAATCCAATCTGTAGGGATTACATTTTTAATATGTAGGGATTACATGTGGCCTGTAATGAGGGTGTTTGCTTCTGATAGGTGTAAGAATGCCACCATTTTGAGAACACTGTAATTCTTGATTTCTGAATTGGAATTCTCCATCTTGTACTGTTAATATAAAATTGACAAACCCATGTGAAATTAGCCAGTGGTATACATTCTTGGGGTTTTCCAGGTGGCACAGTGGTAAAAGAATCTGCCTACTAATGCAGGAGACTTAAAAGCTGGGGGTTCAGTCTCTGGGTCAGAAGATCCTCAGAGTAGGAAATGGCAACTCACTCCAATATTCTTGCCTGGAAAATTCCATGGACAGAGGAGCTTGGCAAGCTAAAGTCCATGGGGTTGCAGAAGAGTTGGACATGACTGAACACATACATTCCTGAGGATACTTTTTATACTAAATCTAAGCCAAAACATTAATTTTTCTTCTTTTTCTGGAAGATGGGTTTTATGGTCTGGTCTCATGAGGTAAACAATCAGAAAACTAAGATCATGGCATCCAGCCCCATCACTTCATGGCAAATAGATGGAGAAACAGTGGCAGACTTTATTTTTGGGGGCTCCAAAATCACTGCAGATGGTGACTGCAGCCATGAAATTAAAAGACACTTACTCCTTGGAAGGGAAGTTAGGACCATCCTAGACAGCATATTAAAAAGCAGAGACATTACTTTACCAAAAAAGGTCCATTTAGTAACGGCTATGGTTTTTCCAGTGGTCATGTATGGATGTGAGAGTTGGACTCTAAAGAAAGCTGAGTGCCGAAGAATTGATGCTTTTGAACTGTGGTGTTGGAGAAGACTCTTGAGAGTCCCTTGGACTGCAAGGAGATCCAACCAGTCCATCCTAAAGGAGATCAGTCCTAGGTGTTCATTGGAAGGACTGATGTTGAAGCTGAAACTCCAGGACTTTGGCCACCTGATGCGAAAAGCTGACTTATTGGAAAAGACCCTGATGCTGGGAAAGATTGAAGGCGGGAGGAGAAGGGGACGACAGAGGGTGAGGTGGTTGGATGGCATCACTGACTTAATGGACATGAGTTTGGGTAAACTCGAGGAGTTGGTGATGGACAGGGAGGCCTGGCATGCTGTAGTCCATGGGGTCGCTAAGAGTCGGACATGACTGAGTGACCGAACTGAATGAGGGCCTTAAGTTCTTGAAGTTCTATGGGTTCAGGAAAGGCTTTCAGGTCCAACTATGCTCAGTTCCTAAGTGACCACTGTGCACTGGATTCCCCAGGGAAAGCCAAGCCATTAACGAAAGTTTACACATTGGTTTCCTATGTGCTCTAAGTGCTTAGTTACTGGACAGAAGTCTCCCTTTGTTGTGGGTTTAACCCTTCCTTTAAAAGTACTTTATTATCTAGCCTTTCTGAACCTACATTAATGTAAATTTTTGTGGCATATACTTATTGCTCTTCCCTTTTAAAAGTTTGTTGCTTGACTAACAAACTTAGAATATCACCAAGAAACGGAGCAGAGATGGTGTGGACAGTGTCCATGAAGTCATTCTGAGCCTAGCGAGATAGCCTTCAGTCTTTCATGATAACATATGCTGTTGCTTAGAGAGGTCAACAAGCTGGTGGAATAGGAAGTCCCCTGCAGAAACACCAATTTAAAAATGATGTAGGGATCCAAATACCTTTATGACTGACCAGAACCCATTTAAGAAGTTGCAGTACCTCTGCAGAAAGGCTTAAAAACCAAAAGAGCGGCACTGAAATGGGTCAGAGGAGCAGGTTCATTTGACTACCATCAGGCCCTTCCCCAGTCCAGCAGAGCTCAGCTCTGAGAGAGAACAGCTTGGCCTCAGTAGCTGTTACTGTCTTGCCTCCCTGGGAACACCGAGGAAACCAGTGTAGCTTGAAAGTCTGTAGGGAGCTAAGAACAAAGAAAAGGGAGGGTGTCTTGCAGCAGGCGCAGTTCCACAGGGTGGGGGACAGGCATACAACCCGGAGACTTCTTCTCCTGAAGGAAGAGAGGGAAGCGGGCTTGCCTCCAGTGTTCTGGACATCCAGTGTACTGTGCTAGGGAAAATGGGCCGGTTGCTTACTGTGGCTACCATGGCTGTGTAAGATTCGGAGAGGGTTCACAACCCTGAAACTCCTCCAGAGAGAGAGAAACTCTTCTCATAGAAACTTCTCTCTTCCTAGAAACTTTTCTCATAGACAAGGTTTGAGAGGTTCCCCAGATTCTAGCCAAGGTGAGTACTGAAGGTCTCTCTCTGTTGACAATCCATGGAGTCCCAGACAGATGGCAGTCTTTTCAAATACACAGACACCAAATGCAGAGCAAAGAACATGAGGAATGAGGGGAATATGGCAAAAGTTAAGGAGCAAAGTGATCTCCAGTGACCTACTCTAAAGAAATGGGGACATCCATGAATTGCCTGAAAACAATGCAAAGTAATCTTAAAAAAGCTTGCTGAGTTGCAAGAGAACAAAGATGGAAAACTAGACAAAATCAAGAAAATAATACATGGCCAAAATAAGACTATGAACAAAGACACAAAAAACAGAAACAAAACCAAACAGATTCTGGAATCAAAGAATACAATAAACGAATTGAAACAATCAGTAGAGAGTTTCAACAACCAACTTGACAGAACAGAAGGGATCAGTGATTCAAAGACAAGTCATTTGATATTATTCATTAAAGACATGCATATACATAAGAAGATCATACTGTCACTCGTAAAGTATCAGCAGTTACATTGCTTGTGAATTGGAAGAATTAATATTGTTAAAATGCCCATATCACCCAAAATCACCTACTGAGTCATTGCAATCCTGATCCAAGTTCCAATGGTATTTTTCACAGGAATAGAATAACTAATCCTAAAATTTGTATGGGACCACAAAAGACCCCTGGATAGACAAAGCAATCTTGAGAAAAAAGAACAAAGCTGGAGGCATTCCACTTCCTGATTTCAAGCTACATTACAAAGCTATTGTAATTAAGAATATAGGACTGGCATAAAAACAGATGCATAGATCAATGCAACAGAAGAGAGACATGAAATAAACCTATGCATAAATGGTCAATTAATTTACTACAAAGGAGCCAAGAATATACAATAGAGAAAGGCCAGTGTCTTGAATAAATGGCCTTGGGAAAATAAGCCACATGCAAAAAATTGAAACTGGCCTACTGTCATATACTATACACAAAAATCAACAAAAAGTGAATTAAAGACTTGAACATAAAACCTAAAACCATAAAACCCTTAGAGGAAAGCATAGGCTGTAAGCTCCTGAAATCAGTCTTGGCAATAATTTTTTGAGTTTATTACCAGAAGCAAAAGCAACAGAAGCAGAAATAAATGAAGTGAAACTACATCAAGCTAGAAAGCCTCTGCACAGCAGAGGAAACCATCAAGAAAATGAAAAAACAACCTGCCAAATGGGAGAAAATATCTGTAAATTATATATCTGAGAAGAGTTAATATTGCAAAATACATAAAGGGCTCAGATTGCTCAATATCAAAGAAACCAAACCATTCAGTTAAAAAATGGGTAGAACTGAGTAGATACTTTTACAAAGAAGACATATAAATGGCCAAGAGGTCCATGAAAAGGTTCTTAACATCACTAATCTTCAAAGAAATATAAATAAAAACCACAATGAGACATCACATCACACCTCTTAGGATGGCTATTAGAAAAAGAAATAACAAGCGTTGGCAAATATGTGGAGAAAAGGAAACCCTTGTGCACAGTTGGTGGGAATGTAAATGGTGCAGTCACTATGGAAAATGGTGTTAATCAAAAAATTTAAACTAGAACTATAATATGATCCAGACATCTCAGTTCTGTGTATATATATATCCAAGAGAATGAAATACACTCTGATGTTCATTGCAGTGTTATCCACAATACCTAAGGTATGGAAATAAGCTAAAGGTTTTTCAACAGATTTATCAATAAAAAATGTTTGGTATATACATGCCATCAAATACCATTCTTAATTGGTCTTAAAGAGGGAAATCCTGCCATATGCAACAGGAGGTATTAGCCTCGAGCACATTGTGCTACATGAAATTAGTCAGTAAGGAGTCCGACCATATAAGGCACCTAAACCTAAGGTAGTCAAACTCAAAATAATAGAAACAGAGCATAGAATGGTGGTTGCCAAGGCCTGTTGTTTATTCGCTAAGCCATGTTTGATGCTTCATAACCCAATGGACTGCAGCATGCTAGGCTTCCCTGTCCTTCACTGTCTCCCAGAGTTTGCCCAAACTCATGTCCATTAAGTCAATAATTCCATCCAACCATCTCATCCTCTGTCACCACCTTCTCCTCCTACCTTCAATCTTTCCCAGCATCAGGATCTTTTCCAATGAGTCCACTCTTCCCATCAGGTGACCAAAGTATCGGAGCTTCAGCTTCATCATTGGTCCTTTCAATGAATATTCAGGACTGATCTCTTTTAGGATGGACTGGTCTCATTTCCTTGCTGTCCAAGGGACTCTCAAGAGTCTTCTCCAGCACCACATTTTGAAAACATCAATTCTCTGGTGCTCAGCCTTCTTTATGGTCCAACTCTCACATCTGCACATGACTACTGGAAAAACCATAGCTTTGACTAGACAGATCTTTGTCAGAAGTGGTAGCTCTGCATTTTAGTATCCTGTCTAGTTTCGTCACAGCTTTTCTTTCGAGGAGCAAGGTCTTTTAATTTCATGGCTGCAGTCACCATCCACAATGATTTTGGAGCCCAGGAAAATAGTCTGTCACTTTCCATTGTTTTCCCATCTATTGGCCATGAAGTGATGCCATGATCTTAATTTTTTGAATGTTGAGCCTTAAGTCAGCTTTTCTCTCTCCTTTTTCACCTTCATCAAGAGGCTCTTTAGTTCCTCTTTGCTTTCTGCCATTAGGGTCGTGTCACCTGCCTATCTGATACTGTTGCTATTGCTCCCAGCAATCTTGATTCCAGCTTGTGCTTCATCCAGCCCAGCGTGTCACATGATGTACTCTGCATAGATGTTTAAGCAGGGTAAAAGTATATAGCCTTGTTATACTCCTTTCCCAATTTTTAAGGAGAAGGGTGAACTGGGGAGTTGCTGTTTAACAGATAGGAAGTTTCACTTTTGCAAGAGTAAGTTAAAGAGATCTTCTGTACAGCACTGTGGCTACAGTTAACAATAGCATTATTTGTTGTCTGCCTTTCTTCCTTTTTTCTCTAAGTAAAATTAGGACTGCAAAAAAAATTTTAAGGCTTATCATTTAACGGTCGTCACTGTTTCTGTCATAATTAATATTTTTTATTGTGTTTCTTGCCTGGCGGTAAAATCATTTCAAAACCTGTACTTTATCTCTCGAGTGATAGACCTACAACAGCCCAACCACTGTTATAAATTCAACTTAGCCTTTTCTGGAACTATTTGAGTAGATAAATAGTAGAAAATGTAACTGTATATTTCCAACCATCGACATCATTAGAATTTCCACTGACATAATGAAAGATTAAGTTTGTGGGAGTGTTGAGTTCATCTAATTTTCAAACTGAGTTACTGAGAACCTCCATTAAAAATTCAAAGTATGATGTCAACATTATAGAAGAACAGTCTCTGTACACAGTACTCCTTTGGCGGCTTTTGAAAATTAAATGCTAAAAATGAAGACAGGGATGCTTGGAAAAAGACTCATTAAAGAGGACAGAGGGTAGAATATGTTGCTAACCTTGTCACATTTCAGAATTTATTTTAGGTGACAACACAATTATTTAATATTCTTAATTAAACCTGTGCAATCAGGGAACACATAAGAAATATCTCTACTACTAGAATTTTACCTAAATAACCCCGAGAAAACTTGGTCTGTATGACATACAAATTTGTGATAAAACAGTTTTCTTGACTTTAGAACTTGGAATAAATGCCAAGATAGGAATAAATTCACCTTTAAGCAGCTTGAAGATTTATGCATTTATTTTCCTCCAGTGATGCTTTAAAGGGCTTTAAAATTCTGTCAAACAATATGTTCTGGTTTTGTTTGGGAATGACCACCCAATTTGAAAAGACCTAGTCACAGTAAAGAATCTGCCTGCATTACAGGAGACCCGGGTTCAATCCCTGAGTCTGGAATATCCCTTGGAGAAGGGAATGGCTATCCACTCCAGTATTCTTGCCTGGAGAATGCCATGGACTGTAGCCTGCCAGGCTCCTCAGTCCATGGAGTCACAAAGAGTTAGACATGACTGAACGGCTAACACTTTCACTTTCATCCTCTAAAAACAACAATAATCCTAAGTATTATCACTTAATGTTTCCTCCAGGGTGTAATGATTATGAGGTGTAGTAGTACTTGGCATTTTGTGTGTCTGTTGAATCTAAGTTCAGTTGACCCCTCCATGGAATTCAGGAGGAGAAGTCTTTACATAGGTTAAGGGTATTTAGTTTGCTATTAAATATTTGCAAGATTATGCAACCAATGTCTTCCTAAATGTATGAGAATTTTAATTTTAAATGATTTTCAAAATAATTCCACTTAGATCTCTATGTGCACTTAATGTCTTGGAAAAAAAATATGGCCTACTTGTTTCACTGAACTTACTTTAGAGATGGTATAAAGAGGGCTAGTTCAATTCAGTGTGTCTATTAGTCTTTTTTTTTTTCTTTTTTTTTTATTAGTCTTTTTTTATACTGAGATATATAATTGAAATATTACATTAGTTTCAGGTATACAAAATAATGACTTGATACTTCTGTATACTGTGAAATGATCACCACAATAAGTCTTGTTAGCCTCCATCACCGCGCAGTTACAGTTTTTTTCCTTGTGATAAGGATTTTAAGATGTACACTCTCAACAACTTTAAAATACCCAATGCAGTAATATTAGCAATAGTCACCACATCATATGTTACTTCCCATGCCTTGTTTATTTTGTAACTGGAGGTTTGTACATTTTCACATTTTGCACCCATTTTGCCCCTTCACTTCCCCCCCAGTCCCAGCACTCTGGCATCCAATAATTTAATTTTTTCTCTGTATCTAATGCTGCTATGAACATTGGGGTGCAAATGTATTTTCAAGTTAGCATTAGTCCAAAAATGGAAGAACAGGTTTTCAGGGAAAAGTAGGAAGTTAATTCTTGAGATGCAAAATTTGAAGGGTTAAGAGGTTTTTAGGTATAGATGAATTGCTCCCATCTCATTAGAGTAGTTAGGACATTGGTGACTCCTACGGGTATAGATTGGGGCTTCCCAGGTGGCGCTAGTGGTAAAGAACCCACTGGCAAATGCAGTAGACATAAGAGACGCAACTTCGATCCCCAGGTGGGGAAGATCCCCTGGAGGAGGGTATGGCAACCCATGTAGTCAGTTCAATTAATTTTCATGGGGCACAATATTATGTTAATAGATAGCATCATCTTGCCTTATCAAGAAAATGACTTGATTAAATATTAAGTGAAAGGGATACGTAAATGAGAGGAAATGCTCTAAGATGGTCTTTCCTATTTGAATCCCAGGGTACATCTTACTGCAAGTATGAATATGTACAATCTTGGAAAACACCTCTTTGGATGGTTTTTTGATGAAACTTAACAAGTAAGGACTTCAAGGAATAAGGATTAAGGATTTAGGGAAGAGTTAGGCTTATAATTTGGAGAAATTAGAAATGTAGGACACTACTAAGGCTTTGGAATATAAACCTGATAATGAGCCAGAGATTTTTATACCAGTTACCATTCCTAAATCTTTGTATTTTGTTATGTTTGCGGGCTAATCCTTCCTTGACCCTATACTGATTTGTATAAAAATTAGGGTATAAAGGAAATATTACAAATCTTGCCAGTATTCTAATGTCTCAATATATCCTAGCAATGTGGAAACAAATTGGTTGATCTACATTTCTAGTCCAGAATTAAACATAACTATATTTAGGCTTTGATAAGAACCTGTCAGAAAAACAAAATATATTCTGGTCCCATCTTTAGCTAATTTTTCTTTATTTTTACTGAATATATTATTTGCCATTTCGAAATGGTTGTTTTTCACTAAACAGGATTTTTATTGTTCAGCCACTCAGTCGTGTCTGACTCTTTGAGACCCCATGGACGGCAGCACACCAGGCCTCCCTGTCCTTCACCAACTCCAACAACTTGCTCAAACTCATGTCTGTTGAGTCGGTGATGCCATCCAACCACCTCATCCTCTGCCATCCCCTTGTCCTCCTGTCTTCTATCTTTCCCAGCATCAAGGTCTTTTCTAATGAGATAGCTCTTCATATCAGATGGCTAAAGTATTGGCACTTCAGCATCAGTCCTTCCAATGAATATTCAGGGTTGATTGCCTTTAGGATGGACTGGTTGGATCTCCTTGCAGTCCAAGGGACTCTCAAGAGTCTTCTCCAACACCACAGTTCAAAAGCATCAATTCTTTGATGCTCAGCCTCCTTTATGGTCAAACTCTCACATACATACATGACTGTGGAAAAACCATACCTTTGATTATACAGACATTTGTCAGCAAAGTAATATCCCTGCTTTTTAATATACTGTCTAGGTTTGCCATAGCTTTTCTTCCAAGGAGCAATCATCTTTTAATTTCATGGCTGCAGTCACCATTTCCAGTGATTTTGAAGCCCAAGAAAATAAAGTCTGTCACTGTCTCCATTGTTTTCCCATCTATTTGCCATGAAGTGATGGGACCAGATGCCATGATCTTCGTTTCTTGAAGGAGTTTTAAGCCAGCTTTTTCACTCTCCTCTTTCACCTTCATCAAGAGTCTCTTTAGTTCTGCTTTACTTTCTGCCATAAGGGTAGTGCCATCTGCAAATATGAGATTATTAATATTTCTCATGCCAATCTTGATTCTGGCCTGTGCTTCATCCAGCCTGGGATTTCACATGATGTACTCTACATAGAAGTTTAAGCAGAGTGACACTATACAGCCTCAACGTACTTTCCCAATTTTGAACCAGCGTGTTGTTCCATGTCCAGTTCTAACTGTTGCTTCTTGACCTGCATACAGGTTTCTCAGGAGGCGAGGTTGTCTGGCATTCCCATCTCTTTATGCCACGAATAGAATTTAGTGGCATATAAGAGTTCAGTGAGGTCATATGGAATGGAATTGCAAGAGTTAATCCTCACGATTCCAAGTACAGGTTACGGGAAACTCCGCAGGGAGGAAGTCAAAGAGGGAAGAGTTAACTGGCAGAATTACTGCTACCTATTAAAGTAATGAATGTAGCAAGGAAAAAAAAACCAAACTAAACAGACTCAGCAGCAACAATGTTACTTTTTCAACAAGTATTTACTTAGTGACTATAGGTTGCAAGACTATCTGGTAGGCATTTGGGATACAAAGGTAAACAGGATTGCTATTTGTCTTGCTATAGCTTCATCAAGAGGAAAACAGGTAAAGCCTGGGAAACAAACTTAAAAATTAGCTAACTGGGTTCTCAGTCATAAAGAGAATGCTGGAACCAATGAAGAATAACTTCTTTTGTAAACTAGAAAAACAAAAATAAACCTCAAAGTCAGTTAAAAAAATGCAGAATAAATGAGGGAAACAGAGTCAGCATAGGCAAAGTCCTAGTTATTGATTCAGATATACTGTAGGAGTCTTCAAGGACTTGTTTAAACTTAAAGAGAATACATGATATGATTCTACAAACACTGAGTTTATCAATTGTTAGGTAAACCTACTTGGGAATCTCAGCAAATGACCTTCAAAACTATAAAAGTATACTTATCAAAAAATTTTACTCTCAAAATATAAAATGAACATGCATCACATGTTTTTCTTTGACTCATGATTAATGAAGGCATTAGGCAATCCACCGTGCACAACTCTAAAACAGAGTCACATTGACTTTCCAGGCAGTAGTCATGAGACATGAATTCAAGATGACCCCCAAATCTCATTTAGCACAACATCCTCTGTGTGGTGAGCAGATTATTTTGATGTTTAATAGTTTTTCCTCTTCAAACTTTCACCAAAAACTCAGTCTGAGCCATAGCCTTGAAAAGGTATGAAGTTCAAAAAGGTAAAAGCATGACATTCATGATTTCTGAACATAAAAGCATATATCAAAGATTTTATTTAACCCATTAATTAATGATGGGAAAATTAAGTCATTATGACTGGTCCAGTGAACATCTGAGAAAATAGATTACCTCTAGTCAATTTAACAAAGAAATATTACAATAACATTGCTGGGTTAGATATAAAACTGGCTAATGCTCAACAGGCCATAATTCTTTGGAATGATCAGTTACACCAGACAGAATTTCTTGTATCACTCAGTATAAAAATCTGCAAGTTAAGAAAAAACTTTACTTAGTTTGAGACTATTAATCAACAGTAAAAAGTGAAATAAAGTAAATTACTTTAGCCTTTCATTAGGTTATTTTCTTGTCACCATTGTAATATCAAAAGGATCTGCTGCTAAACTTTTTGCCTTATTTTTGCTTCATTTTTTTTTCTTCTGATAATCATTGCCAGCTGCCTTTCCCATGTGGATATCTCATTTGCCAAATCCCATGTCATAAATATTTAACTATTTTAGTGATTTTATAAGCTCCTTTATCTTGGCATAAGGTGAAAGGGGAAGAACCTCTTTTCCTTTCTCATGATCATGAGAAAAAATATTTTATGTCTACAACTCTCCATGGCAAAATCTTCCCTTTCAAGGTTCAGCCCCATCATTTTATATCTGGACTTGGGTAATCAGTAATGTAGGAAGAGTTGATTTATAAAAAGCATTAAGGGTCATTTCCCTTTCCTTTAGATAAGAGGATATTTGTAATGTTAGGTGTATTTCTTACACTTTGAAGCTCAGCCAAAATAGTTGCAGAGATTCCATATTAACATTCTGCTGTAGTTCACATGTTTCATCCAAAAATATTCACCCTAAGTTCTTGAAAAATGCCTATGATTAATTAGTTATCAGCCCACAAAGAGTTCTATTTGGAGAGATCCCTGTTTCTCCCCTTATCTCTATAGTCTGAATATACCCAGTTCTTATTTCTAATTGAAACTAAATGAAAGCTTCAATGCATACATTGAATATCAAATCTATATTGAAGTATAAAACTCATTTCCTGGTGCAGATCTGAGCTGAGAAGCTAAGCCCTGTAGCTCTGTTTCTCTAACGGCAATCCCTGCACATGCAGTATCAGCTCATCAGGGATATTCACTAAAATGCAAAAAGCCGCTACCCAGCTGGGTCCATCATGATCTTTGGGCACTGTGTTAGGAATCTGTGCCTTTGGCAATTCTGTAGATGGTTACAGTGCCCAGTCCAGGGGAGGACTGTTTTGCTGTTCAGTGTTGATGGCTTTGACATTTTTTAGGACTCCCTGGTGTCTCAGACAGTAAAGCGTCTGCCCACAATGCAGGAGACCCAGGTTCAATCCCTGTGTTGGGAAGATCCCCTGCAGAAGGGAATGGCAACCCTCTCCAGTACTCTTGTCTAGAAAATTCCATGGATGGAGGAGCCTGGTGAGCTACAGTTCATGGGTTCGCAAAGAGTCGGATACGACTGAGCAACTTCACTTTCTTTGAAATTTCTGTGTATCCACTGGAGCAAAACCCCATTCAGAGGCACTTGATCATTTGACTATTTGGCTATTTCATGGAAATGCCCCTCTGACTCTTCCTCTAGTTACACACACACAATAGCATACCTAGGACAAATTCAGAATTTCAGAGTCAGTTCTAATATCCATCCAATATCTTCATCTATTTAAATACATCAGTGTTACTTTTTATTATTTACAAATAATGGAGAGTATCACATTTTACTCTGGACACACATTTAGTTTAAAACAATGGAAATATCCCCTGCTTTCATTCAGGTCACTGTTCTGTAGACGATAAGTAGTTGTACATAGTGACATAGATAGTCGTGTCAAACATCTGCAATCAGATGCCTACCTCCTGAATATATTAGAAGCTCTTTGAGGACTGATGCACAGTCAAGGGAATAATGCTCTGCAGATAACAGGATGATGTTCTGGGTGGTTTAGTAGAACTGCTTGTTACCAGTTGTTGCCTCTGGGCCTTCACAGTGGGATGTGCTTCTTGGCCTCCTCCTTTTATATATTTTCAGGGCAGCTGTTCATATGCTCACACACTAGCCTACTTATTAAATGGATAATAAACCTGGTCCTCTGACCCAACTGGCATATAACCAGGAGAAAGCTGGAGTTTCAGAGACATACACAGCGACAGTTTCTAAGCGATGACTATAATTGTGACCCTGAAAACATTTAACAGGTCTACTTGTTCAGGACTCATTCTTGTTCTTTTCTTTCTTGGACATCATGCACAGATGCTTTCTCCCTCTGAACGTATTCTGCTTTTTGTGCCTGTCTGATACTTCACGTGTTGGTCCATCTTTGGGAAACGGACTCCTTCCACTTTCACAAAGCCAGTTTCCATCCAGCTCAAAGGTTCAACTTAGGGGATAACTCATTCCAGAAGGCTTCAGTCATTATTTTGTTTATTAAAAAAGTATACTTTTCATGTACTGTCATAAAAGCCTACAGATTAATCTGTTCTAGAGTTCACAAAATTATACTGAAACTATTTAGTTGTCTGCCACCTCTGCATCCAAAGTGTTCTTAGACATTTTATCTCTTTCAATATGGTTGCTTGTTATGAAGCTTAGAACGTGGTAGGCATTCAAATAAGGATTGATGATTAAGTTAGTTATGCTTATCTGCATGGCAGTATCCAAGTCTATTGATAATGTTCACACATTTGAAATGCAGAAACAATATGAAGATTTTATTCAAAAGAAATTTTCCTTAATGTTCATGCAATGTTACTGTATTTTCCTATGTCTTTAAGTGATACTTTCAGTTACATAGGTTATATGTATCTATGTTATAAGTCACTTCTCAAATAATTCTGTCAGTTCTCTAATACACAAATCTTCAGTAATGTTAAAGTCTTTTAGATTACATATATCAGATATCTTTGAGATTAAATAATATATATTCCTTTATAATATGCTGAATTTTCTACAAATTAATCATGAAAAATATACTTATTCTATAAAACATTTAAATAATGATAAGCTCAAAATTATTGGTTCTCATTTGTTAGCTGAGCAAAGAATTTCAGTATTTTGTAAATTTCTTCCAGAACCACAGAATATGTATTGGCTTAAAAAGTTTACCAAACATTTCTTTCATTATCAAGTTCTTAGAATAATGAAATTTGAATTTTGAAATTATGAAATTTGAGTTAATGATGCTACTAAATAGCACTTCAAAAATACGTCAAGTGAATTTATATATCACACTGCTTTAGAATTAGGAAGTAAAAGACTAAGGGATTTTGAATTTATATCAACAAAGATTTAATCTTAATGTGATTATTAATGATTTTGTGATTTTAAACAAATATATTTTTACAGATCTTTCTTGACTTACATAGGAATACATCCTGATAAGCCCATCTTAAGTGGAAAATGTATTTAATGTACCTAGTCTACCAAACATTATAACCTGGCCTAGCCGACCTTAAATGTGCTCAGAACAATTATAATAGCCTATAGTTGGGCAAAATCATCTACTACAAAGCTTATATTATACTATAGTGTTGAATATCTCATGAAGCTTACTGACTAGTAAAAAACAGTATGGTTATCTGGCTACAGCATGTTTATAAGTGTAGTGGTTATTTACCCTTGTGATGGCCTGGCTGACATCTGTGGCTGCTACCACCCCAGCATCACAGAGAATATCTTACTGAATATTATAGGGCTAGTAATATCCAGTAAGATATTCTCTGTGATGCTGGGCGGGTAGCCCAGGAATGATCAAAATTTGATGTACAGTTTCTACTGAATGTATATGGCTTTTACAGATTGTTAAGTTGAACACTGAAAACAGGGACCAGCTGTCCTATTACCATGTACCTATATTCATTTTAGAAACCTAAATTACTCAGTTAATATTTCTATAGTATGTTGATAAATAAAATTGTGGTTCTCTACTTTGTTTAATGACATTGTTCAAGTACTGAGAATGATACATTTTTCTTTGATTTCTTTTCCGGGCATCTAATTGGATGCTTGTTTTGAGAGAAAAGATAACATGAGCAAAGTGTGATTTTAATATGATTTTAATCTCAAAGTGAGAGTATCATCTTCTCTACCACTGGAGGAGTAAAAAATGAAGTTCTATGATGAACTTTAACTTTACTCCAAAGAGATAACACAACATAGATTTCTTTGTTCTAAATCTTTAAAAAGTATCAAATTTCAATTAACTATTGCTGACATATAAAACTATATTGCTAATATATGAAACCATATAGCTAACATATAAAACATATAAGCTAACTATATTTATAATAAAATAATTTGCCACAATAATGTAAGGAGATCCTTACTCTATCTTCAGTTCAGTTCAGCAGCACGCCAGGTTTCCCTGTCCATCACCAACTCCCAGAGCTTGCTCAAACTCATGTCCATCAAGTTGTTGATGCCATCCAACCCTCTCATCCTCTGTCATCCCCTTCTCCTCCTGCCTTCAATCTTTCCCAGCATCAGGGTCTTTTCCAATGAGCTGGCTCTTTGCATCAGGTGACCAAAGTATTGGAATTTCAGCTTCAGCCATCAGTCTTTCCAATGAACACCCAGGACTGATTTCCTTTAGGATGGACTGGTTTGTTCTCCTTGCAGTCCAAGGGACTCTTAAGAGTCTTCTCAAACACCACAGTTCAAAATCATCACTTCCACAGTGCTCAGCTTTCTTTATGGTCTAACTCTCACATCCATACATGACTACTGGAAAAACCATAGCTTTGGTTAGACAGACCTTTGTTGGCAAAGTAATATCTCTGCTTTTTAATATGCTGTCTAGGTTGGTCATAGCTTTTTTTCCTAGCAGCAAGTATCTTCTAATTTCATGGCTGCAGTCACCATCTGCAGTGATTTTGGAGTTCCCAAAAATAAAATCTGTCACTGTTTCCACTGTTTCCCCTTCTATTTACCATGAAGTGATGGGACCAGATGCCATGATCTTCATTTTTGAAGACTGAGTTTTAAGTCAGCTTTTTCACTCTACTCTCACACTTTCATTAAGAGGATCTTTAGTTCCTCTTCACTTTCTGCCATAAGGGTGGAGTCATCTGTGTATCTGAGGTTATATATATTTCTCCTGACAATCTAGATTTCAGCTTGTGCTTCATCCAGCCCAGCATGTACTCTTCATAAAACTAAATAAGTAGGATGACAATATACAGCCTTGACACACTCCTTTCCTAATTTGGAAGCAATCTGTTGCTCCAACTCTATCTTAGTTGGATTTTATTCAACCATGTACTACATCCATGTGAGTTAATACTAACGGCAAAAATATGTGCTTACTTTAGTTCACTATTTTTTGAAATGCAAATTAAGATGATAGGTTTATCCCAAGTCATATTAGACCCCCTCAAGTATAAATTATCTTTCTTGGAATGTTAAAAATATTCTCTCTCTCCTGAACTAAAATGTTGCATCTATAACTGGAAAATAGTTGATTATATTGTCTTAGGGCATTTTTTTTGGAAGTGTATTGTTTCTTTGGGTAAATTAACATTGATAAAAACATTTTTCGTGGGCTGGCAGCACTTATATTTACCAAACACAATTTGAGATAACTGTTTTCATTATAGTAACATCTTCTTATCTATAATAGAAAATATCCCTATCAATTTCAAACAATTCATTCCTTGATTTTGAAGCAGTCATAGTGAAGTACATATTGAAACACATTTATAAACTCTCTCTTTCCAAAAACAATTTGAGAGTCTTATAAGGAAAACCAATGGGACCAACCGATAAGGGTTAATACGGTTGATTTCTGGGATCAGCAAATCTAGATTAATATAGGAAATCATAAGTAAATATAGAATTTCCTAAGGCAATCATTTTTATAAAACTCTGAATAAATAATTCATATGACCTACCACAGAGAGGGGCTTCCCAGGTGGCAAAGTGGTAAAGAATCTACCCGCCCATGAAGGAGACGTAGGTTCCATCCCTGGGTCGAGAAGATCCCCTGGAGAAGCAAATGGCAAGCCACTCCAGTATTCTGGCCTGGAGAATCCCATGGACAGAGGAGCCTGGTGGGCTACAGTCCATGGGGTTGCAAAGAGTCAGACACAACTGAGCAATTGAATATGCATGCAGGCAGCACAGTGAGAGATGCGATGCTCCAGTATATGCCTGTTTTGTTTTGTTTTGTTTTGTTTTCACTAAACTTCATTTCTTTGAAAACTTCTCTTTGTTGATAACTTGCTTCTGATAGGACTGCACATCATAGATATCTCTCCCCTTCAAACCTCAGGAGTGCTGGACTTGTGACAAAGGCTAGACTGGTTAGGAAGCTGGGTCATGAGCAGGAATTCCTGATCTAAGATGCCTGCTGACACTGATCTAGACAGGAACCCCTCACCTTTCCTCATGAGATCTCAGGGATGCTATAGGTTCTCTCTTTCAGGATGCCTGGCGATTCTTCTCACCTGTCTTTATTTCTTCAGTCAATGCTTATGCCCAAAGATTTTACTTAGCTCTTGGGTATTGCTCTTAGCACTGAGCAAGTTCAAGTGAGGTCACATAAAAAGAAGCCAATTGAGTACAGTTTTCTAGGGAACCACCAGACAGCTTGAGTAATCACTATTCTCTGTAAATAAAGCTTCAATGGCTTCCTCTGATAACAGGAATGTGGCTTATTCTTTCAAGGCTACTGATGAGTATTAATTACCAGACGACACTAACTTTCACCTCCCCCTCTCTTGCAGTCATTTTCACTTCCCATCAGGCTAGGAGGTATCATAGAAAGACCACATGGGTGATAGGATCTACAAGGAAGAATGAAATAAGTCAGAATGTAAATATATCAGTAGGAAGTATTAAGACTGAAATGCAAAGGAAAAAAAGAAAATGAAACAACACCACTGAAGACCATCCTAGAGCTAAGTGACAATATTAGAGTCAGGATATGTGTACGAGAAACTCAGAAGTAGAATTAAAAAACAGTACATGAGAAAGGAATGCTGAAAATTTTCTGAAGTTAGAGACACTAAACCATAAATCCAAGAAACTTGAGAACATCAAGCAGTGTAAACACCAAGAAAAAACAAATCTATACATATTATATTCAAACTGTTGAAAACCAATGACAAAGAAAATCTTGAAAGCAGCAAGAACAAAAAAATATTGCTTACAAAAAGAGAAGGATAAGAATACAGCAGTTCTTCTCATCAGAAACTATGCAAATAAGACAAGAGAATGATATCTTTACTGTGCTGAAAGGAAAAAAAAATGTCAACACAGGATTTTAGATTCCCTGAAAAAATATCCTTCAAAGTTAAAGGAGAAATACTTTCTCAGTGAAACAGAAAAATGAATTAATTTGTTGCCATTAGACCTACTCCAGAAGAAATGCTACAGAAAAGTTTTTGGGAAAAAAGGGTATGATCAATAAGAAAGTTAAACTGGCAGAAAGAAATAAAGAAGGTTAAAAATGGGGGAAAAAATTGTATTTTACCCTTACTCTTCACTTTTTCTTAAAGATAACTGAGGAAAAACATACCAACAATATTTTGGGTGTTAATAGCATAAAATCCATAACAACAAGGGCAGAAAAAACGGGAGGGAGCAACTGATTTTACATAATTAAAAATATCTTACCCTGCACATGAGGTGGTATAGTGTGTGAAAGAGGTTTTAGATTATTTTTAAAAGTGTATTGTAGACCCTAAAATATTATTTGCAACCACTAAAAATAATATAATCAATAAATGCGGTAAAATAGAATTGTTAAAAAAGTAAGTTAAAACCAGAGAAGGCAGGAATAAGAGACACAGAAGCAAATGAAAAATAGCTGACAAGATGCTACCACATACTCCAACCACATGAAGAATCATTTTGAGTGTCAGTATCTAAATCCATTTGTTCAAAGAGAATCTTCCAATGACTGGTTGGTGGTGAGATAACAGAGTGATGTTTCAGGAATCTCAGTATTTTGGTTCTTCTAACCAGTCTGGGGTCTAGTGCTTGTGGTCAGCATATAGTCACCATTCAAAACCTGCGTTCTACAGAATAATTCAAAGGTATACTTCAGATTATTATCAGTATCCTTTCAGGAGGAGGTAGGAGTCTTGTGACATTGTAATCATTAACTGCTTGAGTCTGCTCTTTGGGACTTGGGAAAAGCCGTAGGAGATTAAGCCTTTTCGTCCACAAATAAGAAAGGGTGCTTTTGAGCAGCCACAGCGGTACTTTTGTACCCGGGAAGGCCCCACAGTGTCTTGCTTGACTTCAAGCCCCCTTTGTCTTTGATACCTCTTTAATCCTAAAATGAACCTGGATGGGAAAGAAAGTGAATAAAGTTTTAGAAAGAGATTAATCATAAACTCAGTACAGCAACTTGATGTTAGGGGACTCAGTTTCAGTAAAACAAAATAGAAATAGATATAAAGGTACCCAAGTCATTTTCTAAGGCTGATATGACTGTCATAAACTAGTAGCTTCCAACATAAGGAAAAATATAGGGCTCACTTAAGGCTATTGATTTTTAAGTAAAAACTAAAATAGTAGGCCCCCAAATCCAGCCATTTGAAACAAAAATAATCCACTCCAATTGGAAGTTAGTTCAGAAGTGCGACAACACTTCAGTCTTTGGGGGAAAATGGAAGAGAATATCTTAATATTATTATCTTAATCTCTCTACCATAAAAAAATATTGTCAAAAACATCAGCAAATATGGTAACTAATTTAGAAATTCTAAAGGCAAATTAATTAGTGTCCGAGTCAGAACAAGAACAGCAGCACCTGAGAAACTTCTGCGTGTGAGCACAAAGCTAAATATACTAAATATTCATCTATACCCACTGGCTCAGTTGTGTTTAGCTCTTTGCAATCCCATGAACAAGAGCCCTCCAGGCTCCTCTGTCCATGGGATTATCTTGGCAAGAATACGGCTGTGGGTGGCCATTTCCTTCTCCATTTCTTACACAGGGGAACAAACAAATGGCAAATATACAGCAGAAGAAGAATAATGTATGTATTTGATAAAAATTCAATCAGTGCACTAAAAAAGAATAGATGCTAAAAACATAACTATCACAAAAATATTTTAAAATATCCATAGTATGAATCTATATCAAATTAATAAAATTATGTAGAAGGACTCTTTCAAATTATACCCATAGTTTTTAATTGAAAAAGGGTAAAGTAGAGCATCATTAAAAATTATATTTGATTTTCTTTCAAAATATATAAATGTCCATTCATAATTAGCTTGCTTTAGGATGTAGTGTTTTAAACAATGCTTAATTTATTTTCTCTAGAGCAAGAATTTTAAAATATTTCCACATCAATTCAGGTATAAAATTCTTTTAGAATTGCCTATGTTCCCCTAAATTGATGTATTTCTCTTTCTTATGCTAATATTTGATATTTTTTTTGTAATTTTCAAAGCAGCAAACTTAGCTGTAGCAAAATTATTATTTATTTGGTTTCCTGCATTGCATAATAACTAAATTACATAAGTTAAATGAAGTATATGTGGAATAAATAGAATAAACCCTTCAGAACCTTGATAAACAAGCAACCCATTGTTAGGGAGTACATTATGAACTATGAAAATTCAATATCCTATGGAAATAAAATATTTTACAGAGGTGAGAAAAACTATCTGCTAAACTGGTGAATAGCTTAATCAGTGACTAGTTCATGGATTTCTTGCTGTGTGCTGCTGAAGGAAGATATAAAAGCAGTAAAAATATGACTACATAAACTAGAGATACAGGTAAAATTCAGCAGATTCCTTTCTTTTTCAGAAGGCAAACTGATGTGTTTGAGGAGGGAAACAATGAGAAAGTTCCTCTGCATTACTCACATTTGGCTTCCCCCCAAATGCATTAGCATAGAATGCATAATCAATGAAGTTAGGACACATCCTCATACCATATAATAGTCTCAAAACGCCTTAAAGACTTAAATGTGAGTTACCACATCATAAATCTCCTAGAAGATAACACAGGCAAAGCATTCTCTGACACAATCAAATCAGTGTTTTCTCAGAGCAGTCTCCCAAGACCATAGAAATAAAGCCAAAAATAAACAAATGAGACCTAATCAAATCCACAAGTATTGTACAGAAAGGGAAATCATACACAAAATGAAAAGACAAACTTGGACCAGGATAAAATATTTGCAAATGATGTGACCATCAGGGCTTAATTTCCAAAATATGCAAAGAGCTCATATAATTCAATAACAAACAACCCAAGCCAAAAAAAAAAAAAAATGGACAGAAGAGCTAAATAGACATTCTCCAAAGAATACTACCAGATGCTCAATAGGCACATGAACTGAAGCTCATCACTGAAAATTATTAGAAAAATGAAAATCAAAACTACAGTGAAGTACCACCTCACACCAGTCAGAATGTCTATCACTAAAACATCTGTAAGTAATAAATGCTGGCAGGGGTGTGAAGAAAAGGGACCCCTCCCTCACTGTTAGTGGGAATGTAAATTGGTAGAGCTGCTATGGAAAACACCATGGAGGTTCTTCAAAAAGCTAAACTACCATATGATCCAGCAATACCACTCCTGGGCGTATACCCAGATAAAACTATAATTCAAAAAATACGATAAGGAAGCTGTGGTACATATACACCAGGGACTATTACTCAGCCATTACAAAGAATGCATTTGAATCAGTTCTAATGAGATGGATGAAACTGGAGCCCATTACACAGAGTGAAGTAAGCCAGAAAGATAAAGACCATTACAGTATACTAACACATATATATGGAATTTAGAAAGATGGTAATGATAACCCTATATGCAAAACAGAAAAAGAGACACAGATGTACAGAACAGACTTTTGGACTCTGTGGGAGAAGGCGAGGGTGGGATGTTCTGAGAGAAGAGCATCAAAACATGTATATTATCTATGGTGAAACAGATCACCAGCCCAGGTTGGATACATGAGACAAGTGCTCAGGGCTGGTGCACTGGGAAGACCCAGACGGATCAGATGGGGAGGGAGGTGGGAGGGGGGATTGGGATGGGGAATACATGTAAATCCATGGCCAATTCATGTCAATGTATGACAAAAACCACTACAATATTGTAAAGTAATCAGCCTCCAACTAATAAAAATAAATCGAAAAAAAGATACATGTACTCCTATTTTCACAGCAGCATTATTTAAAGTAGCCAGGACATGGAAACAGCCTAAATGTCCCTCAATGGACGGGTAAAGAAAGCATGGTGTATATAAGCAATGCAATGTCACTCAGCCATAAAAAGAATGAAATAATGCCATTTACAACAATATGGATGGACCTAGAAATCACCGTACTAAGTGAAGTAAGTCAGAGAAAGACAGATACTACATAATATCACTTATATGCAGAATCTAACACAAATGAACATATCTACAAAACAGAAACAGGCTTTCAGACACAGTGAACAAACTTGTAATTGTCAAGAGTTAGGATGGGTGGGGGAGGGAAAGATTGTGAGTTTGGATTACCAGATGCAAATTATTACACACAGAATGAAAAAGCAAGAAGGTCATATAACAGTGTACTATATTCAATATCCTGTGATCAACCATAATGGAAAAGAATATGAAAAAGAATATATATATCCAAATCACTTTGCTGTACTGCTGAAATTAACATAGTGTTTTAAATCAACTATACTTCAATAAAATTTTTGAAAAATAATCTTGGTTACTAGCTCAGGGAAGTTTTACTTAAAGCAGAAATGACACAGTAACAGAGACCAGGTTCTATTTCCTTATAACTGACATCAGAGAAGACATGGCCTAAGATACGCATGGCTAGACAGTCATTCGGGCTTTCCTGGTGACTCAGACGGTAAAGAATCCTCCTGCAATGCGGGAGACCTGGGTTTGATCCCTGGGTCGGGAAGATCCCCTGGGGGAGGGCATGGTAACCCACTCCAGCATTCTGGCCTGGAGAATTCCATGGACTGAGGAGTCTAGCAGGCTATAGTCCATGGGATTGCAAAGAGGCAGAGGGGACTAAGTGACTTTTATACACACACAAGCAGTCATTTAGGAATCAAAATTCAGATGTCAACTTTAGGCAGCAGGACTGCAAATATCACAGGATTCCTATTATCTGTCCAGGGATCTGTAAGGACTATTTTCAAAATACTGAAGGCGGTATTTTTCAAAGGCCTCATTAAATCTTTACATCCTCTTCATACAGAGTCCAGACTTTGTATGTCCAAAAAGCCCATTCTCACCCTCATCAGTACAGCAAGCCACAGTTTTCACTAAATGTAACTCTTATGTCATTTATGATTTTAATTATATAAGGTTTATAGTGTTGATTGAGATGTAACTGAAACTATTGCTAAGAGCCACGTTTCAAGTGAGGACATTCCACATAATATGAATTATTAGTATGGGCATGTGATGGTCTCTAGATTTAAAGCTTAAACTACCATAAGCTATCATAGCTTATTCAGCTTCTTTTCTATGTAGATATTATATTATTTCCAATATTGGCAATTATAAAGAATGTTACAGAGATAACCTTGCTCAAATGTATTCTTACTATGTAAGAGATTCATCTTCAAGGTAGATTCCTACATGTAAGATTTATGAGTCAAAAGTTAAGTTCATGTATAATTTTGTTAGGTATTGTCAAATTCCTTCAAGGAGTGGACTTGTTTGTATTTCCACCAGCAACAATGAGAATGCCTGATAGCACAGCTTCACCAATAGACTTTTTTTTATGTTTAATTTGTTTTTCCAGTTTCACTAGTAGAAAATCATATCTCTTGTTCTTGATTGTATTTCTGTAAAGATGAGTTTGAAAATTTTCCTGCATTTTCAAAATCCATTTATATGTATTTTTTTGTTGAGTTGCCTGTTCATATATTTTTCCTCTCATTTTCAGTAATTTGCTTCTTAATGCAACAATTTTGTTTCTTGGTGTTAGGAATATTAATTCTTTGTTTTATATACTGCAATCATTTCTTCCCATTTTAACATTTTTTTTATTATTTTAATGTTTATTTTCACAATACAAATCTTTAAAAATAGAAAAAGTTTTACATGTTTAAATTGATTAATCTTTTCATTTGTTGCCTCTGTATTTGAGTTATAGTTAGAAAGCCTTTCCTTTCCCAAGATTTAAGAGAATTTCATCCATGTTTCCTTACAAAACTTGCATAGTTTAATTTTTTACATTTGTATCCCTAATCTAACTGAACTTTTTTCTTTGTGCAAGATATGGATTTTTTTCCTAATTACAAATGACAGCCAAGTCGTCCAAAAACTTTAATTAAAAGTCTGTTGTTGACATCTAGTTTCTGCTCAGAGATGAGACACCTAAAATGAGTGCTGCTTCCAAGCTTATAGAGGAGAAAAGTCAGACCAGGTACAAATACGGAAATTTCCTTGAACTTAAGCACTGAGGTTGTAGGGCAACAAAATAACCTAAAATCTAAGAAGATGCCTCCAGGGAAAGACTGGACACAGGCAATACCTTCTGAGGCAACTGGGTACCAGGAAGACTTATTTAGCCTGGTGTGTGATGTGGTCAGCAGCAGCACATTGGTGATGGAGTGTGACCCTCATGGGTCCACAGAAATTAACAGAGTACCTTCTTTTCAGCATTTTCTCCTTGAACCTCAGTGGGTGCTCAGAGATATTACTGGGTGACGTTACAAAGAAAATATTCTTATCTTAGACCTAGAAAGAACGCCGGTGGCTCTGGTACGAAGGGCAAGCAATTGTACTTGTTCTTTTCTCCACTCTCTCCCCTAAGGAATTAAAGTCTTCATATTGGAGGTAAGAACAGCAAACACCGTCACCCTCGGGCACTGAAGTGAACATCTGAAGGAAAAGAACAGAAAACAAAACTGTCCCTGGAGAAGGAGAAGAAATGCAAGGTAGACCCAGAAATATACCCAGGGAGGGGCGGGGAACCTGAGAAGAGTAAATAGCTGAGACTGGGGGATTTGGTGCTTGTCTAAGACTAAGGTTACATCAGAAATATAAAGGGCATTCTTCCCTTAACACCAGGCTAAAAATAGATAATCCTGTCAGTCAGGGTTCTTCAGAGAAACGGAGCCAATAGAGTGTGTTTAACGTCTCTCAATATTGCAGAATTTTCTAAGTAACTTTTCAGCCCCAGAATGGCTGCTTGTGCTGTTTCTCTACTCACTGCACCCTGCCCTTGCCCTTTAGGGGTTGTTCAGTGCCTCATGGGCATATTGCTTATAAAATATTAGATGCATCCAGGCTTTTATGTTTCTTTTATTTCTCTATAGGATTACAATGTCTAAAATTCCTGGCAGTTCGGTTGTGCTGAACTATATATAATTATTTTCTCCCTTGCCCATGGAGAATTTAGGAGGCTGTTGGTTACTTTCTCTTTACATATTTTCCAGAAGTCAGCAAGTGATCAGATTCTCTGAGGAGGACCAGCAGTGGTGAATCTGGGGCTTCCTTAGCATCCATATCTATTTTCTGAGATGTCAGCCCCTTGAGTTCTGTCTTTGATGTTTTCTGGTGCCTGCAGAGTTAATTGTTCATTTTTAACCTGTTTTATAATTATTAGTGGTATAGGTTTTGTCTTATATTTTGCTGAGGTCATTAATAATGTTTATTTTAACTTTTTAAAAAATTCTGTTTTCTGGATGTACTAATTCTAATCTATGTAGGAAGAATTTTAATTTTGACTTCTAGTACTTGTTCAGTTTAATTTTCTTGTTTATTTTCCTTTTACTTAAATAGTGTAAATCAAAAAATAATTATAAAACACATAAAATGAACATTCTACCTGGTTTTCCATTCAAGAGTATCTTGCTTTTTGTTTGATATTCATGATCAAGTTATTCTAGCTATATATGAAAGAATGAAAGATGTAGAAATTAAATAATATTGTCCATAAAGAATGTGGATATCAGGCTATTCAACTTTAAGCCATTTGGGAAGAAATTTCTAACAGATTTGATATGAAAGTGTTAGCAAATTTTACTGTCTCACTTAAGCTGTTTTAATTGCTGTTGAAAAAATAAGGAATAAAAACTAAAGTTGCAAATTATTTTCATAAGGTCCAAGGGGATTTTCATGATACAGACCTTTTATAAAGTTTCGTTTCACACACTGGAGTTTTGAGAGCTTTGATCTTTAAATACATGACAGATAGGATTCAGCCTTAGAAGGCTGTGCTGTGACTCTGTAAATCGGTCACACTGCACAAAGAGATTTATCATCATTCATGGGCATCTTACACTCCTGTTAGAGATTTAAAGCGTGATTATTAACACTTGTATCATAGACTTTGAAGCTGCCCCTAGGGTTCATCAGTCAGGGATGCAAGTTGAAACTGTAAATAATTAACTCAATTTCTGAGACAGAGAAGACAGGTTATTTTTGCCGAGTTTAACAATCAAGACAAAATTATTGGTCTCATGATGGAAGTTTAAGTCTTATAATTAAGCTTATCACCCTGTGACCTTGTATACTGATTGTCAAATTGATGAAAGTAGTTGCAGATTCCTAAGTTCCAGGTGGCACAGAGTAGACAGATACAGTGGAAACTGCTAAAGGACTCTGTCTATTTCAGGGTATTAAAAACTATACACTAACATAAATGAATGATTCATGACTTCTAAATGATTAAATGTGTGAAAAGAATTTTAGTAAGAAAAATGATTATGATTAGACTATTATCTGGGCCAATTTCTAAAACCTTGGAGATTGCCAGAAAATGCTGAAGTGATATGAAGTGAAAGTTTACCATGACTTTAGCAAAGATGGAGAATTAAACTCTATAACACTTATTTCACAAAAAGCTTTATGTCATATTAAGGAGTAAATGAACATATTTTAAAAGCTTTTAAGAAGCCTAATATCATTAAACAAACACTTGGCAATCTAACTTGCAAACACTTTCTTGATGAACTTCAGTCTCTTTGGAAGATGTTTACAGACCATTTTTCTAAGTGTCTGTAGCTGTCACATTTGGTGGGAAAAGACCAGGAAAGTGAACTTCTTTGAAATCTGGTATAAATGGTGGATATGGATTGTTAAACACTGAACATGAAAGTCTATACACATAGATGATCAATTTTTACACATAGATTTAAAAAATAGGTAACAATTAAATCCTTATTGGAGGAATATTATTGCTAACTGAAAAACTACTTCTACTGTACAACTCCTGAACTTCGCCATCATCAGGTCCTAATCTGACATGTCACATACATGGTTTTGCCCCTGACATCCCATTTTCTTGCCAGTTAGAGGTAATATGGGTTAGCAGCTTTCCTCTGGCTAAGTCTATATAATGAGGGCCCAGCTGGTGAGTCATGCCTTCCGGGGTCTCATGTGGTGAACCAGCCACACAGATCAACACTAGTACTTGCTACTTCCAGCGCCTCTCGCCTGCTGTTTCAGCAGTTGATAATGTGAGGTGTTCACTGCAGAAAAGTTCATCTTTTACATCACATATTCCCCAAACTATGTGTTGCTCAGGTGAGTGCTTTAACCCGAAACATATTTTGCAGCTCCCCAGAGGATACAGCCATATAAGGTTAAGCTCAGACATGGGACCATTACCAAATATACCCTAATTTAAAGTTATGTTTTTTCAAATATAAGAGGGCTACTTACAGATTTGACATATAGACTCTCTGTATATTCTGTCTCTCAGTCATGTCTGACTCTGTGACCCCGTGCACAGTAGCCTGCCAGGCTCCTCTGACCATGGGATTTCCCAGTAAAGAACACTGGAGTGGGTTGCCACGCACTCCTCCAGGATATCTTCCTTACCCAAGGATTGACCCCACAATTCCTGCGTCCCCTGCATTGGCAGGAGACTCTTTACCACGGCTACTTTACCACTGAGCCATCATAGATTCTATACCATTTGTCACAAAGTATATACTAGTCATGTGTAGTAAATGATGTTGTTCATTGTTTTTGTCAGTTTTTTTTTTTAATTTTTATTCCATGCTGGCTAAGTAATACTTAGACATCTAATATTTAGAAATCTGTGAGTGTTACTTAATGTTATTTTAATAAGTGCATATTATCAGAAATTTCTGATAAAATAATAAGTATTATCATGGACTTGAAAGTTTATAAATCTTCATTAACATTTTTATATTTAATAGAATTGGGAAGATTATTTTATCAAAAACTGATTAAAAGCATTTATTTTTTAATGATAAAAGGTTTAATAAGAATGAGCAAAAATAACATGTCCCAACTAAACTTTCCTTCATTTTTTATTACACGAATTCAATGTAAATGTTCTTGTTCTTGGTTTTAATTTCTTCCCCTCCACCTGTCCTGAAATATACCTGCCTTATTTAACAATTTCTTTAATAATTAATTGTTTAGTGGTTTAGCTATCGGAGCTTCCCTGGTGGCTCAGAGGGTAAAGAATCTGCCTGCCATGCGGGAGACCCAGGTTTGATCTGTGGGTTAGGAAGACCTCCTGAAGAAGGGGATGGCAGCCCACTCTAGTATTCTTGCCTGGAGAATCCCATGGACAATGTTTTACATTCTAGGGCTTCTACTACATTAAGTCCCTTATGTAATCATTTAATTAATTTGAAAACCTATGCCATCAAAGCATAAACTGCAGGAAATTCAACCAAATGATTTTTTAAAAGAGAATTATGGCATTAAATCTAAGGTTGATTACAGGGAGAGAAGGTATAGAAAGAAACTGACCTGACATTAGATGAGAAGTTTGAATGGCATAAACTACAAAAACAAATTATTTCACATACAAAGTCGTGTTTGGAATTAGACAACAGAGCTTATTTTCATTTGCTACATTACATTTCGGAGAAAAATGTTTCACAAGTATTGTTTCTTTCATTCTTTTTATATTCTTTTCAGATTCACAAGTGCACATACTCTCAAAGAATCTGCTTATAGTCCCATCTGAAATTCTGATGTTGCTTGAAATAAAGTGGAAAAAATAGGGTAGCAGAACAACTCTGTGTTCACTCTTCAACTTGTGTTTTAAAGTCCATTGGAGAGCTGGTTGCTACATATTGTAATAGACAGGTTTTGCTTCAGAGGCTGATTACTTTTATTGATTAACACTACAGCTGATTTACTAGCTTTTGCCTGCCTGGAGAACACTTGATTCTTTGAGGAAGGTGAAGCTTGTTGAAAAACACTTGCCAAACTGTGTCTGTGAGAGCAGAACAGAGAGGAAGTTGCTTCTCTTCTCATTGAGCAAGACTGAATGAGCAGGCACATGAACAAATAAAATTTTCTGCTCTGGAAACACTGACTACAAGCAAAATCTTAAATACTGTGTAATTATAAAAGAAAAGTTGTAGTAGTGATACTTACATAATCCAAAAAAATCCGTATACAAAAGGCATAGTGAAATCAATATTGCAGTTTTTTTCTGATATTCTTTACATTCCCAGATGTTTTACAGACTATCTATTTAAAAATAATTATGTCCTGAAGCCTGCCAAGCCTCTCTGTCCATGGGATTCTCCAGGAGATCTTCCTACCCAGGGGTCAAACCCATATGTCTTATGTCTCCCATATTGGCAAGCAGATGATTTTCTACTAGTACTACCTGGGAAGCCCATGTATAAAGGTGTGCTTAGTCACTCAGTCATGTCCAATTCTTTGTGACCTCATGGACTGTAGCCCACCAGGCTTCTCTGTCCATGGGGATTCTCCGGGTAAGAATACTGAAGTGGGGTGCCATGTCCTCCTCCAGGGGATCTTCCCAACCCAGGGATCGAACCCAAGTCTCCTGATAATGGGATCAAAAAAACTGTTTTAATTCAAATTTTCCACTCATCATTATTTAAAGTCCTTACCTGGTGGCTCAGATGATAAAGAATATGCCTGCAATTCAGGAGACCTGGGTTCAATCCCTGGGTCAGGAAGATCCTCTGGAGAAAGAAATAACTACCCACTCCAGTATTGCTGCCTGGAGAATTCTATGGGCAAAGGAGACTGACAGGCTACAGTCCATGGGGTCAAAAAATATTCTTTACATTCCTACATATTTTTTTCAAAATATCTATTTAGAAAGAATTTTGTATAAATGTAATGGCATACAAAAAGCTCTGTTTTGTTCTAATTCAAATTTTCAACTCTGTAGTTACTATTGAAAAATCCAATGTCTGACTTTAATTTCAGAAAAGGATAGAAATTGAGTTTCAAAAATACTAGAGTAATGTGGACAAATTATAAAGTCAATAAGAAGCACGGACAGAACTCCTGATACCCATGTAGTGCTAACTCCAACTCAATGGGTCAACTTTACAAGTAAAGGCATGTCAGTATCAATCACCAACAGTGTCACTAGTTAGTGGATTAAAGTGTACACTAGTATATTTTTTCTGTTCTATTAGATAGTGATTGTCTATCTAATTGCATTTAGGACAACTATAACCCCTAAATATTTTAACAATATAAAATCATTACAAACACAATTAAATATCTGAGTATAAGCAAAAATAAAAACACTTTTCAATAATTAGAAGAAAATGACTAACTGAATTTATAATGAAAGGAAATTGAGGAAGACAATGAGCCAAAATTATTTGAAAAGTAAAATTTTGATGAAGAATTATTAATAAAGAATCTAGAGAAAAGATACCAACATCTCTCTCACCAGTCTTTAAATATAATTATAAAAAGTTAGGAAGAATCCACAAAACAAAATAATATACATATTCATGGTATCAAGAAGAAAATTACAAGTACAATTAAATATCATGAATCTTAAAGCAGCAAGAAAATTTCCATTCCTAGGTATGTATGACTATCTTAAAGGACAGGACCTAGACAACGTATTAAAAAGCAGAGACATTAGTTTGTCCACAAAGGTCCATAAAGTCAAAGCTATGATTTTTCCAGTAGTCATGTACGGATGTGAGCGCTGGACAATAAAAAAAAAAAAAAAGGCTGAGCGCCCAAGAATTGATGTCTTTGAACTGTGGTGCTGGAGAAGACTCTTGAGAGTCCCTTGGACAGCAAGGAGATCCAACCAGTCGATTCTAAAGGAAATCAACCCTGAATATTCATTGAAAGGACTGATGCTGAAGCTCCAATACTTTGGCCACCTGATGCAAAGAGCTGACTCACTGGAAAAGATCCTGATGCTAGAAAAGATTGAAGGCGGGAGAAGAAGGGGACAACAGAGGATGAGATGGTTGGATGGCATCACCGACTCAATGGACTTGAGTTTGAGCAAATTCTGGAGATGGTGAAGGACAGGGAAGCCTGAAGTGCTGCAGTCCAAGGGGTCACACAGAGTCAGACAAAATGAGTGACTAAACAACAACTCTTATGCTATAAAAGGGAACATCTTGATGCACTTTAAGTGGAATTAGGTTTTGCTATCCAGTGAGGAGGAGGAAACAAAGTGAGATGAACTTCAACTTTTTGCTACTTTTTCCAAGAGACATTTGTCATATCATAAGTAGCTCAAGTGAAGACGCTGAAGAGCTGAGTAGAAAGCTATAACTAAGAGAGTGAGAACAAGCAAGATTTATGCTATTAGAGGGCTTCCCAGGTGGCTCAGTGGTAAAGAATCCACTACCAATGCTGCTGCTGCTGCAGCTTCTGAGTCGCTTCAGTCGTGTCCGACTCTGTGCGACCCCATAGACGGTGGCCCACCAGGCTCCCCCGTCCCTGGGATTCTCCAGGCAAGAACACTGGAGTGGATTGCCATTTCCTTCTTCAATACATGAAAGTGAAAAGTGAACATGAAGTCGCTCAGTCGTGTCTGACTCTTAGCGACCCCATGGACTGCAGCCCACCAGGCTCCTCCGTCCATGGGATTTTCCAGGCAAGAGTACTGGAGTGGGGTGCCATTGCCTTCTCTGCTGCTACCAATGCAGGAGACCCAGGTTAGATTCCTGGGTTGGGAAGATCCCCTGGAGAAGGAAATGGCAACCCACTCCAGGATTCTTGCTTGGAGAATCCCATGGACAGAGGAGCCTGGCAGGCTACAGTCCATGGGGCCACAAAAAGTTGAACACAACTTAGCGACTAAACAACAACAAAGCTATCAGAGCTGAAGAGACACATATTGTCATTTAGGAATTAAGTGAACAAGATCTCAGGAAAAATAAAAATGCAAATCAATACCTTTCAATATCTTTTTCATTTCAATGTATTTTTTTGTTATTTGAATGCAGCAGTGAAAAAGACTGACGATTCAGCAAAAAATAGTGGCTAAGAGTCTTAGAAACTAAACATGGCTTTTGGTAGGTTGTTGTCAAGATTGTTATGCACAAAAGGAAAACAATCCCTAGACAAAATGGTAGGCTTTTAGTACCAATTATAAAAGGAGATAGTGCAGAAACCAACTGATCAAAATAAAATACAAAATACCTTAGAACCACCTAATTCCAGGACTGATTCAGATCATCTACCCTTTCTTTAACATGTCCAGAACCAAACTTTAGACTTTTTCCAGGAAGATGACCTTATTCAGAGCCTCATATACAATGTTTGCATAGAGTTATATCAAAGAAATAAGACCAAGAGAAGCAATAAAAAAATAGAAATACCTGGATGATCCAAATATCAATATTATCAAAAATTGTTTTAACTACTACTAACAAGTTCAAAAACATAAATGAGAAGAAACAAAATTTCAGATATAAACTGAAATTTATAAAAATAGTTACTGGCACTTCCAAAACTGAAAAATATAATAGCTGAAATTATGTATTCAATAGATGGAAATAAGAACAAATTAGACACAAATCAAGAGACAATATTTGAAGAGAATGATAGGCCAGTGGAAAATGCAGATTAAAGCAGAGAGACAAATAGTCTGCAAATACATATAACAGAATAAGAGCTATAGTGCTCATAGATGAGATAAAAATATTTAATGTTTGATTCAGAAGAAAAGGAGAGAGATAGTGGGGCAAAATATTAGAAGAGATGATGGATTGTCTACGGCCATACCACCCTGAATGCGGCCAATCTCATCAGAGGAGATGATGAATAAAATAGTTTATAATGATAAAATTTTAAAAAATGGACAAAATACATCCATTTATGCAATTTCATAAGTTTTACAAAACCCAACAGGATAGAGTTGAGGAAAAATGCACTTAGTGCAACTATTAAGAAAAAAACGAAAAGGCTTAAACATAACAAACTACAGTTCCTGTTGAAGGGAACAGCAGAATGAGTTGCATTCACAAGAGAAACAATGGGTCAGCATCTTCTAAATGCTAAAATAACTGCCAATATAGTATTAATATTTCCAGTGGGAAATACCCTTCAGGACATTGACAAATGAAAGACATTTTCAAACAGAAACTGGGGAAAAACACTCTATAGGGAACCAATACTAGGAAAAAGTGGCTGGACATTTCTGACTTAAATCTTTCATGAGGTTATATTCAGATATCAGCCAGGACTGCAGTTATCTGAAGGCTGAATGAGTTGATTCTGGGTGACTCACTTCCATGGGCTTGGAGTTAGTGTCAATTACTGATGGGAGACCTCGATCGTTCTTGATATACAACTTGAGTCTTTTCATAGCATGGCTATCAGATTCTCCCAGAGTGAAAAGAGCAGGGATTCAAGGTAGAAACCGGCATGCCTTTTATAGTTTATTCTCAGAACTACCACTCCATATCTAGTATTCTTTTGATCATAAGGGTAAGCCTTGTTTCAGTACAGAAGGGTACTACATAATGACAAACTACCAAAAAAGTAATATTATTGGAGTTCATCTTTTAGGCTGACTCCCAAAGGTATTTTAAAACAGAAACAAAATTTAAAAAACCTAGTACTATAATTCATAAGTAACTATAATTCATTATCAGATAAATGCAAGTTAAACTATATATGCGTGCATGCTTAGTCATGTCTGACTCTTTGTGACCTTTGAACTGTAGCCCACCAAGCTCCCCTCTACTAAGGTTCAGTTTCTCACTTCCCACCTCCTCGACTGAACATATTCTATGTGTGAATATGTGCATAATGGGTGCTCAAACACATCTCAAACTAAAGAGGATTTTGGCAGTATCTAACAAAAGTACATTAACCTTTACCTTTTGACCCAGCAGATTCACCTCTGTGAATTTAGACTGAATAAACATCAGCTTGAAAATACATATTGGCATAATTATTCATGCAATATTACAGGTAATTAAAAGCATAAAAAGGAAAAATTAAATACAGAAATAAAGTTTTACTTCTTATTTCATAAATAAATGTATATATATAAACTGATAAATAACTGCTTCAAATAGTTTTTATAAGAAAAGCTATTTGAGTGAAAATTAGACAATGTTACTTTTTCTCTTAAGGTGACAGCTAAACATCACATTCATTGTAGAGTATTTTTGACTGCAAAGATTTCTCATCATAATCACTAAAGAGATGGAAGCAGGGAGATGAGATAGGGAGGTATTGTGATGATTCATCAGAGGGCAAATGGTGGCTTGGGCCAGTGGCCTCATGACTATGGGGGTGCTGAGACATGGTCTTTTACTGGATGGAAGGCAGAGACAGTAAGATTTTAATGAGCTTTTGAATGTCAGATGTGAGGGAAAGAAAGGAGTTGAATTTAGCCTGAGCACCTGGGAAGAGGGAATTAAAATTTATTGAAATGGAAAGACTACAGCGATACTATCAGAAGTTTATTTTTTGATGTGTTAAGTTTGGGATGCCAGTTAAGCAGCCAAGTGTAATATCAAGTAAGCAGCTGCAGACATAAGCCTGGATTTTCAGGGGGAGATCAAAGCTGAAGATGTAAATTTGGAAGTTGTTAGTAAATAGATGATTCTTAATGAACCATGAAACTGGATGAGCGCAACAGGGATTGTGTATATATAGAAAAGGGAAAAGGTCCAAGGATTGTACCTTGGCCAGTGTTGGAAGGATAGAGAGGAATAAGCAGAATACTCAACAAAGGAAGCCAGTGGAATAGAGGGAAAACCAGAGAATATAGAAGAGAAACCGACTGAAAGACTTCTTAACACATAGGTGATTGGTAGCTTTGTGAGCATAATTTTGGTAGAGTGGCTCAGTAAATAGGAGGCAATTTATGGAAAGAGTAACTATAGAAAACTCTTTTAAGAAGGAAAGAAATAGGATAGTGGCTGGAGAGAGACTGGTTTCAGGAGAGGATTTTATTGAAGTAGAAGAAAAAGAGCCTGTGTGTTTATTGATGGGAATGTTTCAGTTGATAAGGGAGAAATAAATGCATAATTATGCAAAAAAAAAAAAGAAAAAATCTGAAGAGATGTCCTTCAGTAGCAGAGAGGGAAGGGATCTGGTGCAGAAATGAAAGAGTTGGCCTCTGTGAAGAGCAGAGAATTCTCTCACATTCAGATGGGAGAAGGCAAAGTACAAGAGCACAAATACCAGTGAGGGAGAGTTTACATGATGGTAGGAGGGTGCTGAAATTTTCTTCTCATTGTTCTTAGCAAAGTAGGAAGCAAAGATAAGAGTTGTTAATGTAGATGAGGGGGAAAGTGTTGGATGTTTGACAAGAGAAATAAAAGAACGAAATAGTCATCTAGAAGTGTGGAAAACTAAATGAGCCAGAGAAATGTAGCAAGATTGGTAGACAGGAATAAGGAACTGGTAGAGATGAATAACCTTCTCTATAAAATGAGATCAGTCATGATTATGCTCATTTTGTAAATGAGGAAATCGAGGCAGAGAAAAAAAATGGAACATGAACTATCACACACTAATAAATGCCAAAATTAAAACACACATCACATCTGAACATGATGATCAACCACATTATCCTGACTAATCTTTATGAGGACACCAGGAGGTAGAGTGTGGTCACAATTTGAAGTAAATCATCCCCCATTCCCTCATGAAATGTCATTACCTTCATGACTGGGGTTTAGGAGGCAGAAGCCCCATAAGCCAAAACAGAATGAAAGAAAGCCTGTGTTTCCAAATTTGGAGGAACTCAGACCTGTAAGCAAATGTGGAACGGAAGAAGTATATGGGGGCTGTGGAAGAGTCACAGGTACCTGTACATGCCACAAGATATGGATGATAGCAAGAAAAAAAAAAGAAGAGAAAGGGGGAAAAAATGCTGAAAAACTGAGCCACTTAATTGCTGCAGATTCTTCCTTTGAAACCTGCTCACTGTGGGATTTTAAAATTATTCACCTTTCCTAAGCTCCCATCACAGATATTCCTTAAAAATAGATTGCTATGCTTAAAACAGATTGAAAGCTCAATCTTATATCATGTATATTTTACTGCAATAAAATTAAAACATACCGATTCGAAAAACATGTTGTGAACATTAGTTCTCTCTGAGGAAAAAAAAATGAATTGCAATACAGGGCTAATTGAGTTGAAAAGTATAGTTTGTCAGGGATGATTCAAAAACAAAAGGAGAATACTTTCTTGGGTATGAGCCCAGGAAGCTTCCTTATATTCTTAAGTTAGGAGAAAATGAACATTTATCAAATAAGCTCATTTTCATCTCAGAAGCTCTCAGAGCAGGTGTTACTAGGAGAATGAACAGTGGGGGTTAGAAGGCTGAACCAGAGATAGACATAGAGGAAGAGGAACGCCTGAGGTGGGGTGACCCTGTCCACAGGCCTACTGTCAAGGGCTTCTCCTGAGATCCCTGATATTACACTAGAACTGTTCACACCTTCAGCTGCACTCTGTCTACACTGACACCGGGCCAGTGGCGAATAAAGCTCTCCTGCAAGATAAACAAAGATTCAATATGTTCCAGAAAAGTCAGCCATAACATATGAAGTATGGAGACTTGGCAAGATGTCTTTAAAATATTAAAGACAGAAGGACAGGGGGTGATGAAGGGAGGTTGAGTCATTTGGAGCTAATGAAAGACAAGAAACTAGTACTAGTTAGTAACAATCTTAATGTTATTTTCATCAATAATTTTTAGTTGTAACATGAAATGTTAAGCAAGTATAATCCAGACAGTCGTATATGTCAACGTTTCAAAAATTCTTGTCCTTTGTCATACACTCCATACTTAATGTGATAATTCTCTTAATGTACATCTTTGCTTCTGGACAGCTATTAGTTAAAAATCTCATTCAGGCGGTCTACAATTTTTACTTTTGACTTAAAATATAAGATTGTAGAAATGCAGTGTTTGCTTTTCATTCTCTTTCCAGTAATGTTTTGTCATAAAATGAGAAATACAAACTGCAAGTTGAATAGAAACTGGCCATTAGCTGATTCTGCTCAATTTGTACTTCTAAAACAATCATTATTTGTAATTATATTTTGCTTCCATAATGATGGTTATTAAAGCGACTCACTCAAAATGAGAACCTAGCAAAATAATTCTAGACATCCTCACCTTGACAACAGTACCTCCAAAAACACAATTATTTCATGACAGCTGGAAGTACTTCCCACTGTTTGTCTTTTAGGAATGAGACAGCACACAGTTTCTGGTCATCAAGGATACAAAACCTTTTGTATTTTTGCCAGCTTTGCTATGAAACAATGCTAATTTTTAAAGCACTGTTAAATCAATCAGAGTTATACAATTACACGGTAGAGAACAGAATTTGTTAATGGGAAGTTAAATCTAAAGTAGGGAAGTATTAATCTCCAAAAGTGTTGTGACAATAAAAGCATGAATTTAATCAGTGAAGTGTGTGCTTCTTAGAACGTGTGTTAGCCTGCTCATCGCATGATTTTCTGTGCACCTACTTTATCATCCTGCAAGTCAGACTTTAGACATGTAGAGATGGGTGTCATGTAAGTCTGTTTATACACAGGAAAGTTTCGTAAAACTCAGGTCAATTCAATAGTTTAGAGGCCATCAGTAGTCTTCGTTAGGGCACCCATGTTTCAATCTTCTCTTATCTTTCCAGAAATATTATCACTGTACTCCAGAAAACTCTAAATTCCTGCCAAACAAGTTTCTAACTTCTTTGTTTTGATCACATGCTTTCCCTTATTTAAAAAAAAAAAAAAAAAAAATCACATTAGCTGTGTGTAGTTGCCCAGGACTAGGAGCTTAAGTTTAGAGGGAAGCCTTATTCGGTGGATATCAACCATGCGCATGGGCTTCTGCCGGGGCTAGCCCTAGAGTACGGAGAAGGCCGCCATTTTGGTTCCCCTCCCCACCGAGTGGGAGGGGGGGGGGCACACTAGGCCTCGGGACATCCCCGGTCTCAAGTAGGTCTTGTCTGCCGGCAAGGGCGCCCCAAAGGCGGGTGGAGATCAACTTTGTGGAGATTAAAGGTGACGACCAACTCAGTGGGGCCCAGCAGTGGATGACCAAGTCATTGACAGAAGAGAAAACCATGAAGTCATTCAGCAAAAAGAAAGGTGAGCAGCCAACAGGCCAGCAGCGGCGGAAACACCAGATTCCGTATCTGATTCATCAGGCTAAGGAGCGGGAGCTGGAACTGAAGAACACCTGGTCGGAGAACAAGCTGAGCCGCCAGCAGACCCAAGCCAAATATGGATTCTAGGGCTCTGGACCTGATTGCCTCTGGATCTCCTGCAGCCCAGCTGGCTCAGCCCCCAGCTTCATCTCTGGGACCCCAGCTGATCCAAGCCCAGGATCTCTTTCCCTGAGGACCCAGCCCTCGCCTCTGCGAGAATGAACATATTTGATAGATTTTTCTTAACAAATGTTAGAAAATTCAGCTCCTTTCTGTCTTGGAGCTAGCAAAGACTCAAGTGATGCCTCAGAAGGGGCTCTAAGTTCTTGGATGGGAGTTTTGCTCCCTGTTGGGTGTGATGATATGTTGAACCCCTCCCTCCATCTTATTTTTTTGTTTTTGTTTTTTTAAACCAGGGATGTCTGTTGAAATAAAATATTCAGTCCAACAGAAGAAAAAAAAAATTCTCCACAGCTCATTCTTCTATTTCCCAGACGTAAGTTTATTCTATCCTTCAACCTCCATTTCAGACTTTCTCCCTCCATAAAGCCATCTTTGATCCATGAACTTTTTTATTAATACTTCGAGTGAAACCACATGCTGTCTACTGTAAAGAATCATACAACTTTACAGTACCTCTGTGACATCACATACTTTTAATACTTTATGTGAGTTATGTATGCACATGTCTACTTTTCTGTAATAAGGATAGGAATCAGGTCTTAACATGTCATGATAGTAGGTACTTGATAGGTAGTACTTAACTCTTGTAGAATACTTTATATTGAATTATTTGAGGACTACTTAATGCTATATAGATTTACAAAGCACTTGACAGTAAATCTGACTATGTTCTACTATTATTGTTAGGTAGGAAGTTAGGCATGAGCAACAAGGGGTGGCCTAGTTGAAAAAGACTCAAGCTGATGCTAAACCCAGCCCAGACCTGCACCAGTGAGACCCAAGAGAGCTCACAGATATGCTACAAAATAACCACAGAGACTTTTCCAACTGTGGCCCATGAACCCAAGGTGCATCATGGCCACAGACTAACCATAGGGAGGTCCTCTTTGCGCACAGGCACCCTTGATGGACAGCTGTGTCCTTAAGTGACGTTAGACAGCTAGGACCCTATTAAGAGTTCAGAAATTTATTCTATACACACAAACATACATCTGATTACAACAGACTGAATTATGGGAAAGACAGGCTCAATAGAGCATAATTGCTCCATAACATAATTGTTGTTATGTAACTTGCAAATGTCAATCAAAACTGTCAGTCTACGCCCACCTAGATGAATATCTAAATGCCCTGTCTTGAAAACTCCATACTTCATCATTCCAGTGCCTATGCCTTTCTTGTCTTGGCACACCTCTCCCTTGATGGAGGGCTTCTTTCTGTTATTTCTTCAATGAACTCGTTTTTGCCACAGAGAAGACCTCAAATTCTTCTCTGGGTCCTGACCAAGAACTGAGGCCCACAAGGAAGGGATCTCTATTCAGCTCTCCCTACCTGTACTGAAACCCAAATGCCAATAAATAAAAGAGGAACGACAACGCATATGTGCAACCATAACTACATTAACGTGACCAGAATTTGTGGGGAAAAGAACAGATTCTCAAAATGCAGAAAATCTCACAGACGTAAAGCTTGAAGTAATTATACTCTCAACTAAAATTAATTTCTTTATTTGATTCAATTAAATTATTTATTAAGGCCAAATTGTCTTTATCCACACAGTTTCTCAAAATTTTCTATAAAGCTTTCACAGAGTTAGAGAGATGAAAAGTGATTCTGACTATATATTCTGATTACTTTATTCGCTCATCATCATAAAGTAAGGACGAAGGCAAGGGTACATGGCATGTTAAACTCTTCCTTGTATCTTAGCCTAGCATTGTCTAAGTAAATTTCCATTCTCTTATTGACTCATCTCTCTTCTTTCCTCAAATGAATGCAAACCATTTCACAATTCTATCAATTTCCTCTATATATTTTTTTCACTCTTATACAAGCTAGTGACCTGAATTGAACTAAATGTGTTTTTAAGATTAATTTTGGGGATGGGATTTCCCTCCCCATAAACCAGATGTACATTTCTGAAAGTTCAGCCACCTAAACAATCTAATCTGTGATGTTACTTTGGATATTTACAGATATAGATACATAGAGACAGATAAATTTGTCTTGCCTAAGTAACAAGAGACTGAATATACAAAGATATAATACCCAGACCATATACAAAATTAGAACTGACCCACAGTCTGGAGAAACCAATCCAGGAAGCTCAACCACAAGCAGAGTAGCAATAGGCACAAAACACTTAGTACTAAATCAGTAACTGACAGCTTCTCTAATTTTTGCCCCACTTCCAATCTCGGACCAGCTGGAGAAAGCCAAAAACAAGCACACAGCTTTCAAACGCCCAAGTGCTTCTTCTTTATTAGCATATCAGTCTGTGCTTTGGACCAGAACTTTTGGTTAAGTACACTTGCACTAGTCTTTTCTAATCTTGTGTACTGCATACATTTACTATTTTACTATTTTATAGTATTTCATATTTTTTTATGTCTTTTTGATTACACTGCAGGATCTATCACTTGATTTTTAAGTATTAAGTGTGCAGTATATGTAACAAACTGATGTATTGTTTGCCTTATTCATTATTAATTTTGTGATATACAAGGTAGTTATGGTAATATCCTAATAAAAACTAAATTGCAAGCTTCCATTGCTTTATAAAAGATTTTTTAAAAGAGATTTTATATTTTCAGTTGGAAGTTATCGATTTCATTGACTTCACTGAGGTAGGTAATTTGAAAATTATCGAATATATGCATTGAATCATTTTCTAAAATTCACTAACCACCTGCCCTTTTGATAACATGATCATTACAGTTGGGGTTATCCTCAATTTTAACCTTAATACTTTCACTTTCCAGATGTTTTGAACTACATACTCTGGGTTTCTTTGGGGTATTTCTGCTTGCTTATATTTAAAAAAATTTTTTTCACTGCCTTGCATGTACTTACATGTACTTATAAATAAAACTAATTGAATCAGTTTATCTTTATGATATTTATGTATCTGATACTTTGAACAAATAGAAATTGTAATGCTTACTTGTAAGATGCTGCTAGGTCTTTTCTTAAAGTGGCTTTCAGTTTTATGGTGGCTTTATTTTCTTTTTAATGATAAACAAATCGCCTCTTTATTTCTCTGCTGATATTCTCTTTAATGTTTTAGATCTCCTTAAAGTATATATAAAAGGTAAGGGAATATGAGAAGAAATGAAATTTAAAAATTAAAATATAGTTTGCATTTGGTGTATAGTAAGAACTTAGAATTTTCACCTTATATTTAAAGCTTTTACTCTTATTTTGTTATTTTACATGTTTTCTGTGTTAAGGCTAGTATATCCTTGTTAAAAGTTGAAAATGTCTTTTTAAAAGTCTTCATTTCTTTGCTAAATCCAAGAATTTAGCACATAAAGTTTATAAGCTTTGCTTTTATTGAAGTCACAAATGCAGCTGCTGCTGCTGATAATGATGCAAGGACAACAGAAGATAATCTAATAATTCTACTTTTTGTCTTGGAATACACAATGAAAAAATTCTACTTTATAGTATTTATAATGCTTAAGTAGTTCCTCGCCCCCCTTCCCCAAACGCAAAGTTTTCTAATACAGTATATTCACTTATTTTGAGAAAGAGAATTGTCCTTGTAGGCAAAACTAAACTAGCATTTGCTATGTATCAGCACTTTCTTTAATTCTCCTTCAGGAGACCTTTCTTTCTTATTTCATGATAAGGCAGCAAATAGAATGAGCCCAAGGGTATTATTTAATTACATGCTTTCTCAGCTAGAAATCAAATAGGTCACTTCTCTCTGAATGAAACCTTAATGATAAAGGAAGACACATCAGAAAAAATTATTAGGAAAATGATAGTCAAAAGCAGATCCTGATACAGGACAAATCAAGATAATTTTCTAGGTCTCTACTGATGGTGACTAGGAGGAGACACCTTTAGGTTGACTGCCCAGCCCAAACCAATAATGACATTTTTGTTCTATCAAATCCATGCCTCTCCCCTCCAATTCAGAGTTGAACTTACAGTGGGGTTGTCAGTACAATGAGCCCCACGCCCACAGACACAAATACCTACATAAGAAATGGTGATCTAACACAAGACAAGCAGAATCTACTTCCCAGGATTTGAAATTTGTATTAGGTGAGTGGTTTGTAAGAGATTATCTCTTAATATATGCAGAAAATGGGGGAGGGGATTTAAATACTTGGGCACTGAAGTACAATTTGCCTCTGTACTTGGGCAAATTTGCTGATGGAAAACAAACAAAAGATTACAAAAGAAGAAGAAAAAAGAGAAACACTGAAAACTATAAATGAGAATATCTTAAGTTCTTAGTATATTTCTATTTCCTAGTCTAGTTGCTGTTTAAGTTCTGGCTATGTTTGTACTTTTGGGTCCTTGAATCCTCAGAATAAAGTCTTTGCTTTTCTTAAACTCAAGGAAGTTTCTGTCATTTACAAATATAGTTGAGCCTTGAGCAACATGCCATTTGGGGGCGCTGACCCTCTGCAAAGTAAAAAATCCACAGTTAAGGGCCATATGTACAGTTGAAGTTCCTCTATATTCACTGTTTCTAATCCTCAAATTCAACCAATCTGGGACTGTGTAGTACTGTAATATTTTCTGTTGAAAAAAGAAAAAATACTCATCTGTAATCAGACCATGTCATTCAAACTTGCCTTGTGCAAGGGGCAGCCGTAATATTGCTATAAAAGCAATGTCACGTATGCCAGCATAGTCTTAGTCACTCGGCAAATCTGGTTGTGCAAAATTCTGTCATCCTAGGCTACATAGCCTCGCTCTCTAAAATCCCTGAAACCTATGTGTTCTCAAGGTCAACATGGCATATACATGGAAACTTAAAAAGGTGAATTTTTAAGTCAGAACCTTTTAGGATCCCATCCAAAAGGCAAATATTTTTCCCCTAAGTTTTCATTCTTTATCTGGATAGTTTTTCAATTCAGGTAATGCCACATCTCCCTAACTGTGAAAATTGCCTGGAAGACCAACAGAGGGGGGAACAAAATGACCAACAGTGATGCTCACCAAGAAGATGCGGTTCTACTCAGCCCTGGTGGCCAAGCCATTAGCAGCTGATCTGTGCCCAAACCACTGCGTCACCCAGGAAAGTGCCCCGTTTGTCCTGATCTGCTCTTTCATAGTAGAGTGTTTCATATTTTATAATGGAAAGCATTCAGAAAAGGAATGATACACGTCAATATACAACTGAGGGAACAGAGTGAGACAAACTTCCCAGCTGAAAACCATCCTGTGTCCTTCTAGGCTGCCTTCCCATGACCACACCCCTGCTCCCCTGAGCAGACAGAGAAAGCTGCAGTAACACCCAAGTCAGCATTGTGCTGTACTCACAAACAAGGGCCTAAGCTCAGCGTCGGAGAAGTGGAAGACCCCTGGGTAGACTCACTTATGTAAAAACGGGTCAGTAAAACTTAGCTCTGAGGTAATAAATGGCAGGTACTGACTGATCATTTCATTTACCCTTCAATTATACCATTAGACTGCTTCCAGTTTTAAAAATATAACCATTCATCTTTAAGCTGGCAACCTAAAAAATGAGAGAGGGGATTCCTGACAAAGAATGATATACATGTATAAAACTGAAGTGACGTGTATAAGGATAGAATGGCCTAAATAAAGTTGTACTGACCCGGGTATTTGAAATACAGAGAAAAGAAATACAGGGAATCAAAAAGAAAACTCAAAATCGGGAAAGGAGCATACCAAGGCTGTATATTGTCACCCTGCTTATTTAAATTCTATGCAGATACATCATGTGAAATGCCAGGCTGGATGAATCACAAGCTGGACTCAATACTGCTGGCAGAAATAGCAACAACCTCAGATATGCAGATGACACCACCCTAATGGCAGAAAGCAAAGAGGAAGTAAGAACTCTTGATGAGCGTGATAGAAGAGAGTGAAAAAGCTGGCTTAAGGCTAAACATTCAAAAAACTAACATCATGGCATCCAGTCCTATCACTTCATGGTAAATAGAAGGGGAAACAATGGAAACAGTGAGAGACTTTATTTTCTTGGGCTCCAAAATCTCTGCAGATGGTGACTACAGCCATGAAATTAAGGCACTTGCTCCCTGGAAGTAAAGCTAGGACAAACCTGGATGGCATATTAAAAAGCAGAGACATGACATTACCGACAAAGTTCTGTCTAGTCAAAGCTGTGGTTTTTCCAGTAGTCATGTATGGATGTGAGAGTTGGACTATAAAGGAGGCTGAGTGCCAAAGAACTGATGCTGGAGAAGACTCTTGAGAGGCCCTTGGACAACAAGGAGGTTAAACCAGTCAGTCCCAAAGGAAATCAACCCTGAATATTCATTGGAAGGACTGATGCTGAAGCTCCAATACTTTGGCCTCCTGATGCAAAGAGTCAGCTCATTGGAAATGACCCTGATGCTGGGAAAGATTGAGGAGAGGATGAGAAGGGGATGACAGAGGATGATATAGTTGGATGGCATCACCTACTTAATGGACATGAGGTTGACCAAACTCCAGGAGACAGCGAAGGACAAGGCAGCCTGGTGCGCTGCAGTCTATGGGGGCTGCAAAGTGTTGGACACAACTACAACAAAGCAACTGAACAACAATAACTAAAATAGAAGAAGAAATAAAGTTTTCAGAATCTTAAGGGCTATTGGTTTGTTTCAGAATTTTTTTAAAAATCTTTGCTATAAAGGATTTATACAGATATTTACACAACACATGAGGTACACACACACACTCACACTCACAAACTATAAAACATACAGTCATCACTTTTGGTGACATATGTAAATTTTCCCCTTGTGGCATTTTTATTGTCATCCATTCACTTAGTTTCTATTTCCAAAATGAAAAGTTTTGGTAAAAGTAAATGAAGTACCATTTTCTATATGCTAATCATACTATGTTAACCAAGTAAGTTTTACTTTTACAGATATACTTGTTAGGTAGTTAGAATAGATAAAAGGAGTCCAAAATAGCGGTGGCTAAAAGACAAGGAAGAGAAAAGCCCACGGAAATAGAAGAGAGGAAGGTCAAAGGAAGGTCCAAGGACCGGGGTGAGCACCTCAGGTAGAACAAACAACACTCCAGGCTAACCCAATTTACACAGGGCAGGCCCGGGGGGTGGGGGTGAGGGGTGGGGGGACACATAAAAAGAGGAGCCCAAGGGCCCCTTCTCTCTCTCTCTCCCGCGTGCTGGGAGCTCTTCTCTTCGCGTCTTTGGATCAACGTGCCCTCATGACTCAAAGATGGATTTTCCTGCTATCTTTTAAATAAACTAGAGCTGTAACACTGATTTGTGTAAGAGCTATAACATGGTCTGTTCGAGACCTGAGAGCTATAACAAGGTCTCTCCAAGACCCGAGAGCTGTGACACGCCGAGGGGGCTTTAATGTCCGTCACTCCAAACCTTTGGTGGGACAAGACAAGAACCGAGGAGCATACACTCGCCTGACATACACATAAATATACTAAAGATACACACACACACACACTTACATGCATGTTCACTAGTTAACCTTCAGGATATCAAATAGGAAGAGAAGATACTATTCTCCTCACTTCAGAATGAGCATGCTTAGTGACTTGTGGAGGGTCATCAGGTGAATGACCTTCGCAGCATGGTGGTGTCAAAGTAGTTTGACATGTTCCATGTTGGCTGGTGTCTAAGACAGAACATGTCAGGGGGTAAAGGCAGAGCAGCCTATCTTTTGAGGGGCAGCCTCAGAAGGTATACAAGGTCACCTCTCCACACTTTATTGGCCAAATCAGGTGACAAGGCCAGATCAGTTTCAAAGGGAGAGAAAAATAGACTCTATTTCTCTCTGTCAGGAAGAGATAAAGGTTTGCATTCATATCTCATCCATTACTCTAATCGTCTGGCTGAGTGCTCTCACCCTAGGATCCTCAAGACCTCAAGAAGTGAGACTGTCAACTTTGAAGATGACGATAGACTAAGAAGGGCCTCCCTGGTCTGCAATAGGCTATTACATAGTTTTAATCTAATTTCAACTGTTTGTGCAACATAATGTTTTTGTACAGCTCTGAAATATATCCAGTATCACTGGTATTTAATGTTAATAATCTTAATGCATATTATAATTTTAAGACAAAGGAATATAAAATAAGCATAGTTCCCTTGAGCACTTTAGAGTTTATAAATTTTAAATCTAAATGCAATATATTTCATTACAGGTCTATTCCTCTTTATTATTTTAAAAGTGTTTTTATATAAGTAAATAGTATACCTGCTTCTGTTCTAAGGACTGAGTAAGTACATAATAATGGGATATTTATCAAGTAATGAAATGAGAGATTGAAAGATTTATCTTGATCATGTTTCATGTGTAAATAATGAGTTACTTACGGAAGTAACCTTTCAATAATCAATGGAAGAACACATAAAGTATATAATTCATATGCGATATTGAGAAAAGTGCTCCAAAAAAGTAACAAATCCTTGTCATATAGGAGTGTGTCCTTTCAAATGGAAATTCATAAAACCCTGCTGCTATTCCCATGTCAGCAGATCTTGCAGTGATGGTTATGAATTTGTGAACTATGGCATGTACTTCCCCCAGCAGCTGGAATCAGGGAGAGGTTTTGGAATCCCGCTTTTGGCCAGAGAAAATCAATTTTCCTCAATACAAACATTCATGAAAGGATTTAACACTGCAGGGACTTCACTGGTAATTACTAAGAGAGCTTTGCTCTCAACATTGCATGCAAAGTACAAAGGTCAACTCTAAAATCTTTGTCCCTGGCCTTTAGTCTCCTTGGATTCTGATCCTGTATCTAAAATAATTAGATACAGGAGATATTCTGAGACATTTCATTTCCATCTCAAATTTGGCATTGTGAGAACTGAATCCATAATTTCCCCAACAAAACCCATTTCATGCTTACATTAATTATCTGATCTTTAGGTTTTATGTAACTTCTCTCTCAGCCATTCCTCTTTTTATATTCTTATTGCTCACACTGGGGTGGGCCCCTGTGTACCCCTTGGAATGTTAAAATGATGAAATCTCTTTTCTTCTTGCTTCTTACTTGGTTATTAGAATTCACTTGCATCCTACCTACTACTTTTTTTCCTAAATAATATTTTGTCATAGGCTACTTAACCTGGTATAAAATACTCTCAGCTTCAGAATACAAACTTTTCATCTGGTTTTACCTCCTATTATATTCACAAACCATCACTATTGAGCAAAATGGTATATTTTTTTTTTCACAAATTTTATTTGCTTTCTGGCTTCTATGCCTTTTTTCACATCTTTCATAGCTTCTACCCTAAAGATCAATCAAACTCCTCATGTTCTAGCATCTCAAATATAAACTGACCCATCCTTTAAGATTCAGTTGTATCTGTCTTCAGTCTTGGCATTCCACCTCTCTTCTTACTTCCAACTTCTGCATAGGTATCTGTCTCTATAAATTCTGGCATTTGTTCCCATCTTTCTCTAATCAACTTATTAAACGTTCTGTCCTCTGCTGATTCATTTTTTAATTCCTTTTATTCATGCCTTTTCACCTTCAATAGACTCTAAGAATGATTAAGGCAAGGAAACATATTTACACTTAACCTGTGGCCCACGTGGTGCCCAGACTTGTTGGTTGATGAAGCTGATTCTCGTGGTTCACTGAAATAATACCACTTGGGTTCATAAAAGCAGCAGGGCATTTAGGGACTATGAAATAAACCTTCTGCTAGATATAGACCTACTTCCAAATGTTACAATAAAGTAAAATTTTGGTAGGTTATAGAAAAATTAGATGTCAAACAGAGAATTAAGATGCTGCATAGTCATTTCCAGAAATCAATGCTAATAAGTGGCTAAGACTTCAATAACCTGATAGGATAAGACTCACTAGCTGTAAATCGTACCCTGAGAAAACCATGGCAATCTATGTACAATAGCAACCAAGCAAGAAAACTTACAATGTGTCATAGAGAAGAGAATAGAAGGGGAGAAATGTCTCAGAAACATTCTTTATAAAAGAAAAATATATTAAGAAAAACATTTGTGCTATTTTATAGATAGCACTGTGCAATAAAGTATGACACAGTGTTGAGGAAAGAACTCAAAATTAAGATTTCTGTGTTTCTATACATCCCACTCTTAGATTGAAAATCCTGTTATACTCACGCCCATTGCAATATGAAACAGGAGGCAAAGGATCCTCCATGAGCCAACATTATAGATAAAACAAAACATAAACATACTTAGGGAAAAGTCGACAATGGAATTTTATGTCGAATCAGTTATGGGTCACTATCTTTCATATAGTGATGAGATAAATACCCTTTGTCTAAAAGAGATATGCCTTAGGAAATGTTGCCCATAAAGTCACAGGGGTTCATTACCACAGCAGATTGGTAAAGGAAAGCAACTCAAAGTAAATGAAATATCACCTACCCATGTTGTTTATCAAGCATTGAATGGCAACTCCCTTTTGAATACCAGCTAGCACATCTGGGAATTACTCAAGAGGCATCTAACAGAAATGACAGCCTTTTCAAAGAACGTAAGCATGATCTGAAAGTTCAGCTATAAAAATTTATTTTTATTTTCTCAATATGCTGTGGTTTCTGTCAGATGCCATGGGTGATGTGGTATCTGAGTCCCAAAGACAGGATGAAATGAACCCAAGACAGAGATCAGAGAGGACGCTGACAGATGATGGGCACGTGGGCCCTAGCGAGGCCTGCACATGATCCCCTGGGGATGCCTCTCCAGCGCCAGTTGGAGCAAGTCCACATTGTCCAAGCTGTCAAGAGTAATTCTCTGATATGTGTGTCCATGGAGTCCCTGCAACTATCAGTGGGGATGGATGCCTGGTGCTCTGAGGATCCTTAGCTTTCAGTTATTTCAGTCCAGCTTTTACAGATTTCTAAAGGCACTCATGCACAATAAAAGGAGCACCATTCCCCCAATTATATGCCCATGATGGCAATATGCTTTATAAATGTTTAATATTTCATGATATCATTGATTTTCACAGTGTATCTTCTGTAAGCCAAACACCTTTTCTGTTAAATCTGTGAGATTTGCAAGCAGACACTATTCAGCATTCAATGGGATATGAGCTATTTTCAATATGTAATAAAGCAGGGTAGAATTAGGAATGGAAAATATAGGAAGGCTGTAGACAGCATGAAATTGAAAAAACATAAAAACATTAAGTGAGCTCCAAAAATCAATCCAAATAAAACCACACACAAAAAAAATACTACTACTAAAGCTTTCAAAGAAGCTTTGAAACTGAAAAAAATTATAGAGACTTATTTCAAAGACTGATGAAAATGAATGACACTGAAGAGAATGTCAAATATTACTAATTATTAGCTAAATAGTCCCTGATGCTGGGAAAGGTAGAAGGGAAAAGGAGAAGGGGAGGCAGAGGATGAGATGGTTAGATAGCATCACTGACTCAAAGGACATGAATTTGAGCAAATTCTGGGACATACACGGAAGAGGCTGGTGTGCTGCAGCCCATGGGGTCGAAAGGAGTTGGATAAGACTTAGTGAGTGAACAATAACAACAAAAACTAGCTAATTGTCTAAACTGTAAATAAAACGTGCAAAGAAATGAAACAAAACCTGCCCCAATCCACTGGAAATATAAAATAGAACGACTCTTTAATGAATTCTCAAAATTAAAAAAAAAAACAACTACTATCAGAACCCTTCTGTATGACTTTCTATGGCATCACCGACTCAATGGACGTGAGTTTGAGCAAACTCCAGGAGATAGAGAAGGACAGGGAAGCCCAGCGCTCTGCAGTCCATGGGGTCGCAAAGAGTCAGACAGAACTGAGCAACTGAACAGCAAAATGCCAGAAATATATTAAAAGGCAGACGAGACAAGTTACTGACAGTTAAAGAGCAAGCCGATGGTGGGGCCAGTTCTGTAGTCTTGGTTGTTAGTTGTGGCTAGTTTCGTTCCTTTATGTGCAGTGACTTTCCAAAGACTCAAACACATATGTGATAAGAGTTTTCCAGTCTTTATCAGAAACTACCAGGGCTAATGATACCTATGAAAATGAAAGAATGATAAGAAAATTTCACACAGGATATTGACTGTTGAACTAGCTTCCAAAAAAAAAAGTTGTAGTTAGATTCACTTGAAACACATATATTAAAAACACTGAAGATTTCAGAATTAGGAATACTTCTACATTGACAAAAAGGAGCCAAATGGGTTTGACTAATATTCAGGGAAAATTCCAGATCAACATCCTATGGTAAAAATGTGGAGGGCCGAAATGCGAAAACGCATTGTCTCAGTTAAGCATTAACCTAGCCTCTTAGGGAAAACAGAAGTTAATTTTTTCTTATTGTTTAATCTGCTGAGTTCATTTTTTAGTTTATCATAACTTTTACCTATAGAAAGTTTGAAATTTTTGACATTTAGAATCACTTACACTTGGAGAATCTATTTCTGAAGAAAAAGTTTTAAAGTAGTTTAAGAGAAATAAATGCGGTTATTTTCTCTGAGATGAAAGAATTTTTGAAACAAGATATGCAATTTTAAATCTCTTGAAAATATTATTTTTGTATGGCAGATTGGCCATGACGACACTCGTGTCTGTTTGCATGTAACTCTCCTATTCAATCTATTCAAGTTCCTATGCTATTTCCATGCTGCCATTAGGGGAAGTTGGAATTGCTTTTAGTGGAAAAGCAAGCTCTGACACAGGAGTGAATTCAGTTAGAAATGGGAACACTCTGCTTGGGGTAAAAAAAGAAAAAGGTCTCCACTTTGGATAATAGTGGACTTCAGAAAGCAAATCGTATTTGCTGATATTTATAGTACATTATATTGTAAATTTTGGCAAAGTCAACTAAGCACCATACTAAATTAAAGCGATAGTAACTAAGAAAATATGGATGTTATATTTTAGTTATTAAATACAGCAGTTTCAATATTTATGTGCAGAAACATGTTTTGTATAAGATTTCTACTCAGTAACTACTATGTAATATAAAACTTAAGTTTAAGGTATTATTAGTTTATAAGTAGCATATTTCATTGAAAACGCATAAATACATGTTAAAAATTTAGATAACCCATCACTGCATTTAAATTCTTTTTAAAATATATTTATTCCAGTTTAATTATCCTCTGCTAAAATGAGCATCTATTTTTAGAAATAGTGTATATTTATTTAACTTCTCTACATCCCTTAAATAAGTGCAGATATTTCTTCTGGGAAAAAAAGAAAGGAATAGGATTCAAAAGCAGCCCTTTTATCTTATCAAATATATACTTTGAAAGAGGATATAATCCATTTACTTATTTCAGGTAGGATATAGAAAATAGAGAAGCAACAATAAATTTCAAGAGAATATTTAATTTGTGGGTAAAAATATTGAGCATATAAAAATCTCTCTGAAGACTGTTGTCATGAAAATTGATATTTTATTTCACATGGGAAAATGCTGAATAAGCAGTATGGTAGTAGCATGGACTATTTCTTAGTCATCATTGCACTTTGTCATCTGTAAGAGTACCTGGCATGTAGTAGAGGTTTATTAGATAATTGTTAAATTAATGAACTGATGAATATGTGCCCTTTGGTTTTTCTGAGTTGCAAGATCATATGTCTCACTTGCAGCCAATATTCACTTCATAGAGGTTTTGCAGGTTATTTATAGAACTTTTGGGCCATCTGAAACGGTGAACTAAAATGAAAAAAAAGTTCACATTTTCTAATAAGGGGTTTTGAGGAGGGGAAGGGGCAAATCATTTTAATAACTACCTTGCATTGCAGTTTATACCAGAAAGAATATCAATCAGAAAAATATGTTTGGTTAAAAAATCTGTGTACATTTATAACAGAAGAACTTCACATACTTTCTGAGTCTTTGATATTTTTCATATTTTTACTTCTGATAGTCTATCAGGACTCGTATGTATGATGCAACCGATGATAAAATGTTTGTTCTAATGTGAACTGTGTCTTTATATAGTGTTGTCTCTGCTACTGGCGTGCTACACTCTTTATGGTTTAAAGAGCCCAGGAAGCACTAATCAACATAATATGAAAGAACAGATTCTAATACTAGGATTGTTCACACAGCTGGGTGAGTAACCAGGATTAGAAAGGAGATGATACGGAAGGCAAGGAAGTGACCATTAAAAACTCTACCCATGTGCTAGAAAGGACTGAGGCTCTTGCTTAGGACTCTAATCTTTAAGTAACTTAGAGAGAATTTCTATCATTAACAATGAATTTTACTTCTTTTTTTTTTTTTTTTAACCTTATCCACTACACTCCACAATCAGTTTCCTTAAGGAAAAAGAGACAAGTGAGAGGAATGGATAGGAGAGACTGATAAACGTATTCTTGGAATATGTTTAAAAATGTGACTTAAACCCGTGACTAATCCTGTCAGAGGAGGGCAGGGAAACTGCTTGACAGTCATTCAGACAGTCAACAAATGTTTAATGATTTCCTACTCTGTATGGATCACTGTTCAAATATCTGGATAAATGCTTGAAGAAATTAAGGGGGCAATTCATGCATATATCTGGGTGAAGGGTTTTTCAGGTAGAAGGGATGAAGTGCCAGGGCTCCGTGTGTCTGCTCGGGGTGACAGCGGGGTGCTGTGCTGAGAGATGAGCTTGAAGAAAATATACGGGACCTGACGTGTAAGTTCCAACAGGAACTTTGATTTTCATTGTGAATAGGATGGGGAAAGAGAGGAGAATTTTGAGCAGGAGTAAGACAGTTCAGTTTAATTTTTAATAAAGTCATGTTCACTGCTATATTGAGAAATGAATGTGGAGAGCTAAATGGAGAAACCCAGAGACCAGTTCAGACCTTCTTGAAATAATTTAGGTAAAAAGCAACGGTCACTGTAGAGATAATAAGAAGGGATCAGTTCTGGCTATAACTTGAAGACTAGGCCAACAGAATTTGCTTATGGATCAGATATAAGGGCTCAATATAGTCGGCCGAGACTGCAAACAATGTGGAAAGAGATTTTTTCAAAAGTCAGCAGGGATGTTTCTACCAGGAACAAAAGTGATGCTCAGTAGGCGAATTCAACACATACCCTTAACCGTTACCAAGAGGACATGTAAGACATAAGAGAAAAGAAAGGTGGCCAAGCATCACTACAGCACAAGTGTAGACATAGGTGGTCAGCGGGAACCGTTTCAAGCTGATATCCTGAGTTTTACACTACGATTCCTTAAATTTCTCATACCCCAAATCTGGGTTGAATGTACCATCTAGGACAGGACTAACTCCACTTGTTTTTGCCAAGTGGTCCTTTTTTGTTGGTAAAAGAACTAAAAGGCTAAGAACAAGCAAAAATGAGACATACTCTAGCATTTAAAAGAGGATGAGAGGTAAGAATGATCAGCTTAGCGTCAGTTTTGTCACAGAGTTTACACACTTGATGCTGGTGACCAACTCATGGGCAACAAAATTCCCAATGTCCCCAGTATGGTTTTGCCCACGGGCACCAAGAAGCAGGAACCCCACTAGATAGTTCTCCAGTTGTACAATGGAAAGAGAAACAAGTATATGCATTATTTCCATTCCAAGTATTCTGCCTGGAGCAACTCAAAGTGTTTCAATTAAGATCCAATCAAGAGACTAAAATGAATGCAATAAATGTGAACTGAGTTTTCTAACCAAAGGACATTATTACTATGTGAGCAATTTTAACACACATTTAAGAAGGAAATGTCAACCCATTCCAGTATTCTTGCCTGGAAAATTCCATGGACAGGGGAGCCTGGTTGGCTACAGTCCATAGAGTCACAGAGTTGGACCCAAGTGAGCAACTGAGCACACACAGTTGTACTTTACCACACATATATTTGAAATTTTAATATATGTTGTGAAATGGAATGAAAAATATTTTCTGAGCATATGGATAAAAATAACACTAAATGAAATATAATCAGGTGAAAGATTTTTCTTCTTGGTCAATTGGGAATGTTAACAAATTAAGATAAGATTAAGTGTCTAGGTTAAATGTTACCTAAAATACTGACTAATATCAAGAATTTTGCCTCCAGTTTAAGACCAGTAATATGTGAAGACAGTAATTAGAAACATATGTGCTTGCTACACAAACCCTGGCAAGCAAAGCACTGCTGGATACACAGTGTAAGCCACTATTTGTTGACTAATTGACACTAAGCATAGTTTGATTATACTCATTTTTTTTCTAAAATTACTTTCAGTTTTTGTTCTTTGTTACTGACAATACAATGCAAAAAAATTCTTGTCATGATGGCTTTGCCTTTGCTATATTAATAATTCATTCAAATAATTTCCTGTAACTGAGTCTACTCTTCAATATCTTTCAGCATCTCTGACACATGCTACATAAAAGTAGATATATGTGATATAGTAAATGGGAAACTAATCTCAAATTAGGAAAACTATAAAACTTTTAAGTAAATCTGCACTTGTCAGTCAAAGTCTTCAAATAGTCAACTCCTTCCTCATTTTTGATGTACGTAATTAACACTGAGATACTTCTATGCAAAACCAATCTACACATACTCTAGAGCTTCAGAGAAGTTCTAGAAGCAGAGAAGATACTATTCTTCTTATTCTCAGAGAAAAAAACTAAGACATGACCAACTGGTACTGAACTAATAAAATTCGAGAGCCAACAATACCTATAAAATGACTTTTGAGGACTCTACCCATAGAAAATGTGTAATCAATAGATTATGAGTTCTAGTCTAGTGGAAAATTCTTAAAGGGATTGGAATACCAGACCACCTGACCTGCCTCCTGAGAAACCTGTAAGCAGGTCAAGAAGTAACAGTTTGTTAGAACTGGACATGGAACAACAGACTGGTTCCAAACTGGGAAAGGAGTATGTCAAGGCTGTATATTGTCACCCTGCTTATTTAAATTACATGCAGAGTACATAATGCAAAATGACACGCTGGATGAAGGACAAGCTGGAATCAAGATTGCCAGGAGAAATATCAGTAACCTCAGGTGTGCAGATGACACCACCCTTATGGCTGAAAGTGAAGAATTAAAGAGCCTCTTGATGAAAGTGAAAGAGAAGAGTGAAAAACTGGCTTAAAACTCAGCATTCAAAAAATGAAGATCATGGTACCCGGTCCCATCGCTTTATGACAAATAGATGGGGAAACAATGGAAACAGTGACATACTTTATTTCCTTGGGATCCAAAATCATTGTAGATTGTGGCTACAGTCATGAAAATAAAAGACACTTGCTTCTTGGAAGAAAAGCTATGACAAACCTAGACAGCATATTGAAAAGCAGAGATGTTGCTTTGCTGACAAAGGTCTGTCTAGTCAAAGCTATGGTTTTTCCAGTAGTCATGTATGTATGTGAGAGTTGGACTATAAAGAAAGCTGAGTGTCAAAGAATTGATGCTTTTGAACTGTGGTGTTGGAGGAGACTCTTGTGAGACCTTTGGACTGCAAGGAGACCCAACCAGTCAGTCCTAAAAGAAATCAGTCCTGAATATTAACTGAAAGGACTGATGCTGAAGCCAAAACTCCAATACTTTGGCCACCTGATGCATTGGAAAAGAGCCTGATGCTGGGAAAGATTGAAAGCGGGAGGAGAAAGGGATGACAGAGGATGAGATGGTTGGATGGCATCACCAACTCAGTGGACCTGAGTTTGAGTAAGGTCCGGGATTTGGTGATGGACAGGGAAGCCTGGTGGGCTATAGTTCATGGGGTCACAGAGTCAGACACGACTGAGTGACTGAATTGAATTGGTGAATTCTAGAAGGTAAGCTATTTAAATGGATAATCCATTTACATTTGTTTAGAAAGGGTGTATGTATAGAAATGGTGGATATATAAAACAATCCTATAAAAAGAAGAAATTTGAGGAAGAATAAGGAGAGAAAAGCAAATGCTGCTGTTAGGTATTTGAATATTATAGGCGTG